>NC_134690.1:388962514-389287514 GCF_050947455.1 Rhinoderma darwinii
ATAGCAGGATATATAGTACAGATCCACGTGGTACTCCTGTAATACGGACATGTGCATGAGCCCTTAGGAACATTTCTTCGTATTACTTAAGAGAACAGCTACATTATACACAGAAGAAGACCATTATTTTGGTCTTTGGATGTAGACTTACACCAGCAAATGTGGACCCAGCCTTACAGGGCGCCCATTAAAATCTGTAGACCTACATTCCAATGTTGGACACAATTTTACCACCATAATGTGGTCCTGTTGGACTAAGAGCCGATATTAAAGGGTTTGTCTGGTTTAGAAATCCCATTATTTATTATTAACCAGGGGGAGAGTGGCTACAAGGAGATTCTCTGTCTCTGAAGGATCCCTGCACGTTCCATGCAGTATGTGGATGACCTATTGATTTAAATGGGCAACATGCCCAGATTTATTTCCCCTGTGGTGGCACTGCGGTGGAAGGTGGTAGTATTAACCTTTGAGTTACCACCTGGTTACCACCTAGAATAGTGTTCTCCAACCAGTGGCTCAGGAGATACATTTGGCTCTCAAGCCCCCTACATGGATCTCACCAACTGTTAACAGCAAACTTTCTACTAGTGACCACAGGTGTAACATGAAGCTCCTGGGCCCTAATGCAAAATCTGTAACGGGCCCTCCATCTAAGATGAACCATGTAAATAGAAGTAAATATTACAAGGATGGTTTTCTTTGAGTATTGGACATCCAAGATATGACTTATGTTGTCTCCAGGTCCCCTGAAGTCCTCCATAGTTCAACTCCAGCTGCTCTAAAGGTAGTAAGCAATGTTCCCGAGGCTTCCAACCCTCTCTCAATGCATTTGCTTCTGCATTCAGACCTTAAAATTCCAGACAATTCTAGATTAAAATGAGTGTGGCACTATTTTTAATGGATTTCTTATCATACGGGAAATCCAGAAAATTATTTGCTCCATTCAATTTACTGCTATAGCTGTTTTTATTTTTTATAATGAATGAACCATAAAGTTAACAATTTACAATTATGTTGAAAAATACTAAGAAAGAAACAAAATGAATGGCCACTAAAAATAAAGTCGGATGATCTCTGAAGCTCCTTTTTACAGCAAGTACACTCGGTTGTTGGCATAACTCCTATAGACTATAATGGAAAGGGCCAAGTACATGTGCATCCGTCTCTCCCCTGCTTCTTATTATGACTGTTGCCACCAGGCTTCTGATGGAAAGTGGAGGTTATAAGACCCCCATTCCCCAAATAGGTGGATATGCCATAAAGGTCTATTATAAAAATATCCCTTTAATATACACATTAAAGGTAAAAGGCACCTGTCACGTTGAACATGCAGTCCGATCTGCTGTCAGCATGTTGATATATAGTTTTGTGGTATAACTTGTCATTTATTGTATTAAAGTTCTGCGAATTCTGGGCTTAGGAGTCCAGTGGGTGGTCCTACTGAGTGATTGACAGCCATCTCTTTTTGCACACTCATTTAGGGAAGGCTGTCAATCATTGAGTAGGACTACCCACTGGACTCCTAGGCTCAGAATGAGCAGAAGATCAGAACTATAAATTGCAAGTTACACTGAATCTTTTCCTACAAACATATATATCAATCTGCTCAGCTCCTCCTGCTCTATAACATGCTGATGGCAGATCGGACTGAATGTTCAATGTGACAGTTTCCCTTAAAAAGGGTTGTCCAGTTTAGAAAACTCATTTTTATACTGCCTATCAGGGAATTCTGAGATAATAGAGGGGTGGGGGGGTCCTCTGTTCAGGATTCTTATCTTTTGGCCAGTGTGTAGGGCAGTTACAAAGAGTCTCTCACTCTGGAGGACTTGTCCTGTCCTGCATTACACAGACAAACCATTGATTTGAATGGACACTGTGTAATAATTAGTTTCCCCTGTGGTGGCGCTGTAGGGAAATGAAACAATTACTGCCAGGTTGTCCTACAGATTACAGCTGATCGCTGGAGGTGCTACCGGCGGAAAACTTTTTGATCAGTTTATTGTCCAGGGTCTTTTATAACAAGAAGCGGTTGTCCAAGGCTAACAATCCCTTTAAGTTAAACAGATGGAGAGTTATAGGCTAGTTCTTTTTACAAAAAGTATGCACATGAGCAGGAATCCAGCAATGACGAGGGCTGGCTTCATAACTGAAGATCTTCACCATCAATGTTCCAAATCATTTCAAGAGAAATTAGAAATTATCGTGCTAAAATTGTAATTTGCTTTGCTCACAATTTTACTATTTTTGAATAAAGTCCTTTAGGTTGGGTCCTTTTTTAAAATTCAGGATATATTGATTCAGATACCCGATTCAGATGCCCTATCGTAATCACTATAAATATGTGTGGGAACGCCGTCCTCCGATTCTAGATATTTCACTGAACATTCATAGGAACCGCATTCATTTTCCCTGTTTGAAATGAAGGCCAAATTGTAGTAAGTTAAACATCCTATAAACTACTTGGCTTCCCTAGGGACTTCACAGCTTGAGTTCTCTCAGTTCTCTTATCACACATTTGAATGTGTTTTGCTGAAAAATTCCCTTGATGTTTTTTTTTAATTTCTGTACTATTTCATTCTAAAAAGAAATAAATCAACGCAAATTTCCCTACCCGAAGAAATCTCATTAATTTTCCAGCCATTTTTTTGTAATATTAATAAAGTAAATATTTTCAAAATCCAAAACTAAAGCTCCTATCTAAATAAAGTTACATTTTGCGTCCATTTTGTGTATGTTAAGGCCCTTTTACACCGGCTGACACTCGTTTGCTCGTTCATCTGCTGATCGCAGCCCTTAAATTATCGGCAACGAGCGTTATATTAACGCTCGTCTGCCCGATAATCGTCCTGTGTAAAAAACCCCCTTTACTCTCATAGTCCCACCTGTGTGTCTTCTCTGCCTAATTGAATTAATACACAAGGCAATGAGGTATTGTAGGTGACCACATATCAGTCCATGTGTTCTCTGGTGGGCTATAAAACCACTCCTCTTAGGGTTGGATATTTATTTTGAGATGCAAAAATAAGCAATTTTTGCAATAAAAGTTATTTGATACAATTTATTTAGCGTACCTTGTAAATTTTCAGTTTATTATATATTTATCATAATAATGTGAGGCAGATAGAATATTTACACAAAAATGCAATTATTTTAAGATAAATATTAATAATAATTTTAATTGTAACAATAATAATAGTCAATTAAAATACAAATCTATTTATTTTATTTTCAGCAAGAGTCAAGCTTTTGTTTTTGTTACAACAGTTTTTTACAACTTTTACCGCTGGACCATTTTACTCGTCTATTTTTATTTATATCTTGGCGACTAAGATCCTTTTTCAATAAATCTGTATATAAAAAATAAATGTACACCCCCCAAGATATTTTTCAAATTTTTTTGGTAAAATCATCCTATTTTTACTCAATATTATTTTTTAGTTTACCAGAAATTTGAATCATAAATATATAATAGAATTAATTCTATTTTATCATTAATATTATTATTATTATTATTATTATTATTATTATTATTATTATTATTATTATTATTATATATTCAAAATTAAAAAAATTAAAAAAGAAACAAAAACACTCCCAAAATTAAATACATAGTTAAATGTTAAGCTATCCAATACAAATTGGTTTCTGGTTTGAGAGTGGTGCATTTCTTTAAAGAATCCGTTATAGTGAAATGTTCCTATAATTGTACTTAGTTTTAGGTTTTTACTCCTGTTTGCACCACATTTTACAGTTCCACAAAACATGATGTAACTATATGCACTGTTATCAATAATAGTGTAAAAATCAATGGGAAAAAATTCCTGCAAATTTTAGTGTCTTTCTTTGCAACAATTTTTTTATTGCTACAATGCATCCAAAATAAAGAAACTTTGCACATAGTCTTAATTAGAAATCTACCGTTTTGTGTCCATGGCTCCTATACAGACCCATGTGTCTCCATGGTTACAGACTACATATAAACCTGGTGTAGTATGATCCTGCAGTCACACTCCTTTCCATCTGCCTACTTCTCGCTATCCTACTGAATGTAAGGGACAAATGGAATCATTAAAAAAAAGTGACATTATTTACATGCAGTGGCTTTTCCTGCTTTTTTGTATTTCTTCCATCGTTGGTAGTATAATAAAATTGTCTAAAGGTTTTTATAAACTGATCATGAAAAGATTTCTGTTCACCATATTAGGAAACGATGCATGTGACTAATTCGATAGCATGAAACAGGTCCACATTGTATTCACAAGTGCCGGGGTTTCACTGTCATGTTTGATGCATTTTGTTTTTAAATTGCAGTAAAATATTTGACTGCAATTTTTTACAAAAAATTTATGAAAAAATTGTGGCAGCGGTACCTAGTTCCCAGCAGGATCCCTATGTGGTCCCAAACTTCCGCACCTCCTTGATTGCTGAATTATGATTACACCCCTTTGAGTCCATTGACCCTTTCTCATACCACCCTTCTCTCCCCCCATCCCCCCCCCCCCCGTGGTTTTTTTTAGCTTTATTTACGCAGAACCCTTCCTTAATTTCTACTTTTATTTCACTCGTATGTGTATTCATATTATTACTTCTACTTTTTCCCATTTAAAGTTTTATATACTGTGATATTCCTATCAGTTGTTGCACTTTTGTGAATGACGCAACTTCTTCGTATTGTGCTTGTTTTCCACTTGTTAAAATTTTTATCAAACTATTAAAGAAAAACATAATTGTGGCAAAAATTGCAACAAAAACATCACGTGTGAATTCTGTATAGTTTTATTTTTTTAAATCTTACTATTTGTAACTATTTTATGTGAATTGGTTGTTAAGTCAAGGACCATTAGTGCACTTGTAAGGTAATATGCTATATTCACATAAAGTCACTAGAATATGGCTAAAGCCCTCTAACTAATATAAGGATATAATAAAAAAAAATTATATTCTCATTTTTAATAATGCTTTTAAATGTATGGTTTTATTAATTAAAGAGGACCTGACCGCTCTCCTGGCATGTTAGATTTAGTAAATACTTGTATCCCCCTTAGAATAATAATTCTGTAGCATATTTTCGTAGAACTCTGCCATTCCTCTGTTACTCCTCCTGTAAATATATGAATAAATTAACAACTGGGTGTTACCATTCTCATTGTCAATAGGGTGTGTCTGTGTCTTTAGACTCTCACACTGTCGGCACTGATTGGACAGACACAGAGTGTGAAGGGACACAACTCAAGGACAAGGGGAATGGTAACGCCCAGTAATTTATTCAAACAACTCCAAGAGTAATATCAGAGGAACGGCACAATGCAGAGTTTTAAGTAAAGATGTTCCAGAATCTTTGGTAAATGTGGCATCTGCTCTGTAGGATCCTCTAACCCAGGGCTTCTCAAACTTTTTGTACCGGGGTCTCATCAGCCAGAAAAAAAAATGCCTGGGCCTCACCACATGTGGTTGTAGTTCATGCCAAATTTTAAATGATTTTTCAATTTACGTTTCATTTGTCTCCCGAACCCAATATATCACTAAAATAACAACATAGTCCAGTATTTGAGAATTTATGTTTGAATAATTCTAGTGCTCATCATCTCTTGTCTAATATTTACTCATTTTTGGTCTCTCTGTCGGACATGCTGTCATATATGTCTACGTGGGAGAGGGACTTACACACATCCTTTACTGTAAGGGTATGTGCACACGGCTTATTTTCCTCAGTTTTTCGGGCCGTAAATGGCCAAAAAATCGGAAGCAGAACGCCTCCAAACATCTGCCCCTTGATTTCAATGGGAAATACGGCGCTCTGTTCCGACGGGCCGTTTTTTTACGCGGCCGTTTTGAAAAATGGCCACGTAAAAAAACACCTGTGAAAAGAAGTGCATGTCACTTCTTGAGCCGTTTTTGGAGCCGTTTTCATTGACTCTATAGAAAAACAGCTCCAAAAACGGCTGTGAAACGGCTTGAAAACAGCTCCGTATTTTTAGACGTTTTTTACTAAGCGTGTGCACACACCCTTAGGGAATGCAAGATATGGCGGAACGTACTGCGAAAATTTCTATTAACGCTTCGCTGGTCGAAGCCAATTATTAAGTATTTTTACGATGGTATTTAGTTCCCTCCAGACTGGCCACGATGTTCCCCTCTACCCCATCTTCTTGCTTCAGACACTCTGGATGTGTGGGAGTCCCTCTACATATATGGTTGCCCGAGGGTACGACGGTTTTGGCGAGGAATCTTTAATACGTTATATTCTAGAACTCAGATTAATTTGAAACTGTCCCCGGCACAGGCGTTCCTTCATGAGACCGTCCCTGGATTATCTAAGGCCTCCCATAAATTTCTATTCTTTCTTTTCCTGGCAGCCAAAATAGCGATAGCTACATCCTGGAAAAGTCCTGGGATTTCTCTTCATCTGGTTAAGATTAAACAGAATTGGATTATGGTGACTGACCGGTTACACTGTGTGGTCTCAGATAAGGGGGAACTCTTCCTCCAAGTTTGGCAGCCGTGGCTCCGATACCTCGGGACGATCTCTTAGGTTAATTTTGCCTAGAGGACATTTGACCCTCATTTTCCTGTCTTTCCTGCCTCTTTTCCCTCTTCCTCTCCCTCCCCTTTTTATTCCTTACTGCTTTTTTTCTTCTTTAAGGGCATGACCAGACGTGGTGGAATTGCTCTGGAAATCCGCAGCGTACATGTTTCTCCTTTGCTTTCCACAGCTTTTTATTTGGGTTCGTTTACACGTTGCAGACAATTCCGCTGCGGAGCATAGGCTGCGGTGCGGAATTTGGTGTCCGCAGCATACACTGGTTGTAGCGGACTTGTTGCGGACTCATTGCGGAATTTCTCCATTGACTACAATGGAGAGTCAAAATTCCGCAATGAAGTTCGCAGATGTTATGTGTGCTGCGGAGCGTATTGGTTTTACTAACATGACATTTCTTCATTCTGGCTGGACCTATGTATTTCTAGGTCTACAACCAGACTGAGGCCCGATGCACACTAGCGTAAAAACGCCCGTTATTACGGCACGGGCAGGCCCATAGAAGTCAATGGGGCTCCCGTAATTACGGGTGACTACGTGTGTGCACCCGTAATTACGGGAGCGTTGCTAGGCGACGTCAGGAGATAGTCACTGTCCAGGGTGCTGAAAGAGTTAAACGATCGGCAGTAACTGTTTCAGCACCCTGGACAGTGACTACCGATCCCAATATAGATCAACGTGTAAAAAAATAGAAGTTCATACTTACCGAGAACTCCCTGCTTCTTCCTCCAGTCCGGCCTCCCGGGATGACGTTTCAGTCTAAGTGACGGCTGCAGCCAATCACAGGCCAACCACAGGCCAACCACAGGCTGCAGCCAATCACAGGCCAATCACAGGCTGCAGCGGTCACATGGACTGCCGCGTCATCCAGGGAGGTCGGGCTGAATGTCGAAAGAGGGACGCGTCATGAAGACAACAGCCGGGTAAGTATGAATTTCTTTGACTTTTACTAGGGAAAGGGCTGTCCCTTCTCTCTATCCTGCACTGATAGAGAGAAGGGAAGCCCTCTTCACCTGAATACGCAACGGCTAATCCGCATCAATTTAATGCCCATTTTAGGCAAAGCCGCAACAGAATCTGCAACGCAGATAATGTGCGGCATTGATGCGGACAGTGTATGCAGAACTCTGCCACGTCTGGTCATACCCTAAGACATATGGCAATTCTTGGAATATATTTGTATGTTATGATTCAATTTTCGGGGGAATGTCCCCGACCGCTATTTGCATTGTTTGATGTACAGTTTACTTTTTCTTGTAAACCTTCAATAAAAATGATTGAAATATAAAATAATGACATAATGTAATGAGAAGCTGCTGCCGCAGAGTCACTGTATAACAATAATACGCTGTTTTTGACCTTTGCATTTCTGTATTTCAGTTCCTGGCAAGTTACGTCTCTGTAATTCCTCTTTGTTTGTATTGTAAATTATGTCACTTATTATCAAAAATGAAAACATTTTAAGCTGGGAATTTTCTAGCAAAAGTTAGTGAATCGCTAAAAAAAAGCTGCAGAATCTTTTCAGTGTGAATCTTTTTCATAAAAGACCCTGAGATGACGCGACGATCAATGTAAAACAGGAAATAGAGGAGGCAAAAATATGAACCTGGTTTATTGACAGGCGACAATTGAGGCGATTTATCCGCAGAAATGTCAGGTTATAGATGGACTCCCTGAAAGTTCATGTACTGAGACAGATTCAGTCACTTTGTTTTAAAGGGTCATTCCTATCGCTAGGATATGCCATCACTATGATCGGTGGGGGTTTGACCTCTGGGACCAGGGCCGCCATCAGGGGGGTATTAGGGGTACTACTGTAGGGGGCCCGGCCAAACTTAATTTAAAGGGGGGCCCGGCAACTGCCGCGACTTGCCTTTGGTAGAAAAAAACAGGCCCCTGCAATGGGGCCTGTTCTTTTCACCAAAACAATGTCGTGAGCTGTGGGCCCCCATCTCATCAAACGCACAGGCGCGCACGACCGCACAAGCGCCCGCACGAAGGACCACAGGCGCGCCCCCACGCGCGAACAACCGCATGCGCGCGCCCGCGCGCGCGAACGAACGGGCGTGTCGGTGCGCAACCTGCTTTAGGAAAATACTATGGCCTCAACATATGTTAATACAACGTATACCATTTTGATGAATATTATTTATTGCTTCTTAATGTAATACAATTTTTGCTTTAGTGACTGAATATTTATTCTTAAAGGGGAACTCTGCAAGAAAAAAAAGCAGAGAATTTTACATTGCCTTAATAATATTTATATAGTGTGTTTGCTACATAGCACACAAATACGTTTGGTCTGTTGCCTAGCAACAGACACTGAAATTTACAAGTGACTATGCAGGACCTCCATGCCGTGGAGTCCAGCATAGTGAACAATGACTCTGCAAATGTGCTGGTGACATGTATAACGCTCCACCAACATCAAATTCACTCTCAGGATTTCTCCTAAGAAGATGCCCGACTGTCCAGGTGCTGGTCAGAAAGACAAAGCTAAGTCTATAGAGTATATATTTGTATTCTTTTATAAAAGAGGCTTAGACATGTAGGGGGGATGGGTGGGGGGAATATACTGGGAGGAGAATTCCTGTCTAATTTTTTTTATTCACCATGTTTTAGTATTGTGTTCCTTTTAAAGAAATCACAGCTATGCTTACTTTGTTCATTTTTAGTATTGAATTGGCTAAGAACTGCTAGCCGTGGCTACCTTCTTCTTTAAAGCGGTTTTCTGCTTTTGATAATCCATTTTTGTTAGAAAGGTTTCCTGAAAATAACCTAATCACAGATTGTCCTGCTGCTAAAACCCCCAGCGATCAGCTATAATCTGTAGGGGAAGCCAGCACAAGTGATCAATTTCTCTGCAGTGCCGCCACTGGAGAAATTAAGAATTACAGGGTGTCCCTTAAAGGGAATGTGTTGCCAGCAAAAAATGTATATTTATTTTTTTAGTTAAACAATTAGTGTGTAGGTGATTAAACATTGTTCTAATTGTTTTTATTTTTTTCACGAGTCAGGAAATATTATAAATTAGATTCTAATTTATAATATTTCCCAGCACTGGTCACTAGATGGAGCAATTCCCAAAATTGCAGCATTGCATGTGGTAAAGCAACCACATTGCTTTATGCTGCAAAATTGGAAAAAAATTCCTCGCTCTAGTGAGCTCTGAGAATCCCCCCTCCTTTATCCTGGCTAGTGCCGGGAGAAACGAGGGGATTGAACGGTCAAACCTCCTACACTGTGTGTCGCCATTTTTTGAGCTAACACACAGTGTAGTAGGTTTACATACACTAGTAAGCACACACTGAAACACGAACATACATAGAAATCACTTACCTGCTCCTGCCGCCGCCGCTCCCTCCGGTCCGTCCGCTCCGTCTGCTGCCGCTGCTCCAAGTGCACAAGTCCGGAAGCCGCGACCGGAAGTAGTAATCTTACTGTCCGGCCGCGACTTCCTGTCTAGAGGAAAATGGCGCCGGACGACGCTCAGTTGAACTTGGACTGTGTGGGAGCGGCGCATGCGCCGTTCCCACACAGGCGGCGTACACCATAGTGGATGGAACGGGCCCCCTTCGCATTCACTATGGGACTGTAAGCTGCCGTATTCCATGTCTGTATGTGTCGTTAATCGACACATACAGAAATGGAGTAAAAAATGGCAGCCCCCATAGGGAAGAAAAAGTGTAAAAATAAAAAAAAGTAAAACACAAACACACAAATAAATATAAAAGTTTTTAATAAAAGACTAAAATCAATGCTCTGTCCATGTAATAGGTCGTACAGAGACAGGCGCTCTATGTAGCCACTCTCCAATCCAACTGATTGATCGAGGGCCCGATTGAAAGAATGCTCTAATCGGGTATTTGAAAATTAGTTTTGAAAACCAGACAACCAATAGTATAAAATATTGAATCTAGTCACAGTTTTGGGCTCATTGACGGGATTTAGTTCATGGCACATAGTATATTGCCATGGAGGTAATGACATTGACAATCGGACCGTAAATTGTTAATTGTAAATTATTTTCATCGGTTGAAAAATTATAGTCAGTCATTACAGACAAATTCTATCAGCCATCAGACCAGAAAATACATGTGGAGCAATGCAGATAAATGATATGTGACACAAAGGGAATGGGTTGCTACGTGGGAAAAAAAAAATTCCAATTATTTCCTGTAATATTCCATTTTGCCCCTTTACCAAAGAGCATTCTGAATATTGGTTTAATCCATAGTCAGCTACGTCCTGAACTCCAGGGTGCACGCGCACTCAGTCACGACCTTAAAGAGCCAGTGCGCACACATATTAATCTTCCCTGACCAATCTCCAGATCACTCCGGAATATAAAAAGGACTCTGCCCTTCCCGAAAGGGGGAAGTTTATCTCTTGTTTACTTTTGTCCTTTCAGGGATGGACATAAAATATGTGCAGTTGTACAGGGGCCCTGCAAACACGGGGGGGGCTCTGCTACCATAAACAAATAATAGTGCTTTCTACTACCTATTAGATCACAAGTAAGGAGCTACGCTCCTTCCTATCCATGTCTCACAATTACTGGTGGATTGGTACAGTGGTGAGGGATTTTCTGGAGAGCTTTCTATGAGATGGGCCAGGACGACCAGTAGGTGGGCAGAGGCGAACGCCTAGGTCACCAACTCATATCAGGCAGAAAGGGGCGCAGTTTTCTTTAAAAAAAAAATAAATAAATGATTGACTGTTGTGGCGCTGCTCTGTTTTGTGCACAGTCCCACCTCTGTATGGCAATATGCATTAAAATTGCTAGGGCCGCTCACGGGTTGCAGGCATCAGAAAGGGGTTGTGTCATGCAGGAGGAGAGGAACAGTGGCCAAAGACCACATCCGTCTTCAGACTGATGGATGCTGTCATCTCACTTCTCTCCTCCTGTATGGCACGACACTTTGAAGATGTCTGCATGGTGATAGATGACGTATCAGCGGTGGGTACAGCTTACATGTCAGTGAGGTGCTCTCAGGGGATTCATCTGACTGGTTGCACATTTAATTCCGCTAGTCAAATAACCCAAACGGCCAGTGCAGATCTATTACTGAACTGTCAGGCACATTGACGGCCTTCACCAAATCAGCAGTTGGAAATACAAATGTTCTTGCATAGGGGCCCTACATTGTAAGTGTAAGCCACAATGACATCACCAATGAGTTTCAGTCAGGTGAGCTGCTGTGACATCACAACAACCTTCGGTCAGGTAAACTCAGGGGTAGAAATACCCAATGTACCATCATAGCAGAAGGGAAAATTAGAAGCGGTAGTGGCGCTAGGAAAGTGCTGTGCTACTCCTATTAACTCTTCTTGCTTTTTCCTGAGGCCACATGGCTCATTATAGTTAATTGCCTACCATGTGGTCTCTGAAAAAAAGTGAAGCGGAGCTGACAGTAGCTGAAACGGTACGCCACCTTCCTAGTGGTGCTGCCACTATTTTCTAGTCATCGACGGGATTACATTGGTTGGATCCATCGTACATTGTTGTCATGTCCTAGTGATATACCCACGATGTCTGTAGTGAGACATCCCGTTAATTGTACGCTAATTAAATTAGTCATTACCATATAAAATGTCATTTTAATTTAAACATTATGTTGAAAAACAAGTAAAATAATTGAGGTTCACATATTTATTCAGTGCAACAAAGTAACAAGTTTCATAGATAAAATTTAATTACATAATAGCAATAGAATCCCAAAATAATAACAATTTATTAAATCAATATCCCATGGAACGTGTTGTTTTTTTTTAGTCTCAGTCCCTTAGAAAAATGTCAACATTTATTTTAAGTTCTGCAATTCATTTTCTCTGAATTCTATGGAAAAATCATCATTCCTATTAGTGTAAAACAGAGAAAGGCTATAAAACCTTATATTTGTCCATTAGGCTCTGTGCATACGGCTGGATATTTAGTGCCAAGGACGGGATCCCCTCCTCGAAGATCCGGAAAGTCTTTCCCAAAAACTTCTAATAAGGCTGTGTACATGAGCCCATACACTAAACCTTTGCTAAGTTCAGCTATTCTTACAATATTAACACATTTCACTATCAACTGTTCAGAGCAGTGATATATGTAGAAGACAGGGGCCCCATAACAAAGATAAATATGGGCTCATTATGATCCCCAGTGTTGCCACCCAGGACAGTAGGACAGCTTTTTTTTGCCCCCATGGTCCAATTCCACACCTCCTTGTTTGCTAATAATGCAAGTGAGGAGTCCTACACAGGTTCTCACCACCCAGTAGCAAAGTAGATGGGACCAACCAGTGCTTGGCCCCCTCTCTCCAAGAACTCCATCTCAGAAGCATGGTCTATAGTTATGATACCTTGGTTCAGAGGAGACCACGTGAATGAAGCCTATATGGTAGGATTGCTGCAAAGAAATATAGTATAGAAGTTAGAAGAAGTTACTTTTTAGGGCCAAGGAACATAGACAGTGGATGAGAGGAGTAAATTGTAACCCCTGGGCCCTGATGCTAATTCTGTAACGGGACCCCTAATAGGGTGGGGTTACAAGTTACCATGGCAAAACATGGAATGGACCCCACTCCACCACAACTACCTTCAGCAGCGAGTGGGTTCTGGACACGAGACACTTATGAATATTTTTTCTGCTATGTCTTTTCCTAATTATTTTAGTCTTTCAACAATTTTAATTACATTTTACACTGTCGCCTGTAGCGCTCTTCATTCATCAAACACTAACTGCACCTCACCTCTGAGTACGCACATTGTTGCAGGGTCCCATAGCACCCGCTATACCTGGTACCCTGGTAGTTACGCCCATGTATGTGCCATTTATAGCACTAGTGTCCCCTTTTGTGGCAGAAGGGCCTTTGGGCCCTCCTAGGTACCAGCACCTCTGCACCACATAGTCCTGACCCTGCAGTGGACATCAGACCAGTGAAAAGAACAAATTTGAGTGTGTCTATCACAATTTTTGCATTGTTTTCATACAGACAGTGATCTCCTAACATAGGACTGTGGCATAACAGGACCTAAGAGGAGTGCGTTCTGCTGTTCAGCACCATAAAAATTGGGGCAACATATCAATATTCAGAGCAGAATAAGTCAATATGTTTTCCTTCAGTGGCTGTTCTCTTACTATGAACTTTACAATGTTTGTCATATACGGTATGTTCTACTCTCATACATCCCCTTTCTTATACAAAAGATGGTATCTATCCAGCAAACTTATTTAAAGGGGGGCACCTTATGTTTTCTGATAAACTGCAATATAAGCAAAACCCCATGCACACAACCGTAAGGGTTTTAACTGCCGCAAATATAGATCCGATGGCTACGGATACACAGCCGTAGCCGTTCACAATTGCGGAAGCGCCCCTAGACTTCTATGGGTGAATCCGTGGCGCAATTGCGGACAAGAATAGGACATGTTCTATATTTTGCGGACCATTTCTACGGCCTGGACACACATCTGTAAATATACATGGGTCTGCAATTTCATCCAAAATTATGGATTCCGTAATCACGGATGAAAATTATGGTGGTGTGCATGGGGCCTTATACAGTGTAGTCTGAATTTCTTCCTTTGGCTGTAGACATGTTAAATATCATAACTTTGCCTGGCAGGCACCATTTACAGCAGCCTGTATTCTGTGAATGGATCAGTCTTAAGGCCCTTTTACATGGGCCAATTATCGGGCAAACGAGCGTTCACAGAACATTAGTTCCCGATCATTTTCCTGTCTAAACACAACGACCAGCTGATGAAAGAACAAACACTTGTTGACCGTATCGTTTATGCAGCAAATCTCCGTGTGTCGGGTCGTGTAAGGGGCCCCTAGGGGCTGTCGCAACACATTGGGAAATGGAACGTATCTTGCGCTCTTTTATGAGCATTATTTATCTACTCCAAGAGAACAGACTTATACACCTAGACATATGATACGATAACCTGAGAAGAGGCTCCAAGAATATGGCATCCAGGCACAACCCATCTGTGGACCTTATTACTCCACATAGAACAGGAGTCAACGTGATGCTTCATCGAGTGTGTGGTACATTTCAATTCACATCTTAATTCAACAAAGGCCATATTAAACCCCCATTGTTGCCCTTCTGCTCTTTAAATAACATTTCTTATAGGGTGTGTATACTTTTGCAAACATTTTATTTTTTCTTTCTTACGCCAATGCATCTAAAATAAAAAAATGAAAGATCCGTAGGATTAGATTACCCAAATCTGTAAATATGGAGACACATAGATCTGTATAGGAGCTGCATACACAAAACATAAAGATTTGTTTCAATCGAGAGGATTTGCAAAATGGCTTCGTTTTATATTTTTGATGCATTGGAGCATTTGCAATATACATATCAATTAAGCTGTCCATACACATTATAGGAAAGTCTGCCAATTCACAGAGTATAATTTCTTATATCTTTATAGCCATTGGAGCTCTGTATCTGATACAGAGCTCTATATCCCCTGCATGGACCAAACTCTGTCTTCCTGCAACCCCCACTAGGGGGAGCTTATGAGCCTACTGCATACTGCTTATACATTGAACTCAATAATAAAATAGTATTCAACAAACACCCCCTCGTGGTGGCTGCAGGCTGCCAGGTGTTTATCATTTAACTCTATGTCTATGCAGGGGATTTGGAGCTCTGTATCAGAAAACCAGAACTCCGACTGCTATTAAGATATATTACGAAATTAATCAGCACAGAATTATGGACCTAAAAACGACATGAGGATTAAAGTTGGACATTCACTTTAAGTTTTGTTATATCAATAACTTTTTCAGTATGTTCCCTTATGACAGTAGCGATAAGTAGAAAGTCATAAATTAAGGCAGTCGCAGTCATTGACTTTGTCCTCAGGACATGTTCCGCTAAATCATGGACATCTTCACATGACGTCCAGAAAGATTGACAGATTATTTCTAATCCCAGTGGTAAATCCATAAAATAAGATCTAGTTCAAGGAATATTTCCATGAAAGAAATAGCCGAGTCTTGGAGCGTGGACAGGGAGTCATCGGGGTAAGCAGCCAGCGGCAGCATCTGTCAGCCTGGGCACGGTCACAAAGTTCACCGGGCAGTGGAGAAATTGACATATCTGTTCATGGTCCTTCAAAACCTGACTTAAATGTTTGAGTTCATCAGTGAGTTTCCCAATCTCCTTTTTCAGTGCAGAGTTTTCTTGCTCCAGACATTCATATTCCTGTTAAATAGAAAAAAAAATATACATTATATTATGAAATAAACGATAAATGTTTACATGTATACCACCATCCTATAGGCAGTATAACCTCCATACATCCACTGATACCACCATATAGTCAATATATTGCATGTACATCTCCATATATCCTCACATACCACTTATCACCAGTAAATCTTCATATAATACACATCAATATATTTTTTTTTACAGTGACCGAGATAAGCGGTGCAACCTTGACGCTGCTCATCTTTCTGCAAAATCAGTCTGTCACAGATCGCTGTTGTAGGCAGTTCCTTCTCCTGTGTTAACCAATTCCACAGGGCCGACTTTACTAGGGGGTTTTCAAAGATGGGAACCCAAGGAGCAAACTCAAACTACCCAGTATTGTTTAGCGGTGTATGTTGGTATTATTTGGGAATTGAATTGCAGTATTATGTGGGCTCTAAGGGAATATTATGTGGATGCTGCTTATTATTTGGGCTCTATGCGGTGGTATTATGTGGGCTAAAATTATGAGAAAAAGGACAAGCGGAGGTGCCAACTTTACTTGCTGCCCAGGGCCCCATTTTCTACAAATAAAAAGCGTCTCTGGTGTCAACCACTGATTCTTTGACATGTAATTCTCACTCTTTCTTTAAGAAGAGGTTATTCAGCAGCTGCAGTGTATGTTATACATTACTATGCCTGCTGCAGAAAAACATAATACACACCTCAGCTGCTGCAGAACATCACAATACACCTCAGCTGCTGCAGAACATCATAATACACACCTCAGATGCTGCAGAACATCATAATACACACGTCAGCTGCTGCAGAACATCATTAGACAAACCTCAGCTGCTGCAGAACATCATAATACACACATCAGATGCTGCAGATCATCATAATACAGATCTGAGCTGCTGCAGAACATCATAATACACACCTCAGCTGCTGCAGAACATCATAATACACCTCAGATGCTGAAGAACATCATAATACAGATCTCAGCTGCTGCAGAAAATCATAATACACACCTCAGCTGCTGCAGAACATCATAATACACCTCAGCTGCTGCAGAACATTATAATACACACCTCAGATGCTGCAGAACATTGTAATACACACCTCAGATGCTGCAGATCATCTTTATGAAAAGGATAAGGGTGTTTCATGGACTGTAAGCTCGCCTATTCTCTTCAAAAAGAAGTTCTGCAGCAGATGAGTGTTGTGAAGGAATAAATGATTAAGAAAATTCGGCGTCATCTTGGGGTTACGTGACCTGTATTCTAAGTACTGCTTATACAGCTGATGGTGTTACATTCAGGGGTGCACCATCCATGAGGTGTAGTGAGAACTAGCAGGTATACAATCCATTACTGCACTTCCATCATCTTAAATTTGAGGGTATCAAGGCCATTATTTCACTTTTCAACTTAGGCCGTTACAAACTCCCCCTGGTTACAATGTATCGGTCTAGGCCAGTGGTTCTCAACTGACAGAGCGCGGTCCGAATCCAGGCTTAGGACGCGAGCTGTCCGGCCCCCGCAGACCTGCCGTCATAGATGCCTTGGAGGACGGCAGTGTCTCTTCCAATGCATCTATGATGGAAAGTCTCCTGTCAGAAGCAGAAACTACCGCCGGGGCCCCAGCACACAAGGTCCTAATGCTGGTCGGCGTCAGGCTATTGTGAGCAGCGGTGCCTGGAAGTGACGAGGACATTGGAGCGGTCAGTACATATTTTTCTTTTTTTTTGTCTGATCTGGTGTCTGATTAATTTTAGCGGTTTAGATCTGAGGTGTAAATTAACATTAGGGGTCTGGTGTCTAAATTAATTTAGGGGTTTGGTCTGGTTTTCCCACTAAAAAATAATAATCAATCTGATGTAATAGTTCTAAAAAGTTTGCCCAACGTTAACAAGACAACATCTTTACTGTTGGTGTTGAGCTCAGACCTTCATCTGACCCTCAGACTCAGGTAAGCAGATCTTTACTAAAACTAGACCTTTACTACAGGACAGGCAGCCACTGAACATTTCCACTCACTGGCAGCAAGCAGAGATCTTAAAAATAATAAGGCATTAAAACACAAAGTGTCCAAAAAAAGTGCAACTTTATATACATAAGACTTCACAACTTCTTTAGATGTTTTTTTCACAACAGGAACCCCCTGCCCCCCCTGCCCCCCCCCCCCCACACGCAGAAACTCTCTCCGAGTGCCGGTCAGTATATGCAAAACCAAGAGTAGGACCGTTGCCACCATTACCCCTACCAGTCCTTCTATGGTAACTGGGCAGCACCCACCAGCTATAATAAGGAATATAAGAAGGCTGGAGTTTTCCTTGTGTCAATGCTTGGCACAAATATCAAATTTTTTAAGATTTCTCTTTTACTTTCACATTCACTTCCCACCCAGTAGTTCATATTTACACATATTCTTTTGGAGAAGTAAAAAACTTAGTGCAACCGACTCCAGTAATTTGACCAACATCTCCCAGTCTAGTAATGGGCATCTGCGGAGCTGGGTCACTTGGTCACTCTGATACAGGGGGTACAGAAGTTTCATTACATGGCAGCCAAGACTGAGTGCCGGCACCAAGGCTGCCAATATGCAGGGTGCAGACCCCAACTATTTAAAGGGATCCTGTCACCAAAAACGGAACTAGCGCACATTATAAGCACCCACAAGTGCAATTGAGCTTATGTGGCGGCTCACTTCCCTTCTGTGAGCCTTCTTGGCTGTTTATTCAGCGTCTAGCGGATTTTTTTTTTTTTTAGATTTAACCCTTCGCTGCCAGGGGTTTCTGGACATTTTGCATCTCTGGTAGCTGGAACAATTTTTACTCTTTTGATGTGTACAAATAAAAGCTGAATTATAAAAATGAAAAGTTCATACTAAACCCTCATAAATATTTATATTCTGAACGTCGACACCTGCCACATTGTCATGATGTCACTCAGTCCTTTATACACACCGGCGTCTTCATGCAACTTTGCGTCAAAATGTCATTTTTCGTAAAAAAAAAATCCTAAAAATGTATGTTTGTGGATAAAAATCTGACCCAAGCAAAAAATTGTTACACACAACACGTAAAAATAAAAGTGTGCAGAGTTCAAACATGACACTTGTTTCTATGTCAACATCAAAACATCTTCGCAAAATCAGCAGAACTGAAGAAATTTTAAGATGAAAATTAAAAAACAGTAATAATTTATTTTAAAAAAACGGATTACGCACATTGAAAATATATATTGCGAAGAAGCAGACAACCTGACGATTGCAGTTGCGTTAACAGCCATGACCACCTTCATGTAACTTTGTCCCAAATACAAATTTAAATAGAAAATGCAATACTTCTAACATTTGCATGAGAAACTTGCATCCAAGCAGAGATTTACATAAAAAAATTGTAAAAATAATAGTTCAATGTGTGCAAAGTTTATTTATACCCTAAGCCTCTACATCAACAAGAACTTGTGCTCTCAAAAACACTGAAACAGAGGCCATACAATATTTGGACTTCTTCTGCAAATGTGATAAATATATATATATACTGCAGACCGCAAACAGCTGCTATGCTACCAAAAATTATTTTATGAAAGCACAACATGAAGCGTAAAAAAATGCAACCAAATAATGTATGTGCACAACCATCTTCATGTAACTATGCATCAGCGATTATGTGCAAAAATTGCATAAAAAGTTTGCGACTAAAACGATTGCACATGTGGACTGTAAGATGAGTTTATACATACCACACCTGTCTAATTTCCATGTTGTGTGTGTTAAAAAAAAGCCAAAAACGCAGAAAGGCGTGCAAATTGAATTGGGGTTTATATAGTTATATCAATTTCCATCCCCCCTATATGAACTCTAACCCTAATCAATAATCGCAAATCCCAAATCTAATGTGGTAACTAATAGCGATTTTTTGGGAATTAGGAAAACAATAGTTTATGGCGACAGTCAGTAGTCGAAAATTAGTCATAGCTATGACTGTAGTGTGTAATGGGTATCACTAGAGAAGTGGTCAGAGGATTTTACCCTAATGATCGGGTATGGACAGGATAGGGACAGTGTAAAATGTTTACGCTTTATTGATGTTTATGTGCGAGTATTTGGTGTGACTTATTTGATGTGACAATGTGGACGCTGGTAAACGTCCGTGTTGTGGAGTCAAAAAATCGACCTAAATAGGCGCAGAGGAGTGATTAGATGAGCTGCTGCTCATCTTCTCACTCCTTTTCTTGAAAAGAAAAACCAAAACCTTTATGTTTGACAATCAGAGAGCAAATAAGGGGATGATAACATGAACAAGATTTTGTAATTCCCTGCCCCAGGGTCATCTAAAGTCACACAAGGACAGGGGGAGGATCACAGATCCTCCTCTTCTCCCGGCACGCTATCAGCACATCCCGCACTGCCCCCACCTGCTCTTTTACATTGGCTGAAGTGGGAGTTGTAAATCTATGCAGCTCCCACTTTAGCCTGCTCTGGCTCGGGCTAGATCATTCATGATTCTTGGCTGTAAAACCAGACAAAGATCACAGTTGTAGCCGCGATCTAGCCTGAGCTAGGTGAATTTGTATGAAGAACGTATTAAAAAAGTAATGGCTACTGAAGTCCTTTCCTGCCAGGACGTATGAGATATGTCCTTGGCAGGTAAAGGGTCGTCGGGCACAGCAGTTCTGATTGAGATAGCCACTGTCCTACTGTAAGAAATACTGATCGTGGTAACCTTAGAAAATAAAATTTTCTAGCAGGGAGTGATGTGCACCCACTTGGTTCTGATAACACACCAGGAGAGCTCAATAAGGGGAGGGAAGCTACATTAGCATATGTAACACTGTTTATTCTAGCTACTGGATGGCACTTTTTGTGGCAGCGGCACCCACTAGTTAATTGCCCTAATACTTAAAGGGGTTGTCCACTACCGGACAACTGATGACCTATCCACCGGATAGGTCATCATTATCATCGGTGTGGGTCCGACACCCGGACCCTGCACCAATCAGCTGCTCCAGCTGCCTCCAGGCACCGGACGCCCATGCCGTAAGCAGTTGGCTCCGGTCATGGAATAGCGGCGGAGCTGCATTTCTGCAGTACGGCCGCTATTCAATGTGCGGAGCCAACTGCTTCTGGCTCTGTACATTGCATACTGTGCAATAACATCCAGTGCCCGCAGGCCACTGGAGCAGCTGATCGGTGTGGGGTCCGGGTGTCGGACCCGCACCGATGATATACTGATAACCTATCCAGTGGCTAGGTCATCAGTTGTCTGTTAGTGGACAACCCCTTTAAAGCTGGAAGACTCTTTTTATGTCTAATTCTATTCTACAAGTTTTAGTTCCGTGCGATTCATAATGAGCCCAATATCTAAATACTGAAGAAATCGCCTTTACCTCATGTAGCTTGTCAGCTTTCTGTGTCTGTTTTTTGCGGCTTCTCTGGGCGGCCACTCTGTTTTTTTCCCTTCTTCGTACTTTTCTGTCACATTTATCTGATCCCTGTAAAGAAAGGTGGATTTTTATTATATACATCCACATATAATCCCCTTTCTCAGGTATTTTCATGAAATAGTCCATTTTGTGATGATGGTTGGAGATTTGGGATGTGAGAATGTATCAGGTGACAGAAGTTATGGCTAGGTGAATTTGGAGCTTGATTTTGCATTTTAAGGCCCTGTTCACACGGAGGACCTGTTCACATTCCTCCAGGAATTTTGAGGCACTCTCTTTGCGGCGTTTTTTCGCTGCGTTTTTTGGCCTCAGCCATTGAGCGCAAAAAAACGCAGTGAAAACTGCTTTCTCTGCCTCCCATTGATGTCAATGGGAGGTCAAAGACAGAAACGCCTGAGGAAAGGGCATGACGCTTCTTTTTCCTATTTCAATGGGAAGCGTTTTCAGACGTTTTTTGGCGCAGTTTCTGCGTCAAAAAGCATGCAAAAAAACTCTGAGAACAGGGCCTAAAGGTGTTTTCTGACCCCTAAATATAATAGACCCAAAATCCAAAAATAACAAACTGCTAAATATACTTACCGGAGCAATTCATTTCTGCAAGGGTATAGGAATTGTTTGGAATTTCTGCAATAGGTATATACTAAAAAGTTTATTCTTTTTAGATCTTGCCCTCATAGACCTTTATTTTTAAGCATCGGAAAACCCAAAAAGGAGTTGTCCCACTAGGACAATTTTTCAATTGGAACCATTTTTAATCCTCCTCAAGATATTGCTATTACATATTTGTCATAGTGCCCCCTGGTGTTCATTTGATTCCCTCACAGAACGTCTATCTAATGTGTCCAGTGCTGGTGGTCACACATGCTCAGTAGCTCAGTCGCACCGCCCTAATCCTCTTGTACACAAGCGGCTGAGTGATTCTTGCTATTGCGTAGCCTAGCCAATACGAATCAGCGCACTAGAAGCGACTTCTTCTCACCGGGACTGAACACACACAATCCTATAAAACCCTTTTAAGATCAGTGGGTCACGGATTCCACAAAAAAAAACAGCTAATGTGACCCTATCATTACTTTTGTATCAGGAAAATTTACTATTTGGATTGGTCCTTTCTCAAAGAAATGAGAAAACATAAGTGAGCGACCGCTGTATCTAATGACAACTATCATGTGAAATTGACTGTCTTTTACGGTTTATACTTTATATCATGTAATAGTCACATGTTATTCAATGGTAAGAATAAGAATAATCAGTTGCGTTTTTTTATCTTTTGGGGAACTTGCATTTTACTTAATTATTTCTTAGCTTCCGAAATTCTGTTTCTTGAAGGAACAGAAACCTTTTTACAGGTCTCACGCTCAGCACAAAACATAACGATATAATTGTCTTAAACGCTAGATATAAACGCTGCGATTTGCGTGCGCAAAAGGTCCGTGTGTCATCAGCATATGGTGCGCGGCTGCGTGATTTTCGCGCAGCCGGCATCATTATGACACTCTGTTTTTATGTTTACACGTGGTGCTTTTCTGTTTTCATTCATTGATTTTACTACTGTTGCAAGAATCACATACGCTGCGTGAAATTCACTGACAGTCTGAACGGCCCCATTCACTAACATAGGTCCGTGCGACGAGCGTGAAAATCACGCGCGTATCACGGACGTAGAACACGTTCGTGTGAATAAGGCCTAAGATTTCTAAATGAGGGTGTCCCAAGTAAAGAAACCCCCACTACTAGTAAAACCAGGGCTGGACCAACCATTTGGGCATTAATGCTCAAGGGTTAACAGCCCATTAGGCCCCATTCACATCACGGTTTTGGCCTACGTTTAACATATACTCCCAATGTATACGTTAAACGTGGGCTGATGTATGCCTAACAGTGGCATTCGTGACCTGTAAACGCATACATTACGCTAAACGCATACATCATGAACTCTCATGAACCTTTTCATGATGTGTCCATTAAACAGATACCATCATAGCTCTTGGGTGACGGATGCCTCTAATAGGGTATGTTCACACCGGGTTTATTGGCGCTGTTTTTGATGCGGAAACCGCACCAACAAACGGCCGAAAACGTCTCCCATTTGTTTCAATGGTAGGCAGAGGCGATGTTTTCCCGTGAGAAAAAAACTGCTCGCGGGAAAAAGAAGCGTCATGCTCTTTCTTCAAGCATTTCCTTCTCTGACCTCCCATTGACATCAATGGGAGGCAGAGAAAGCGGGTTTTCGCTGCATTTTTTGTCCGCGGCGCTCAATGGCTGCGGCCGAAATATGCCACAAAAAAGCTGCAAAAAACGCCACTAAGAGAGTGCAGGCAGATTTTTCCACCTGCAAAAAACTCTGTGTGAACTAGGCCTTGTATCCGTCATTTTCATCTGTCACCCATGGGCTATAATGTAATCTGTTTAACATATACTTCATGAAAAGCTTATGTCGTATATGTTTAATGGATGCCTGTGACGTATTCCAAAGAGTGGTATTTGTCAACCATGGGCTCCCTCGTTAAAAAAATGCGGCAAATTATTTTTTTTATCTGTGGGATGCTGTTGTATGGAATAGTGCAGTCTACTGCCATTTGTGCTTCTGCGTTGGGCCGGACTAAAGAAGCACTGAGTCTGAGGAAAGAGAGAGAGCTGGAACTGAGGAGTCATAGGAGGACCGGTGAGAACCGGGCGAAGCTGTATCTGTGCAAGGGCCTGTAGCTGCAGCAGGGTCCCGGGAGAAAGCGGTGATTGGGGAGATAGTCCTCACTATATAGAGAGCTAGCTAGGCGGTTAGAGGAGGAACGTAAAGGAGATGTTCGTTATGGGCAAAAGTGAAGAGTGCGCTTGCTGTGTCAAGCCACACAAAAAAACGACTTAAAATAGCCATCTATCATATAATAGGTCTATAGGGGCCTTCTTAGTTAGTAGCCAGCCACCACGTCTACAAAAGGGGCGATAGGCCCGAACTACGCAGATGTAGCAACCATGTTACGGCCTACTAGGCCTACACAGACAACACCTTGCTTCAAGGGAGGGGTGGCAGCGGCCCGAAGTCTGCCTGACACAACAAGCCTGCCATCTTCTGCTGAACCTCCCACACTGGGAAGAATGAACAGGCATAGAGAGTAGGGTGAGGAAGAATTCTCATAGTTTAGAAACTTCTAAGATGGACTGAATTTTTTTGGTGGCCTGGACCCCGTCAATTTTTTATTAAAAATAATAAGTTTCAAAGGGGGGAGTTGGGGTTTCATCCAAATCTAGATGACTTTCTTCCTGGAAGCTGCTATCATGTGAAGTAGACCAATGATATCTCTGTCAACAGGGTGTAAGTCCTGGTCTGTACACCTTAAAATGGCCCATCTTGGGTCAACGGGGCAAAATTCTCATCCTTTCCATAAAGACATTACAATAGTCAGTGGTATAGGTTTGCTTTCTGTGCCGCAGTTTTGTCATTTATACATAGGACACATTCCTTTTTACTGACTCAGGACATATCATGAAGTCTCTCTTTCGTGCAGCATGCAAATATCCAGGATGAGGATAGACGCGTGTGCCTAGAATTAGTCAGCAAGTGGCAAATCACCATGCCAGCTATTTATAGAAACACCACAAACAAAAGTATCAAAAAAATTGCGTAGAAAGTTTCATAAATTCCCCCATAGAGTATAATCATAAAAAGCTTGCCTGCCTGACGTCCCCACTAGGGGGAGCGTAGGAGCTTACTGTATTGAGTTCAATGTATAATCAGAATGCAGTAAGCTCCCATGCTCCCTCTAGTGGTGGCTGCAGGCAACCAGAATGTTATCATTTCACTTTGTCTATGAGGGCATTTGGAGCTCTGTACCAGAAAAATGGAGCACCGACCAATAGAAAAATATATTAAGAAATTAATAAGCACAGAACTTTGGACCCATTAATATTAAAAAAAAAATGATGTTCAAGGGCGGACATTCCCTTTTTGTTTCATAGTTATTTGTATTTTTGATGTTTTTTTTCCCCTTTTTTTATTTACTTGGAAATTCAGTATCTAATTACAGAGAAACATATTCCTTTTTTCATAGGAAGAAAACGTAAAAGCAACAGATCTGTGAGATCAGGCGGCAAATACACCGTCCTCTAGAGGCCGAGCTGAATGACAACAGTTTGTGGTGTGGATGGGACGGTCCCCAGCACCTGTTAGACAGATTTCATCTTTGATACTGAGATCATTCATAGAAATAAGTGCGCACATGGAAAATAGTAAAGAGATAAGGCTGTTATTTATAAGAAGCAGAGGTGGGTGGCTTCTGAAGAATTCTATGAAATGATTCTTATCTCTCTTCTCCTGAAGTTTTTCTTTTCTTATTATAACTTTATAGGGTTTGTACAAAATGTGTACAAAAAAAAGTGTCTTTGTTTGATATTGTAGCTCAATCGCAATAACTTGAAGAGCTGCAATACCCAACACAGACCATGGACAGGAGTGGCGCTGTTTTTGTAGAAAAAATAGGAAGACCCTTTTCTCAAATCTCGGACAACTCCTTTAAAGAAGACCTCTCCTAACTTTCTTTTCCATGCAGAGACAAGTCTTATGCCCAGTAATAATGATGTGTACTTATTACCTCTTCAGAACTGCCCAAAAATTGGTGCCTTTTTTCAATGCTGTTGGGTCACATGTTTTCTGGATTACATAGGGGTCATTATCAACCAGCGTAACCCACATTGAGTCCTCCATGTCGCGCTGCCTTTCCGCCGCCCACCCAGACCATTAACCCTTCCTTCCTAGCTGATGCCTCCACACCCCTATATTGAAGGCATGGACCTCAATGTTATTCAGACATTCCTGCTATGGGTTTAATTACTATAGGGGCATAACTAGTGGTGTAACTATAGGAGGAGCAGAGGTTGCCATACCCTGGTGCCAGGGGAGGCCCGACAGCTCTTCTGCTACATCAGTGGATACCAGTACTACAAGTGGCATACACTGGTTAAGTGGTCTAGGTAAAATTTTTAGGAGCATTAAGTTACCCCTCTGGCATAACTAGTTATTATATAGTCACAACTACAATGAGAGTATATGGTTAGTATGGGGTACGATTTCTATATGGGCACAACAACTATGGGAGCGCCATAGATATGGACATACAGGTGGGATGGTACAAGTTTGCTTGGACATAGTTTTTATGGGCACGACTTAGGGACATTGCTATATTGAGGCAATAATTATGTGGGCAGCATTGTTATATGGACACAGGTAATATCCAGGTGCAATCCCTATATATAGTAGACATATATAAGTATTACTTGTCTAGTATATCTAATAATGGGGCACATATTTGATATGCACACGGTTTCTGTGCACATATTTACTATGGGGCATAGTCACAATTTGGTGAAAGTATAACCGGGGCATAGAAAAGTTGTTCAGGGGTTCCCAAATAGTTAGGAAAACACTGATATGGGGAGTGGTGAATCTGTAAGGTGGCATAATGGGTATGTGCTGACCCGTCTTGAGAAATATAGTCAATATTAATTATTGTGTATACTATTTTGATTTTTTTTTAAATGGACTGGGCATCACTTGGTTCACTTCATCTAGCGCCTCCCTGATTTAGGGGCATATTAACTATGTGAGGCATGATGAGAGTGATAGTCGTAAAATGATATAGATCACTGTACTGCTTTGATCAATTAAATTCTGATTAGAAAGTTATAAAATCATATTAAAATGGTTGTCTACTGATCACAGGTTGTTCCACTCCACCCAGCGATCAATGATAATCTGTGAGCAACTGTGCAGCAAGTGTTCAATTCCCGTGCAGCGCCACCACCAGTCTCCATTGAAATAAATAGGCTGTCTGTATAATGGATGAACATGCTGGGTCCTCCAGACCAGGAGATGCTCTGGCTAATAGATGAGGGTCCTGAACATGGGACTTTATCTACTAACTCAGAATTCCTTAAAAACCAGACAACTATCCTGTCCTAGTTTAACCTCCAAAGACAACAAAAACCATAGAAGGTATCACCCCCTGGTGGTCATAAGTGGAATTGCAAGTTCTTTGGATTTGCTTTTTGGTCCATTATTTACTGCTGGACTGTTCCATAAACATGTGATCTGCCTCGCGAAGCACCGTGTTGTTACATTACTATCTTTTCGATGCCTAATTTTAATCTCATTAGGTAATATAATGTGTTTCCACATTTTATCCAAGCAACATTAGTCTAAAAAGTGCAACCTTCATTGTGTTCTTTATGGGTTTTTTTTTTTCAGGCGCCAAGATATTTGCAAACATTTAATATTTTACATTTGTTTGAAATAGACTAAAACGTTATGATCAAAATGTAGGCTAAGAACCCCACATATATTATAAGTGTAGTGAATATAGCAGTAATGATATTTAAAGGGTAACTAAACATTCAACAAACTTTTGACATGTTATAGTGACATGTCAGAAGTTTTGATTGGTGGGGGTCCGAGCACTGAGACCCCCACCAATCGCAAAAACAAAGCGGCCGAAGTGCTCGTGTGAGCGCTGAGCCGCTTAGTTTCTGTTCGGCTTTTTCCGGAAAGCCGATGTAGCGGAGTACGCGCCCATGGACTTTCTATTGAGTCCGTACTCCAATACATTGATTTCCAGAAAAAGCTGAACAGAAACGAAGCCGCTCAGCACTCATACGAGCACTTCTGCCGCTTCGTTTTAGCGATAGGTGGGGGTCTCAATGCTCGGACCCCCACCAATCAAAACTTCTGACATGTCACTATGACACGTCAGAAGTTTGTCAAACGTTTAGTTACCTTTTAAAACAATAAAAATATAAAATGTTTGCATAAATATTAGTGCCCGCAGGGTGCTGCTGCATTTTTGTGTTTGCTTTTGCAGTGACAGTGAATTAGCAAATGCCCATCCATTTCACTTTCTTAGGTGCTGGCTAACTTTGTCTATTATATATCAGAGAGAGATATAATAAAAATGAAAAGTAATGAGAACATTGTAACTATAAATGTGCAAAACTAAAGTCCTATGCTATTGTGCATCCCCAGGAAGAGCACAGGGCAGAGGAGGAGGAGGAGCATGACACTACCAGGATATGCCAAGGAGAAGGGCACCATGCCAGGCATCTCGTAGGCTCCATCCCGAACCCCTGAATCTCTGCGAGAGCACCAACGTTTCAGACAAACACATATATATATATATATATATATATATATATATATATTAGGATATATAAACTATACCATAATATATAACAATACAAAAGAATAGCATTCAGATATAATATCCCAGTAATATAATATAATAAAATTAGTTACATAATGATATACCTGAGATAGGACGTCTGCCTCTGATCCAGACGTGTTGTGTGCACTCCTGGGGTAAGAACTGCTGGTTGAAGGTGACGGCTGTGACATCCTGTCTAGATTGAGAAGCTCAGAATTCAACAAGGACACGAGACGACTTCAGGACCAGTAGACCATGGGTGGGAGGAGACAGAGGTGGTACCCACAAAAAGTTGATGATGAGATACGACTTCAAAGAAGACCAAAGACCACCGCCAATATAAGACCAGGGTCCTCAATCAGAGACAAATGTTACATAGGCCATTGCTATAATCCAGCCTGAACCCTGCCAGATAAGGACTTCCCCAAGTTTAGCTCAATCTATAATAAACTCAACTAGTTTTGGAGTAGAAATTGTAAAGAAAAAGTCCCAGAAAGAGTAAGTCCTGGAAGCACAATGGGAGCAGTAACGACACCCCAACACTCCCAACTCTTGGGGCTACGGGCAGGGCGCCAGGTAACGCAGAGTGTGGGGCTGTCATGAGAGATCCGTGCTTTATTAGTGCGGCTGCTTCTTCTTCTTCTTGGAATGAAGACTATGGCTCATTTCAAGTAAGTCACGTGGAAACCCTTTGAAACATAGAGGAAACCACAAATGTGAGTGACAGGGAACTGAGAGAACGGTGCTCAGCCCTCTGCACTAACCTGAGAATTAGTCACTTCATTTGTGTTCTATGAATTGAAAAAAAACACAAAATTATACAGAAATTCCAAGTATGCGGTGACACCCAGCGCATGTCTCGTACTGATAACAGGTCGTAGCTGTCTACATGTTACTCTGTGTTATCTTGGTGTAAATGGGCAGAAAGTTGACAGCATATTTTATATCTAAGGGAATGTTCACACGGCAACGCCAAATACGTCTGAAATTACGGAGCTGTTTTCAGGCGAAAACAGCTCCTGAATTTCAGACGTTTTGACAAGTGCACGCGTTTTTCGCGGCGTCCATTACGGACGTCATTGGAGCTGTTTTTCAATGGAGTCAATGAAAAACGGCTCCAATTACGTCCCAAGAAGTGACATGCACTTCTTTGAGGCGGGCATCTTTTTACGCGCCGTCTTTTGACAGCCACGTTCGTAAATAGGGCATGTGAACATACACTTATTCTGTATACAGAACAGCTGTATCGTTCCCTAAGACCTGAATCCGTCAGTCCTGTGGACCTGACGGGTTCAGTGTCAGCGGGTCCTGTGTGTCTCTGACGAGCAGGATCCACCTGTAATCTATCACATCTAAGTTATGAACGTAGATGTGATCAGTTAGGGCATGCCCCCACGTGGCGGATTTCCTCCGCAACTGTCCGCATCAATGCCGCACAGAATCTGCGTTGCAGATTCTGCGGCGGATCTGCCCAAAATGTGCAGTAAATTGATGCGGACTAGCTGCTGCGGACTGCGGTAAAAGTGCTTCCCTTCTCTCTATCAGTGCAGGATAGAGAGAAGGGACAGCACTTTCCCTAGTGAAAGTAAACGAATTTCATACTTACCGGCCGTTGTCTTGGTGACGCGTCCCTCTTTCGGCATCCAGCCCGACCTCCCTGGATGACGCGGCAGTCCATGTGACCGCTGCAGCCTGTGATTGGCTGCAGCCATCACTTAGACTGAAACGTCATCCTGGGAAGCCGGACTGGAGACAGAAGCAGGGAGTTCTCGGTAAGTATGAACTTATATGTTTTTTTACAGATACATGTATATTGGGATCGGTAGTCACTGTCCAGGGGGCAGAAACAGTTACTGCCGATCGCTTAACTCTTTCAGCACCCTGGACAGTGACTATTTACTGACGTCTCCTAGCAACGCTCCCGTCATTACGGGAGCCCCATTGACTTCCTCAGTCTGGCTGTAGACCTAGAAATACATAGGTCCAGCCAGAATGAAGAAATGTCATGTCAAAAAAGCAAGACGCATCCGCAGCACACATAACAGCTGCAGACTTCATTGCGGAATTTAGAATCTCCATTGAAGTCAATGGAGAAATTCCGCCATGAGTCCGCAACCAGTCCGCCACAACTCCGCAACAGCCCTAGCATGCTGCGGACACCAAATTCCGCTCCGCAGCCTATGCTCCGCAGCGGAATTTTACGCATCGTCTAAACGAACACTGCTAAATAAAAGTGGAAGTCAATGGAGAAACGGCTCCGCTGCGGATTAACGCTGCGGAGTGTCCGCTGCGGAATTCAAGAGGAATTCCGCCACGTGTGGCTTTGCCCTAACAGCTTGATACTGCGTGTCAGAGACACGCAGGACCCGCTGACACTGAACCCGTCAGTCCCGCGGACCTGACAGGTTCAGGATTCAGCAATAGATACAGCTGTTCTGTATACAGGATACAAAGCAGCTGTATCTCAAAAACGTAAAATAATTTTTAATAAAAACTACTGACTGATATTTTTATTAAATAAAGAATTTAAAAAAAAATCAAAGGTGTAAGTTGGACGTAGTATCCAAGTCAACCGCTTTGTGCCCCCACAACATTAGAGATACCAGGTAAAGAGGGGAATCATGCGCCTCCAAAGGTCCCGATTTTGTACAGATGTAGCAGGTATTAAATTGATTCTGATAACTTGCTGCAATGTGATATCACACGACAAAAGCCATTGAAAAGTCAGGTTATAGTTTCTTGCCATTGTGTTTAATGCGTTAAAAGTCAAGATAAATATGGCTACATCTGTATATAGATTTGTTCATGTTAATATATACATGTAATATAGGAATGGAAATTTCCATTGACTCATCTGCAAATATTTGCATAAACATCACTGATGATTAAGAGATAAGCGTCGCCACATTGAACTACTTATCTCTTCCTATAGAAGCAGTCTGTAGTTTTTGTAGGAAGTTCATTTTCATGCGCCAACCAATGCCTGACTGACTGACTGACATGTAGTGCTCCCTCTCTTAAGAAGTGTTTATTATTTTTTCATAAACAGGCGTTTCATAGAAGTCAGTAAATAGTGGATAGAATGTACTATTCAATCTTCAAAAAGAGGTTCTGCAGCAGCTGAGGTGCGCATTATAAGGAATATTGTAATTGTAATATTCTTATATACTTTATTTACCGTAGGGGTTACATTATCCCGTGTAGAATTGCTGTTTGTGTAACATTATTAGGTAAGTGTAACTTAAAGGATAGGTCTTCATTTTCTGATCGCTTGGGGCCTTGTCGCTGGGACCCTCACTGATCGTGAGAAGAGGGGCCTCAAATCCACCCTTCCTCCTTACTGCTCCTCCTCCTCCTCGACCAAAGTGAGGAGGAGCTTGAATGGAGCGGTGGTCGAGCATGTGCCCTGCCGCTCCATACAAAGTCTATAGGACTGGCGGAAACAGCGCTCTGCTGTTTCCATTATTCCCATAGACTTCGAATGGAGCGGCAGGTCACACGTTCGACCACCGCTCCATTCAATGTCCTTACTGCTCGATCGTTCTCATGATCGGTGGGGGTCCCAGTGGTGGGGCAGCCAGGAATCAGAAAATGACATGATGTGGATAGGTGATAATTTATGATTGTGGGAAATCCGCTTTAAGGGCATGACCACACGTGGCAGATTTCCTCCGCAACTGTCCGCATCAATGCCGCACAGAATCTGCGTTGCAGATTCTGCTGCGGATCTGCACAAAATGTGCAGAAAATTGATGCGGACTAGCTGCTGCGGACTGCGGGAAAAGTGCTTCCCTTCTCTGTATCAGTGCAGGATAGAGAGAAGGGACAGCACTTCCCCTAGTGAAAGTAAACGAATTTCATACTTACCGGCCGTTGTCTTGGTGACGCGTCCCTCTTTCGGCATCCAGCCCGACCTCCCTGGATGACGCGCCAGTCCATGTGACTGCTGCAGCCTGTGCTTGGCCTGTGATTGGCTGCAGCCGTCACTTAGACTGAAACGTCATCCTGGGAGGCCGGACTGGAGACAGAAGCAGGGAGTTCTCGGTAAGTACGAACTTCATTTTTTTTTACAGATACATGTATATTGGGATCGGTAGTCACTGTCCCGGGTGCAGAAACAGTTACTGCCGATCGCTTAACTCTTTCAGCACCCTGGACAGTGACTATTTACTGACGTCTCCTAGCAACGCTCCCGTCATTACGGGAGCCCCATTGACTTCCTCAGTCTGGCTGTAGACCTAGAAATACATAGGTCCAGCCAGAATGAAGAAATGTCAAGTTAAAAAAGCAAGACGGATCCGCAGCACACATAACATGTGCATGACAGCTGCGGACTTCATTGCGGAAATTAGAATCTCCATTGAAGTCAATGGAGAAATTCCGCCATGAGTCCGCCACTGCTCCGCAACAGACAGAGCATGCTGCGGACACCAAATTCCGCTCCGCAGCCTATGCTCCGCAGCGGAATTTTACGCATCGTCTAAATGAACACTGCTAAATTAAAGTGAAAGTCAATGGACAAACGGCTCCGCTGCGAATTAACGCTGCGGAGTGTCCGCAGCGGAATTTAAGTGAAATTCCGCCACGTGTGAACCCAGCCTAAAGGTGTTTTACGACAAATTACACTTGTCATCTATCCGCAGCATATCCGCAGCATAGGTGATAAGTATCGAATCACCAATCACGAGAGTGGGGGGCCTGTGTTCCCAGTTTCAACAGAACAACAGTCAGACATGAGCGCTGCTGCTCTATTCAACTGTATGGGACTGATGGAGATATCCAAGTACAGCTCTCTCCTGTAGCCCCCTAGAATTGAATGGAGCGGAAGAGCGCTTTATTCAAACAGGGGACAAAGGACCCCCGTTCTCGTGATTAGTGAGGGTCCCATTGCTTACATTTTAGACGCCTTTAACACTTTTACACTTTAATTGAGCCTTATTTATCCAAACTGTCTGACAGAAAAGCTGGCCTTGTTTCCCATAGCAACCAATCACAGTGCAGCTTTCACGTTGTCAAAGAAGTTTAAAGGGAATATGTTGCAAGCAAAACATGTTTTTTTTTTTTTAGTTAAACAATTAGTGTGTAGGTGATTAAACATTGTTCTAATTTATTTTATTTTTTTTCACGGGTCAGGAAATATTATAAATTGGATTCAATTTATAATATTTCCCATTGCTGGTCACTAGATGGAGCCATTCCCAAAATTGCAGCATTGCATGTGGTAAAGCAACCACATTGCTTTATGCTGCAAAATTGGGTAAAAAGCCCTCGCTCTAGTGAGCTCTCAGAATCCCCCCCTCCTTTATCCTGGCTAGTGCCGGGAGAAACGAGGGGTTTGAACGGTCTAACCTCCTACACTGTGTGTTGCCATTTTTTGAGCTAACACACAGTGTAGTAGGTTTACATACAGTAGTAAACACACACTGAAACACGAACATACATAGAAATCACTTACCTGCTCCAGTCGCCGCCGCTCCCTCCGGTCCGTCCGCTCCGTCTGCTGCCGCTGCTCCATGTGCACAAGTCCGGAAGCCGCGACCGGAAGTAGTAATCTTACTGTCCGGCCGCGACTTCCGGTCCACAGGAAAATGGCGCTGGACGGCGCGCATTTCAAATTGAACTGTGTGGGAGCAGCGCATGCGCCGTTCCCACACAGCGGCGTACACGATAGTGGATGGAACGGGCCCCGTTCGCAGTCCCTATGGGACTGGAGCTGCCGTATTCCATGTCTGTATGTGTCGTTAATCGACACATACAGAAATGGAAAAAAAAATGGCAGCCCCCATAGGGAAGAAAAAGTGTAAAAATAAAAAAAAGTAACACACAAACACACAAATTAATCCAAACGTTTTTAATAAAGCACTAACATCTTTAACATATTTAAAAAAAAATTTGGGTGACACTGTTCCTTTAAGATAGAAGCTGAGCTCTGATTGGTTGCAATGTTTATTGGACAGTTTTGGTAAATTAGGCCTCCATATTGGTGTTTTACTCAGTATAACCATCTTCCATGAACTCTTAATAAATTAGGCGCATCTCTGGCCGTCTGTGCGGCAAAAACTCAATAAATTATTGTACATTTTTAAGTAAAGTGCCGTTAGCGGCGCAAGTGCCTTTTTTGCACAATTTGTGACTTTTGAGGCATTTTCAACTTTTCTACGCCAGAAAACTGATGTAGAAGGAATAAGAAATTCCCCCCATACCGTCTAAATCAATAGACTTTAAAGGGGTTTTCCCACTAAAGTCTTTTATGACATGTCAATATGACCCCTAAATGCTGGAGGTCCCCACCGATCCTGAGAACATTGCTGGGAAACCAGCCCATTTCTGAAAACCCAGGTATCGCTCATAATATAATTTTCTTACCTTCTCCGATACGCGGTCTCTCTTAGATCTTAGGCTCAGAGTCTTTGTGCTCAAATCTGAAGACCTCGGCAACAAAAAGTTATTGATAGTAGGGGTAAGGCCTCTTTCAGCCTGAATTTTACTACGTGTACATTTGACGTATGCATTGGGAATGAATACTTCACATGTGCCCGTAGGCTCCCATTATACCAACATAGGCCAAAAGCGTATTTTTGTTACCTCTGTTGGGCGGTATACGTTGGGTATATAATTTTTTTTGCTGGATAGAATAGCATAGTAGACCACGCTATTCTATACAGAGGTATCCAGTAGAAAAACCTATTTTTGTTACCATGATAGCCTATGAGTGATGGATTCCACTGTATGGCATCTGTTTAACGTATACGTCACGGGCTTTTCAATAGCTTTTCAGTACGTATCCCTTAACCAGATGCCATTATAGCTTATAGGTGATGGATGCGTTAAACGAATGCCTAATAGTGCCACCCATCACCCATATGCAATAATAATATTCGTTTAACAGATACATCATGTAAAGGGTTATGAGAGTTCACAACGTATTCGTTAAACGAATGCCATTATATAAGTCAGGAGCTTTTCCTGGCATATACGTCAATAGGAGACATTCACAGTTCTGGAAGCTTCAGAGCTGTAATCTACCAACATCTGTGGTTTGCATGGTGCATTGCATTCTGGAAAGTGTAATTTTTAAACCGGGCACTATACATTATTAATCTGACATAGGAAAGACTAACTGTCCATCTGCATTAAAGGAGCTAAGCTATGCTGTTAGGGGTGTGTGACGACAAACTTGTTGACTGTTTCCAATGACAAAATATATAGATAAACTCACTTGCACAATAAGAAGTTAGAAGGTACATAAAACAAAAGTATAAGAGAACCAATAACAACCGGCAGAATTGTGAATGCAGCTCTGGAGTATAATATAGGCTATAACTCAAGATCAGTGCAAGATAAATAATGTAATGTACGTACACAGTGACTCCACTAGCAGAATTGTGAATGCTGCTCTGGAGAATAATACAGGCTGTAACTGAGGATCAGTAAAAGCTAAATAATGTCATATATTTACAAAGCACCCCTAATGATAATGAAGGAATACCTTGAGGGGTTGAAGACTATGGCTCCAGCAGGCGGTAATGGAGCTGTCAGCGTAAGCTGTGCGTCACGCAGTGGCACCAGTGTGGCCAAACCTCCTGCCCACACTCCTGAAGTTCCTGCATGGAGAGGCGCAGATATAGGGGATGCAGTTTGTGGTTGCACAGGAAGAGACCGGTACTGTAAATGGCCCTTTATATTTGGGGACCCTGTTAAAAGTTCTGCATTGGCGCCCAGGAGCTTCAAGTTACACATGTGCCTGGATGCCAGGCATATTGTCCTACGTGTTGTTTCTATATCTATATGGCCATAGTGTGACCTGAGGAAGGGAGTACCGTAGTTGTTTTACGCAGTGTATTTTTGACACAACATTACATGAAGTTCTGTGCACCACTTCTGCTTTGTGTCACAGAAAACACATATGGCCAGATCTTTGGTCAGACTCAGACTAATCTCTCAGCTGATACAACATCATTATATATATATGTATATCCATACACTGGCTGTAGAAAAAAAAACAACATTTAGATGAATGGAACTGTTTTTCAGCCGTAGAAAATTCTGATCTGCAACATGTGACTGCACCCTAAGGGTATGTTCACACGGCCTATTTACGGACGTAATTCGGGCGTTTTAACCCCCGAATTACGTCCGAAAATGCGGCTCGATAGCGTTGGAAAACATCTGCCCATTCATTAGAATGGGTTTTACGATGTTCTGTGCACACGGTCATTTTTTTTACGCGCCGCTGTCAAAAGGCGGCACGTAAAAAAGACGCCCGCGTCAAAGAAGTGCCTGTCACTTCTTCAGACGTAATTGGAGCCGTTTTCCATTGACTCGATGGAAAAGCAGCTCCAATTACGTCCGTAATGGACGCAGCGAAAAAGCGCCTCAACATGCCATTGCGGCTGAAATTACGGAGCGGTTTTCTCCTGAAAACAGCCCCGTAATTTCAGCCGTTACGGACGCTGCCATGTGAACATACCCGAACGCCTCTTGGATACGACCGGGTTCGGGCCGTGAAAAACGGTCTGAGTGTCGGTCGTATTTCTCGGCCCGACCACGGAACAGGTGAATGGGACTCCTGCGGTCATAGACAATTTATGAGGCTAGGAGTCCCTGCCTCCCCACGGAACTGCTGTTCTGTACTGAACAAAATGATACAATATGGAACAGCAGTTCCATGGGGAGGCAGGGACTCCTAACATCATAAAATGTCTGTGATGCCAGGTGTCCTGTTCACCTGTACCACGGTCGGGCCAGGAAATGCGGCTGACACTCGGACCGTTTTTCATGGCCTGAACTCAGTCTCGTACATCTGCACTAAAAGGATGGAGACTGAGGTGTATTAACCAGCTGGCACTGAAGATAAGGCCTCATTCAGATGGGTATATTGTACCCGTGTTTAACTGTCTGTATTCTGAATGCAACATCCAGACCCCCCCCCCCGCACGGTTCTTTTAAACCAAACCTTTGGACATACAGCTACTTCACCCATCTCTACCATAAAGAGCGCGCTCGACTGCACGTGCATGTTTATCATAATGGCAGCGGCTTAACTCCTGCAGGAGCAAAGGATCGGACACATTGAATTGGCAGCTTCGAGTGACTTTTATGTAATGGATGGTCAGCTTTACATCACCATAGATGCTGTAAGTTCAGTAGAATTGGAAGGGGGGGCGACTCGTGTTACATCCAGTATACGGGCAGTAAAACACAAGTACAATACACCCATCTGAATGAGACTGAAGAGTCCTGGCTCAACTGCATGATAATGTTATAGAGGATCAGCGATCAGTAGGGTATTTGCCCCACTAAGAGCGCCATGGATTAGACGATTTGTGAGCGCTAAATTAGCCCTATTGCTCAGCCCCCCAAACCGCAGATCGATTAGATAAGGATGAGTGGTGACCCATATGTGATAAGTATGTCGCTATAGGCTGCTGGAGAGTTTTCAGACGTAATTCGGGCGTTTTATGCCTCAAATTACGCCTGAAAAAATGGCTCCATTACGTGTACAAACATCTGCCCATTGCTTTCAATGGGTTTGACGGTGTTCTGTTCCCACGAGGTGTAATTTTGCGCGTCTCTGTCAAAATACAGCGCGTAAAAAGACGCCCACGAAAAAGAAGTGCATGTCACTTCTTGGGACGTTTTTGGAGCCGTTTTTCATTGACTCCACTGAAAAACAGCTCCAATAACGGCCGTGAAATACGCCGCGAAAAACGCGAGTTGTTAAGAAAACGTCTGAAAATCAGGAGTGGTTTTCGGCTGAAAACAGCTCCGTATTTTCAGATGTTTTTGGTTACTGCGTGTGAACATACCCTCGGGGTCATTGTTCTTGCCTAGAGACCCTCTGATGTCCGTTCCTTAGGCCCCATGCACACGACCATAGCTTGGATCTATAAACACTGATCCGTAATTACTGATAATCTGCATTCCTCTTAATTTCTATAGGCCACGGAAACCTTTTAGTATATTTATGGATGGGTGTCCAGGCTGTAGAAATAATCCGTAAAATATAGACCATGTGCTATTACTATCTGCAATTGCAAAAATGAACTCGCCCATAGAAGTCTAAGGCTGGATTCACACGAGCGTGGCGTTTTTGCGCACGCAAAAACGCGGCATTTTGCCTGCGCAAAAGCCACTTAACAGCTCCGTGTGGCAGCATCATATGATACGCGGCTGCGTGCTTTTCACGCAGCCGCCATCATTATGACACTCCATTTGGATGTTTGTAAACAGAAAAGCACGTGGTGCTTTTGTTTACATTCATCCTTTTCACAGCTGTTGCGCGAATCACGCAGTTCGCACGGAAGTGCTTCCGTGTGGCATGTGTGGTTTTCACGCACCCATTGACTTCAATGGGTGCGTGATGCACGCAAAATGCCCAAAGAACGGACATGTCATGACTTGGACGCAGCGGCCCAACACTGCGTAAAAATCACGCACATGTCTGCACGGCCCCATAGACTAATATAGGTCCGTGCGACACGCGTGAAAATCACGTGCGTTGCACGGACGTATATTGCGTTCGTCTGAATAAGCCCTAAGGGTGCATACAAAATTGCAGACCGATACGGATGTGCATCCGTCTGGAACTGCGGAAGCAGTGCTATGCGACGGCAGGGAATACCCAAGAAAATGGCGCCTGGGCAATCATGTGACCGTTTCAAGGTGTTGGGACATGTTCGCAACATCATTTGTAGCCTCCCGTTTTTTTTGTTGATCTATAATTACAGATGTCCTATGAACTGAATTTGCAGACAGCGTGGTAGTTTTGCAGACCGTAAAAAAAAACAAAAAACACACTACAGTCGTGTGCATGAGGCCTTACCCTGGATATAGACAAATGCTTTTTAAAAGCTAAAGGTCTTTCCCTTTTTGAAGTATTGAAGGGCATGCTGTAAAGAACGTCGCAGTCGTCATGCGGCTGGTGAATTCATAGACTGGATGGTGGTTAAGACCACAAAAATGACTTCCTGCACTCTGGCACACGCACAAGTCAGATTTTCTTTTTCTCATTTACATCGAATATGTAGTAGGGAGGAAAGAATGCCCATGTGATCAGAGGACTGGCCCCTTGTAAACCTGTGATGTCACATTCTATAGCAGCGATTGGGTGGTGATGTCACTCCGGGAGCATAGGTCAGTCAAAGGCTATGTAGCCAGTTTATGGTGACATCATAGGGAAAAGTGCTGACATGCCATGTGGCGGGTGAGTATGTAAACATCTTTATATCTAAGGCTGGTCCACATATAACTCTGCAGACCCCAGGAGATGCGCAGCAGCAGGAGGGGAGAGAGTTGTCAGACACCATACAAGAAAGCCACCACGGCGGGTCGGCTCTCTGGCTAGGGACACCGCTCTATTACGTACAGCTGCCATGCTAAGTTACATTTTGTTGAGACAACCTCTTCCAGGTCCAGTCACAGTCTATGTGGTAGGACAGTTTAGTATTAGCGGAGGATGCTGGAGAGGGAGCCAATGTGAACAGGAGTATTAAAAGTGACTTACCTTCCATAGCGGCAGACCACCGGACTGCTGATACCTGAGAGGAGAGGGGGGCCAGACACTGAACTGCTTCTCAATATAAACATAGCGTTTTTCTGCAGCCACCAGTAGCTGGAACTGACTACATCGAAATGAATAAATCCATGTGCAGTGAGCACCCCCTAATGGTGACATGACCATCAAATTCTAAATGTTTAAACGAAAACAGGGAATTTGGAGCGGCAAAAAAAAAAAAAAAAGGACACCGACTTTAACCTGTTAAAGACGGAGACAATTATGTACACCTTTGCATCTAATTTTTTTTTTTGTTCATTTGCTCCCTAAATGCAAAATTAAGAAAATTTCTGAAAAGACTTCATTAAAAATTCTGACTCTCAGAAGACTATCCCCTACATGCTGGCATCCGGGAGACTATGCAGCCAGCTGGCAGATATTTAGCACCACTATGGTTTATTGAGATCCGAGTGGTAGGTCATTATGAAAATCCATCAAGAACAGAAGAATAAAATGATACCAAATTTTAGAATTATTTCTTTATTTTTAAAATGTAATATTAAAAATGGCCATTAAAACGGCAAAATGCATATTTACAAATATACAGTGACAAGAAATAGTTAATGGAAGCAATTTACATATTCCTATAGCGTAAAAAAATATCAGTTGTTTTTTTTTTTTTAAATGTACAAAAATTAGCCTTGTAGCCCATAACAACCAATCAGTGAGTTACAGTCCGGAGGCCGCGCTGCTGACTAAGGCCCCATGCAACACGGCTGAAAAAAACTCTGTAAATGCGGACCGCAATTACGGACCCCCCCCCCCCCGGTTCTATTGGCTGCGGACACTTTTCCGTAGAGCTACATATAGGCGTCCGTGCCAAAGAACCGTGCCAGGAAACATGGAGCGTGTCCTACTTTTCTGGTTTTACGGACCGTGCTCCCATACTCTGTATGGGAGCACGGCACAAAAATGCGGCCCACAGGTGTCGGCTGTCGGGCCGTGATTAAGGGCACGGCTGTGTGCATTAGGCCATACAGAGCAGGTGAACAGGATTTCATGGAGTTCATGACGATACATAAGAAAAAGGCGATCTCAATAATTTATAGAAATCGCCACCGCAGATGAAAGGAGGGTTCATGGAGTTCATGCCCACTTATATTTTCTCTGCCGCGAACCCAAAAGGTGGAGCGTCATTATAAATACTTACTGCTCAAAAGAAAGCACCACTGTCACTTTAAAGAAGGTCATATCAGGCAGATGTAGCGTGAGAGTTCTCCATAGGCGACGCATACAAGGATTAGCATACGGTCATTGTGTATCATAGGTCGCTTCCTCAATATCGCTGCTGGTCACGGTTCCTACTATTTTCTCTTTACTTCTGACAATGTGAACAATCCAGAACACAGCGGCGCCGCGCAGAGAACTTCATCACAATCCCGTCATGTAAAGGAGGACACGCTGAACAGCAATGCCTTGGTGACGGCTGCTGTACCATATATCCTAATACAGAAGACGAACCCCCCTGTTTTAGTATATTCTCATATTTCCCTTGAAATAACAATTCTGAAGCATTTCTTTCCCCCTAAATTCCTCTATTAATCCTGGAAACGTATGAACAAGTTGACGACTGCCTGTTACCATTCCCCTGGTCAGCATGTTGTTTATACAGAGCGATACCAGGTCACGGTGTCAAAATATGTAATGACACGTCCTGCTGACAAGAGGAATAACAGCTAGTCGCCAATTTATTGATACATTGACAGGATGCATAAAGAAGGACCGGCACAATGCAGAGTTCTAAAAGCGAGTATCATTTTATTAGGAATGCTGGTATTAACTAAAACAAGTTAGTAGCGATGACAGGTCCCATTTACTGCACCACAGAGCTGACCAATAGGGGTTGTATGAAATAACGAAAAAGGGTTGACATGTATGAATTATCCAGGGACCCGCTCATCAGACTGACCCGTCACTTTTGTTAATAGGAATAACTATTGCACGTTTTAAAAGAGCAGAAAATCTTCTCTTATACCTAAAAGACCCGAGACAGCTACAATAAATATATACGAGAAAGATACGCCGGCTGCCACGTAGAGAGACCACGATCTGGACTAGGGATATTTAAAGAGGTTGTCCCACAATTGACATTTATTACCTATCCACAGTATAGGTGATAAATGTCTGATCGCTTGGGGAAACCCACTGATCACTAGAACGGGGGTCCTTGGCCCTTCCCACAGTGAGGAGGAGCTTAAAAATAAAAAGTGGTTGAGCACGCGTCATACCGCTCCATCCAACGTCTTTGGGGCTGACGGAACCCATGTAATATTCGGCTGTCTGTCTGTCAGTCCCAGAGTCTTTAAATTTAAAGTACTCCTCACTGCGGGGGGGGGGAGGATCAGGGGGGGGGGGGTCCGGACCCCTGTTCTAGTGATTGGTGGGGACAACAATAACTTACAGTTCATGAAGTGCATATATTTGACTGTCCGTAATGTATTTTCCTCCGGGCTTAACATGGCATAGACTACAAAATCCCTTCATCCTTCAAGACTGATCTTCCTCTTTGATCTCAAGGGATATAACCTACTATGTATTAAAGAACTTGGACGTCTTTTCATGCTCCTCAGCGATGCAATGTTTGCTACAGGCTCGTTATTTTCACCTGGCGTTGTTTCTAACGCTTTTGGTACAGTCTTTGCCACGTCTTGTAATATTACACGACTTGAAAATATATCTTGTCTTATGCGAGATCCCTGCAACAAAGGCTGAAGATTGAGCACTTGGGAAAATCCTTGAGCTTTTTCCAACTGAGCTGGAAGCGCCTAGAAAATAAAATAAAACGTGTGCACATACAGATAGTGTTTACCACAATGTGATGTAGTAGAAAGACGAGCTTCAGAAATAATAATAATAAATAATACCATCTTTCAAAGTGAACTTGACACCTAATAAATACACATTTCAATAAATATCGCCATCTAGTGGCCGCAATCTTAACAATGCCGTTTTGCAGCTCTCCAGCAGAACAGACGCTCCTTAGAAACCCCATGGGATCATTGGCCGTGGTTTCCAGAGTCACGCATATTTTAGCGGGAAGAAGTGTATAGAATAGGACCAACAAACACAACATATAGAGGTGCGCTGGAACTGAAGAATAGAATATCGGAATTAAACTTTCAGGGGACAGCAGAAGTGGCAGAATTGTGCATGAATATTAAAAGTGCCCCCCATACTAATAAAAATAAAAATGATGTGTTGCTTAATATTCTAATTAACTTTTTGTTTTAATTCCTCAAGTCATTCAATAGGAACATTCATAGTTTACTTCCAGAGGATAAAAAAATCAGTCCTGGTCATGCGGTGGACACACAGGTGCGCGGCTCGTTACAGTGGGTGTATCAGAGATGTGTCTTCGAATGATCCCAGCACCGGTGTCCATCACATGACAATGTAACGAGCAGTGCACCTGTGTGTCCATCACATGATCATGTAACGAGCAGTGCACCTGTGTGTCCATCACATGATCATGTAACGAGCAGTGCACCTGTGTGTCCATCACATGATCATGTAACGAGCAGTGCACCTGTGTGTCCATCACATGACCATGTAACGAGCAGTGCACCTATGTGTCCATCACACGACCATGGACAGAACTGTATCCCTTGGAAGTAAACAATGTAGGTTCCTATTGAATAACAGCAAGCAGAGATCTTGAAAACCCGTGAGAAATTAATAGAAAGAGAACATAAGAAAATTTTGCAACTTTTCATTATACTATAAAGTGTGGGTGATAAATCCCCAAGTTTAAAGTGGAAAGATATGTCACTTTACATGTTATTGTATTTTGGGCCTTTCAGCGCATTGTAAAATATGTCACTGTTTCTTTAACAGTGCGCTATTGTTTACAGTTATCTTCCGTCAGCCCGGCTACTGTGTCATGCGTTTATATAATGTGGCCATCCGGCCTGCTGTATTATATTGCACTGTGTATGTTTGATTTGCTCTTGACTATTTCTCCAGTAGGTGAATTTGTTTGGAAAGGGTAATCCGACCTTCAAAGTTATCCTGCAGCGTACATATTGTGCTGATGTTCTGTTACAATGGAATGTTGCAGCCTTCTTACAGGTAAGATGGTGATGGGCTAGTTTGCTTTCTGAAGTTGTTGGCGTCGGAACGAACAGCCACGATGCCTGTTTGGCGTTATTTGCCATGCTTTGCAGGGTAACGGTGGTCAGTCGCCATTCAAGTTTGCCTGAGCCGTGTCTAAAGATTGTGCCTCCCATTTGGGACGATTTAATCCAACCCCGTGGTCGTGCGCACGTTCGGTACCGACCATGAATAAAGTTCTGTTCTGCTGCAACAATCACGCTTCGTACCATTATTGCCGCAACATTCTTATGAGGGCCGTAAACCGTCCAGGCCACTCCTTACAATACCACTCATAACCTTTAATTTGCTGTAACTGTAATACCCCATTAAGTTACTAAGCTTGGAGGGGGACTTCTTTTTAAAGTTTTTTTTAAGGAATGTGGGGTAGAGTGATGTCAATCGTTAGGAAATCATCTGCATGCTCTTCCTAAAATACTCGTATTAAGTGCCGCACTTCAGTTTCAAGTGGGAACAATGGCAAAGAACAGTGAAAAATGTTGGTGACTCCCTGGTTGGAGACCACGGCCATAGAGTATGCAGAGGGACAGCACTTGGCTCTTAAAGCGAGACCGTCACAATCAACTCACCGCATCTCTTGACTAACCTTTAAGAGCTCTGGGAGTGGCTTCCGGCATTAAACGGTTACAAAGGAAACCGGACCACCATGTCTGGCTCTGCTGCCGGACGCTAATTTTGGCAGGGAATGTGGCTACTAGATCATGACCGTATCACCGCATGCAACTATCTAGACGGGTTTCTTCTTCTAACAGTCCCGGCTTCCTTACCTTCATGGTGTCTTTAATCTGCTGAGAGATGGCGGCTGTGGTAGCGGTTTGTTCCATCATACGGGATTCTAAGAAACATTGAATACGTTTTACTATATATAATGCAAACAGAAATAAAAAAATATGATTCATTAATAATCCCATATCATACGCAGGTTCCTAGTGAGACAATAGCAACTACAACATCAGACTGATCATTTCATTACAGATCCTTTTGGCTTTTTTGACGAATGTTGTTCAGCCGGCAGATATCACCTCTTTATCAGCCAAAGGTTAAAGGGGTTTTCCAGGGTTAGAAAAACATGGCTGGCTTCTTCCACAACAACGCCACACCTGTCCATTGGTTGTGTTCGGTATTGCAGCTTTACCTCATTCCCTTCAGTGAAGCCAAACTACAATATCAAACAATCCATGGTCAGGGGTGGCGCTGTTTTTTCTAATCCTTTTAGGGCACGTCCACACGCTAAACGGCTGTAAAATACGGAGCGGTTTTCAAGGGAAACCAACCTCTGATTTTCAGCCGTTTTTGAAACCACAAACGTTCGAGGAGTTTTTTTGCGGCCGTTTTTTTGAGCGGTCTATTGACACAATGAAAAACGGCTCAAAAAACGGCTCAAGAAGTGACATGCACTTCTTTATACAGGGTGTTTTTTTTACGCTCCGTTCTTTCAAACAGCCGTGAAAAAAAAAAAGAAAGAAAAACCCTGTCAGGACAAAACGCAGTTTTTCACATTGAAATCAACGGGCAGATGCTTGGAGGCGTTCAGCTTCCGTTTTTTCAGCGGTTTTTCGAGGCATCTACACCCCGAAAAACGTCTGAAAATAAGCCATGTGAACATACCCTTAATGTTCGTACCTATGAAGGAAGCACAAAAAGTCTAAGGCTACCTGGCAATATCAGGTAAAAGACAAGTCACGGTAAAATCGTGGCATTTACTAGACTCACGCATGGCCACAAAGTTATCCCATTTGGGAAAAAGTTGTGTGACAGTCGTAAGAATTCTGATATGATCGTCACAAGTCCATCATCTGCCTTAGCAGTGAAGCACGAGTCCGCGGAGGCCTATGATTGGCTGCAGTGATCATGTGGACGTATGACATGTTTTTGCTCCAAGAAAAAAAAAAACAAAAAAACACGGGAACGCTGGAGCTGCGAGGGATTTAACAGGTAAGTAACGTATGATTTTTTAGAACATTTCCTGTAGCTTATTGAATTCATTAAACCTCCTATGGAGCTTTTATGCAAAATTGTGTCTCCACGGTAACAAACAAACCCTGTGTAGTTGGATCCTAGTGTCATCTAATCTAGATTTGGTCTGATCCACCAGACTATGGGTGATCCCTTATACACTCACCAGATCTCGAGTCAAGCTTTAGCTCCTTCGGCTCCACAACAGGTTTGTAGTGATCCTGTAAATAAAAAGGGAAAATACAAGTAATTGGTGAACATTTCTGAACACATCCACAAAACGGTCACAATCATTGAGCTTCTGTGTGTAGAATAAAAGAATAGCGTTACTTATTTATTACACTAGATTCAGAACAAGGCTCTGTCACATTAGATTTTAGCCGCTCATTGTATAGGTATACCGTGGCACATCACCAATAGGCTCCAATATTAAAAAATATAATTTATTGCCTGATCTACAGATTTTGTGGGAAGCTTCTGCAGTCCACTACGCTTTATAATTTAAAGGAAAAAAAAAAAAAAGCTATACCAGCCCAACAGAAGCTAAAAGGACAGCCTTTTAGCTTCCAATGGTAGAATGAAGTCCTGTGGATATGTCTGGCTTATGAGTCGGGAGATTTCCCACCACATGCATCGAATGTAAAGGGAACAGGACCTGAAGGGGCTATCCCCTGTCCACATGCACGACCCTTCCTCTATTTTCTACAAAGAGGCAAACTCAGCGCATTCATGTAGTACACGGCTGCCCGCTGACTTCAATGGGTGCCATATAATAGTTCCTGCGTAGAAAAAAAATAAAAAAATAGTAAGGTCTTTTTCGCAAGGCAGTATTGTCATCTGTGATTGGAAGCCAAAGCCAGTAGGGAAACAAAGAGAAAAGTATAATGGAAAGAACTGTATCTCTTTCCGTATTTTGGACGCAAAATACTGCCGTGCGAAAGTAGTCTTAAGGGGGCTTTACACTGGGCGATTATCAGGCAGTCAAGCGTTCATAGAACGTTGATCGGCGCTCGCTGCATCTGCCAAAATCGGCCAGTGTAATAGGGGCTTAAGTGACAGTTCTCTTTGGAAATAATAGGTCTCCGATAAGTTCCCTCTGGAGGGATGGGGTGGGGTGGGAGGGGGGTGGCGGAGGAGACCCCATTGCACATCATTTGTCCAATTTTAAAGCACAATGAATCCCTATGTTCCCACATACCAATATTTCCCGTTCAACTTGCAGGGCCTTTACAAAGTGACCCAGTATTTTTCTGGGGTGTCGTTTTCTCTTCAATGCGGTCTTTAAGATGGCATCATCAAGTTGGTCTTCAAGAACGTGAATATCAGGTTCTATATTGAAAACATAACATTATTTATGGGGGAGAGAGAATCACAAAGGGGCTGCATCAATGTCTGTAGTAGGAGAAAGCAGTAAAGGAATGAAGCTGTGCTAGTTCATGAGAGCAAGTGAAGGCAGCCGCTTTCTGGATTCACAGACCACATGTTCATCATGTGTTAGAAGGCAACATCGATCCTGAGGGTATGTCCGCACTGCTTATTTTCGGCCGTTTTTCGGGCCGAAAAACCGGAAGCAAAAACGGCTCCAAACATCTGCCCATTGATTTCAATGTGAAATACAGCGTTTCGTCCAGACGAGGCGTTTTTTTTTAAGCGGCCGTTTGAAGAAAAAAAAAACGATGTGTAAAAAACGCCTGCGAAAAATAAGTGCATGTCACTTCTTGAGCCGTTTTTGGAGCGGTTTCTCATTGACTGTGCAGGGAAAACTTTGAAGAGGACGCAACTTTGCAAACCCTCTGTAAGAACATTGGGTGGGTTTAGTGGTATGGATTTGAAAGACATTTGTCTAGAAATTCTCCATTTATATTAAATACAAACAAAAAGCATCACAAAGAAATCCCCTGATAGGCAATAGACACGCAAGACAACAGAGACCGCACATATTTATGGTTCTACACCCTACTTACCAGATGCCGTGTCCGGGGCTTCGTGCCATGACTGCCCATTAACGCAGACATTATCCTGGAAGGCCGTCTCAAAGTTCTAAAATTGAACAAAAAAAAAAAAAAAGTACAAATTATTATATTCAGACATCGAAAAACTGGCACTGGACCACATTTAGGCTACATGCAGCAGAAATATGCAGCAGAAATATGCAGCAAAACTGCAAGAAATTTGCAGCAAAGAAAAAGTGCACCTGTAGGTGCATTTTTTTGTTTACGTTTTGCTGCGTGAATCTTTGCGTTTTCAGACTACGTATTTCTGTAGAACTAGAGGTATAGAATTAGCATGCGGAATCTGGGGATAAATTGACATGCTGCTGTTTCGAAAATACGCTCTGCGGGTCAATTTCCGCCCCGAAAAATACCGCAGCGTGGACACGAGATTCCCTGGAATCTCATTTACTATGTCGTTACTGTATTACGCTGCGGTTTTGCCGCATGCAAATACACGCGTCAAAACCGCACATAATGCGCATGTGCATTGAACCTTGCGATGACTGGTGAATCTTACACTCTTAGAAAAGGAGATACGTTTGGCATAAACTGCACCACCGCTAACACATTTTGAACTGTCCGAGAGGTAGAAAATCAAAGCGAGGAACTTTGTGCCATTTTTCAGCTAATCCGTGTAATAAATTTGAGACCACGCCCACATTATTCTTCGTTACTTTCCAAATTCGGATTGTGGTATCGTCCTAATTGTACCAACCCATAGAATAAAGGGAACGTGTTATTTACGTCGCACAGTGAACGGCGTCAATTTAAAACACAGAACTATGGTGGAATTTCAGGGGTTTTTTTTCTATTCCCCCCCCCCCAAAAAAAGTTGATCGAAAAATGATATCTACCCCAAAACGGCGCCATAAAAAAGTACAACTAATCCCGCAAAAAACAAGTCCTCATATAGAGATGTCGAAGAACAAATATATAAAAAAGAAAAAAAAGTTATAGCTCTTTGAATGCGACTATGGAAAAACGAAAAAATTAGCTTGGTCATTAGGGCCTAAAATAGGCTGGTCACTAAGGGGTTAAAGGATAAAACAAAAACAGTCACCAATATAGCTGTATAAGCAGTAAGGGGTTAAAGTGTGACGTGTTCTTCTTACCCAGACGAAGCTCCGGTGCTCCAGCTGCCTCTGCTCCTCGCTCAGATAATTCTGACTTTCCAAAATGTCTTTGCTGAATTTGCTGCACATCCCCAGAATGTTCTGTAACACCTGCTTAGAGGAACACTGCACCTTGCTGTCTCTGGGGGGAGCGGAGCCTGAAGCAGCACCTAAACTTCCCTGATCTGCACTTCTTATAGGGCTCCTGGCACCGCATACAAGGCGTCTGGATGGACTTAATACAGAGGTGTTTGCGTTCTCATTTTCTCTTGCAGAACTTGGTCTTGAGGGCCCGGTCACCTCCCCTGCTTTGTACACATCTGAGGGCCCGGCCTCTACCCCCTCAGTCCTCTTTACAGGGGGCCCAGCTTTCGCACTCTCTGCCACCTTGCTCATATGGGAGGCTCCCGCTTCTTCTTTTTCACCATTTCCTTCCCTGTTAACCTGTAATGACAACCATGTCGAGTTTATAGACTACATTATTTTACATTAAAAAAATTGAAAAGAATTGTGACTTTTTTTCATTTTTACTTTTATTGGTTTTTATTTTATATAGTTGTTAAAAACTTTATTCAACTTAATTTTACATTTCTTTTTTTAAAACCCACTAAGTGACCTGAACATGCCATCTGGCAGGGCTTAATCGGACCATGATCGCCGACAACCACTGCATATGGAGTTGCCTCTGCACCGGAGTCCATTTCTTCTTCTGTGGAGGATGTCAGGAAGGGGTTAACATCCCCACTGTTTTGGGCTTTAGCGAACAGAACCATTTTTCCCGATGTATCAGTCAAACGGCTATACATTTTATTTTTAAGGTAAAACACACACATATAAATGACAAGCCCTAGGGTCGCTGCGTCGGGTCTTCACCATAGCAGCCTTAGTTACGGGAAAAGCTGTGACGGGCCTAGTTAGACCCAGCAACCAAGCAATTGTGTGATTGACAAGACCCATAGAGGCCATGGCACACATTCTGCGATTTCTGAACATATTTAGTAAATTAGTTCCTAAAGTTTACAAACCATAGACGGGGTTAATCCACCGTCCTCCTTGGGTCCGGGGTGACTCGGTTTTCCCCGGTTTTGGACATTGTCACGACTTCTTCTTGTCTTTACGTTTTTTTCAGCAGGGGCCGCGGTCCGGTCCTCCGTGGGATGATGGGATTCTCCGGGTACCTGCGCCACAGTGGTGGACACTGATGTTTCCCCATTATCCGTTGCACCACCAATAGCCCCAGCTTTGCTCCCATTACCAGGGTCCTCTGCCTTGGACCTCCTTTGGGATCTCCTCAAGGAACTGCTCCCTCCAGACTGCAGATCATTCCGTTTTCCTCCAGACAGACGCGTTCTGGGTTCTGACGTCCGGTAGCCACTGGGAGCCTCCTCGTGCCCCCGGGGATCCGGTGTTACAGGTTCAATTCTCGTTCCTAGCAACCGTGGGCTTCTCCGTTTCTGACTATCAATTTTTGCCGCCATTTTCAAAATTCCAGGAGCCTGCGCCGGAAGTGTTCCCCCGCCAAACCCGTCTCAGTGGGAACTGTAGAACCGAACTATGGTTCCGCATAATACTAAAACTGGATAGAGGATAGCCAAAAGGTTTTCCGTGCGTTTGAAAATGTAAAACTTGCTGTAAAATGTTTCTACCCGATCGAGTACCTTTCTTACGGTTTTGGGTTATCCGCGCCGGTTGTTTACTTCAGGACTTCCTGCTTCCCGTCACTGTATCTCAGCCTACACACCAAAACTACATTTCCCAAAGCTCCCTGCTTCTCAGCGCTTTCCGTACCCGCCCACTCCACCTCCTCATCGTCAGCGGAAGTGTCGACGTCATCTTAGTACTCCAAACTGTTGATGCTACATAGTCAAATTTGTTTGTAATATTCAGTCCTATATAGCTGAGAAAGTCTTTATTATGTTATAAATGTTATGTAACTTACAATTATTAGTTTCTTCGTTTGTTTTTCGCATTCAATTTGGCAAAAGGTGTACAAAGATGGCCGTGATTGACGGCCAATACAACTGCGCATGTGTATTGTGGCCCCTGACCGGGCATGTGTGAGTATTGAGGAGCAGGCAGTCATGGATTGGACCAGAGGGGTTGTGGATTGTCACTGTCACCTGTCTGCTGCAGAGTTCAGCCATGTAAGAGGAGTTTCAAATAATTTTATGTCTGTCAATGTGTTTTTATGTCAATCCAATCAGTATAAGGGACATACACAACAAGCATGTGCAGCTTGTCAGATGCTGGTACTTGTAGTTCCACAGCATCTTACAAATCTAGGATGTAGTACAGGGCTACTAGCTGCATGAAAGAGACCACAATGTATGTGAATAAGATTGTGTTGTTGATTTTTATTATTATTTATTTGTCTTTTGAGGGAAGGAGGGTGGCAAAAACAGAAACAGGACCTAGAAAGGAAAATTAAACGTTCCTACTTTTTTTTTTTTTTGCAAAATACATATGGAGGTAACGCTAACAAGATGTGGAAATGTATCCAAAAAGGTTGCAAAACTAACTGAACAGTTTCCAACTTTTTCCTGTATTGATAACATGTGAATTCTTTTTATTTTTCCGCAGGACATCGATAGTGTGTTGGTTGAAGCCAGAGCAGTAAGTATAGATCTTCTTCTTTAAATGTATCCCTAGAAAATATAAACTTTCAGCCATCTTCTTCTATTCAGCTGTTTCTTAGTAGCAGGTTATGTTCACACAGGTCAAATACGCTGCGTAAAAGTACACAGCGTATCCTACCTAAGACCCACTGGGAATTCCGGCCAAAAAACTGCACCAAATTGCGGGAATCGCCGTTCCGGGAAGTAGAGAAGAAAAAAAATACTCACCTCGGCTGGTGTTGCCATAGCGACGTGACCCTCTGATCTCCATGCAGCCCGTGTGACTGCCACAGCCTGTGATTGGCTGCAGCAGTCACATGGTATGAAACGTCATCCCAGGAGGCCGGGCTGCACTGAGAACAACGGGTGGGAGAAGGCGCCATGGCCATGACAACTTGTGTATAGGTTCAGACAGCACCAGATATGTGGAAGGATGGGGTTTTGCACGGATAGGGGCCCAACCCAAATATGAGTATAAAAGAGTATCCGGCACACCAATTTTGAAACAAAGGTATTTTTATTTTGTTTTTAATGCCAGTGGCAGAGTGCGACGTTTCGGTCTAAGTGACCTTCATCAGGCATGGCGCTATCAGCACCACTAGCGCTCGTCTATGCAGTTTTCCAGCACGGCTCAGTGCCTGATGAAGGTCACTTAGACCGAAACGTCGCACTCTGCCACTGGCACTAAAAACAAAAACAAAATAAAAATACCTTTGTTTCAAAATTGGTGTGCCGGATACTCTTTTATACACATATGGCCATGACAACGTCAGGGGCCAAGTATAGACTTTTTATTCAATTTAAACAAGAATTTTTTTTTTCTTATTTTCAGATTTGCGATTCTTGCGGCAGAATAACAGCTTTTCCACCACAAAAATCGGAACATTTGCTATTTGTTGCGGGTTTTACCTCCCACTGAACTTAATGGGGAAAACCCGCAACAAAAATGCAACGATTCTGCAGCATAAATAGACATGCTGCGGATTTTAAAAAAAAACGCAATGTAGGTCAATTTATGAATTTTTTTTGCAGCGTGTGGATGAGATTTCCAGCCAGTGTGCATATATCTGTATCAGTTCCTGGGAAAGCTAGGTAATATCCAATATGGCTGACACTTCATATGGGACCGGGGACATAACTTGGCAGATTTGCCATTCAGGGCTCCCGGAAAGTTGCATTGTATTTGTCCCATTTTTATGGCTGCCACAACCGTAACTTAGAAAAGGCTGAAGAAAGTTGTAATGTGTCTGAAGGAGGGAACTCAAGCACTTCTGTTTAATGGATTTATTTATTTTTATTCTAAGGCTGAGTTCACATGGAATTTTTTGTAAGAGGAAAATCTGCCTCAAAATTCCGTTTGTAAGTTTGAGGCAGATTTTCCTCTCCCTGCACGCCGATTTCCGCGGCGTTTTTCACCAGCGGCTATTGAGCGCTTCGAGCATAAAACTCATCGAAATACGCTTTCTCTGCCTCCCATTGATGTCAATGGGAGGTCAGAAGCATAAACGCCTGAAGATAGGGCATGTCCCTTCTTTCTCCCGCGAGCCGGTTTTCCAGCTCGCGGGAAAAAAACACCTCCCATTGAAATCAATAAGAGGCATTTTCGGCTGTTTTTTGGCACGTTTTGCGGCACAGTTTCCGGGCCAAAAAACTCGTAAAAAAACTCAGTGTGAACTGGCCCTAAGGGGACAATGCTCTTTATCTTTCTTACATTTTATTTTCACAGAGTGGCAGTGTATGATTTTGCCCACATAATACCCCTTTGCACCATTTCTTCATCCCTTTCAGATCGGTGTCCAGGCCCTTGTGGCTGTTGCAGAACATTCAGCAGAGTTTGAAAAAGTAATACAGCTTTCCAGGCGGTAAGTGAATGATGATTTACATGTGACGTGACCGAAGTGGCATAGTAGGATGAAGAGATGAATGGCATCCTAATATAACGTCCCAGCATATGTTTCTCCACTGTGTCCTATAGCCTGGCAGGAACACACATGTATCTCATATGTTTAAACAGGTATCCAGGGCTGATCTTCCCATGTCTAGGAGTGCACCCTGTCCAAGCATCACAGCCAGAACAGCAACGCAGCGCAACTCTTAAGGTAAAATGGATTAAAAAGTATCTATAGCTGGTTATTGACAGTCGCTAAAAGGCCATTTCCCCCTAAAATTGCAACGAAAACCACATTCTATGTTAAGGTCCTGGAAAACCCCTTAAAAAGTACATTCACACACAGTGGTAGTGGTGGAGCAGAAAACCACGCCGCAAAAACCCAGTGTATTTACATAGCTTTTTCTCATTTAAAATTCTACCACATCATGCCACTACATGTGAATGTACTTTTAAAGGGGTATTCCCAGGGTATGTGATAATTATCTGATCCTTGGGATCCCCACTGATCGCGAGAACTGGGGTCATGAACCCCTCCCGGTTCTCCTCACTGCTCGACTGCATTGTGGAGAACATTGAATTGTGTGGCGGTCTAGCATGTGAGCGTCCGCTCCATTCAAAGGCTATGGGAATGAGGAAACAGCAGAGTACAGCGCTCGGCTGTTTCTGTCATTCTCATAGATCGTGGATGGGGCATGTTCGGTCGCCGCTCTATTCAAGCTTCTCATTGCAGGGGGGTGCAGTGAGGAGGATGTGGAGGTTTAAGACCCCCTTTCTCGTGATCAGTGGGGCCCCTCTGTCGATGGGTGATAGTTGTCGCCTCTAGTAATACCCCTATAGAGGGGTAGTCCAGGACTTTAACATATATGGCCTTACCTCAAGATAGGCCTTTGATCAGTGGGGGTCTGACCGCCATCCAAACACTGAACGTCCATCATTTGTAGCACAGGTCTATTCTTTATAGTACATTCATCTTATGATGCCTTTTTTTTAATTATATCTTGAGAGACCTAAATGACAACCAATATGGCTACCCTTAGAGCCCCCACAAGGGACCCTTGTCAATTCTTTCTACTAAATAGAGAATTCCACATCACTTTGCCAGCGCAGATTTGCCATTCAGGACACTAGAAAAGTACAGTGACAACCTCTATGGGAGCTGTGACACAGACATAACTATGAAATGTCATGATATAATTGATATAATTCTTAAGGCGTTCTCACAGCTTTGATTTATTTTCAGATATACCATTTCATTGAGGCCATTATTTTTCTCGCAGGATTTAGAAGATGCTTTGCCTTTGATAGAACTTTACAGAGATGAGTTGGTGGCTATTGGCGAGGTACTTACTTGGTAGTTACTATACATGCTGTATTGTATGTTTATATAATAATAGTTTTTGCGGTGTAAATGCATCTAAAAAATATTCAAGTAGGGGATTCAGTAGGGCCAGCATGCTCGCTAGATTGTTTTCTCCAATGAAGACCACCACAGGTTGTGTGTATGTTCATGTGGGGGCACCGGACAGCACTGTAATAAATTCTTATTACTGCAGACAATGAGCCCTCAAGGACCGAAGGCTCCTGGATAAAATATTTAATAAAGGGAGCTGATTTTGTCAGGGGAAGCCGTGGCCAGCCAGACGTTATTCCTGCTCGTGGCTAATAGAGGGGGTCCTGAACGTCAGGATCCGGACCACGATGATCAAATAGCTATAGCGGCTCTAATCTGAACGAGGTTGTCTATAAGAAGATACCCCCATTAAGGTTGGTTTGAGTTTTTGTCATTCTTGGGAATAATATTTTGTGCTGTTTTCTTGACAGGTGGGTTTGGATTTTACTCCACGGATAGCGAAGACGGATGATCAGAAAGAAGAGCAACGTCAAGTGTTCATCAGACAAATCCAACTGGCCAAACAGCTTGGCCTCCCTCTGTAAGATCCCGGCTCAATAGTGTCATTTATTTCTGGGGCAGAACAGCAGATTTAATATTTTTATGGCATTTGGGACATTCTACTGAAAAATGGGAGGGGCTAGGCAGGTGGGGGCGGGGCCACAATCAGTCTGAACCATTTACTATAAGCCAGAAATTGACAAATTACAGCACATGGCAGGCATAGATTTGAATTTCGGGACCACTGGCAAAATTATTAAGGGGCGTATACATCTCACGCTGATGTCGTTTAGTTTGACTGTCATATGAAACGCCAGTCTTAATCAATTCCACACTTTGTTTTGAGCCATTTCTTTGTAAACTGCACAACTGGAAATTTATCCATAAGCGGTGTCTGAACTTATTTTTTTAAAACTTGTTTCAAATGTGTTTTTTTTCCTTTTCACTCCAGAAATGTTCACTCCCGTTCAGCTGGAAGACCAACTATTAACCTCTTGAAGGAACAAGGTACCGTATAATTTTCCTCCAGGATTGGCGAAAATTAGGCATTAATCAGAAGTCTTTACTGAAATGCTCCAGTCACCTGCAAACACCACAGGCCAGTCTTTTATGAAGCAGATTTCCAGTTGTAAGCTTACAAATTCTATCTAATAGAATTCCCTACCTGTCACCTCTCCTGACACGCCAATTTTAGTAAATAATTCCCCATGAAATAACAATTCTGGAGAGTTTTTTCTTAGAACTCTCCATTGTGCCGTTCCTCTCTTATTCCTCCTAGAAATTTCTGGATAAATTGACAGCTGGGAAAAACCATTCCCCTTGTCAAATGGCCGTGTCCCTACACAGTCTGAGACTGAGAGCACTGATTGGACAGTGTCAGACTGTGTAGGGACATGGCCCCAACTGGTAACACCCAGTTGTCAATTTATTCATACATTTCTAGGAGGAATAACAGAGGAATGGCACAATACAGAGTTCTAAGAAAAGATGCCCCAGAATTGATTTTATTGAGAATACAAGTATTTACTAAAACACATGTCAGGAGAGGTGACAGGTTCTCTTTAAATGGCTCAATTCTGTGTTGTATGTGTAGATTATTATTTATTCTTTTTTACAGGTGCTGAACATGTCCTTCTCCATGCATTTGATGGGAAGCCATCAGTGGCTATGGAAGGTGTCAAAGCTGGGTTCTTCTTTTCCATTCCCCCTTCCATCATCAGAAGTGAGCAGGTATAGTAAGAAAGGAAGCAGTTGTTTGCTGCCATCCTCCAAAAGTAATTTATCCCGTTTTAGAGATAGGGGTGGGACCGGCATCTATCAGACATTTATGACATATCCACGGGATATGCTATGAATGTCCAAGATGGTAAAACCCCTTTAAGCTCTGTGCAGACATTGAGCCAGCAAGAATGCTGGAAGATTTCAGCTCTGAAGCCGATCTGTACATCACCTGGAATTGCCTAATTCCAAGGAAAAATAATATTTTTTGAGGATGTTTTAAATAATTCATCTGAAAATGTAGACACTGAAAAAACAAAACAGAAATACTTTGGTTTGAAGAAGACATTCTTCAGCAGTCCGTTAAACTGGTGGATCAAATACAACGGGGTATATTGTGTTTGTATGGGTTCTTGACAACTTCATTTTACATTTAGGGATGTGTTCCCTTTGAATCCTGTGATGTAAATGTATGGTACTAGCAGGTTGTAGTTACGTTTATTTGAAGTGTTCACATGTCGTTTTTTCCCTACATTTATCAAGTACGTAGGAAAAGCTCCCGACGTACGCACTAAACGTGTCCGCAGGGCTTTATTGGCCCGACAATAGCCAAAAAAGTGCCATTTTGGCCTATGTCATACTTTTTGAAGTATGGAATAGCGTGTTAGCCTACGCTATTCCAACCGGCAGGAACACGCAAAAAATAGTATACCGCTCCTTTTCAACATGGGAGCCTATGAGTGAATGATGTCATTGTATGGCATCTCTCCCAGGCATTTCATGACGTATATGTTAAACAAATACCATAATTGTTTATGGGTGACGGATACGTCAAGAGAGTTTGACGTGTCCGTTAAACAGATACAATTTTGCGAGATCAAAAATAAAATGAATAATTTTGAGTTCGAGAAAATAATTTGTTAAAAAAAATCTGCACATGTAAAAATAAACAAAGTAGTAATATGGGGAAAAAAAACGTTTTTATTAAATAGAAGTAAACTAATAAAACATAAAAATATTTTTTTCTATCTATCTATCTATCTATCTATCTATCTATCTATCTATCTCATATCTATCTATCTATCTCCTATCTATCTATCTATCTATCTATCTATCTATCTATCTATCTATCTCATATCTATCTATCTATCTATCTATCTATCTATCTATCTATCTATCTATCTATCTATCTATCTATCTATCTATCTCATATCTATCTATCTATCTATCTATCTATCTATCTATCTATCTATCTATCTATCTATCTATCTATCTATCTATCTATCTATCTATCTATCTATCTCCCCTCAATCATTACAACCCGTACAGTTAAGTTAAAATCAAAACATAATTTAAGGTGTTTGCTGGACTTTGGGGAAAGAAGTATACAAAAAAAACAAAACAATGGTGGAACGCAATTTTTCCGCTTAAAAAAATAAATATGGTAATATATGTAATTCATTTCCATTTTGTTTAAGAAGCAGAAACTGGTGAAGCAGCTGCCTCTAGAGAACATATGTTTGGAAACCGACTCCCCTGCTCTAGGACCAGAAAAGCAGGTATGGAAAGGGGCATTGATGCTGTTCTTCTTTGAATTTTGGACTCCTTTACATTAGTCATTGTCATCTCTTGGTTCCTTTGTCAGCGGCAGAATACTTGGTGATGTCACTAATATCAATACGGTATAAGACATTCTCACTCCTATAAGGTCTGATAGGCTGTGATGTTAGTGGTTCCTGTTCAGTCTCAAATTCTGTGAAGTCACTGGTTGTTCTTGCCTCTACTACTCTGTGATGTCATCTGCTCCTATTGAGTCTAATATTGCGTGATGTCACTAGTGCCTCTAGAATCTAATGCCCTCTGATGTCACTGGTTCCTATTGGGTCTAGTATCCTATGATGTCATGCTTGCCTATGGAGCCTAAGCGTCTGCAACGTTATTTGTTGCTCTGGAGTCTAAAACCGGTCTTACATTAGGAATCTGGACAGCAGAACGTTGAACAAATAATTTTCTCGTTAAAATCATTGGGGGACACCGCACCATGGGCATAGGCCCTTGCCACTAGGAGGCGACACTAGGTAGGCAAGAGTTTCGGCCCAAGCAGGCCATACCTTTTCCACAGATACTGGATAATTCAGTTTTTAGCCTAGTGTTGTAGGAGGCAGATGTGACCTGGTACCTGCTGCTGTTTTTTTTTATTTTCTCCTGAGTTGCAGTTGGGTTGTTAGCCTCTTGTCAGCCCCCCTGTGGGTGTTGGAAAACCAGGCAGTCCTATGAACTAAATTTCCCCTTCCACCGGTCACCTAACCTGTCTTTTCTGCTTCTGCAGACGGAGTGCCAGTAACCCCACTATATCTACGAGGTTACTGATGAGGTGACCCTGCGCGCACCTGAAGACTCCAAAGGGTCAGTAGGTTATTTCCTATTCCTCCTCCCTCACCCCGCCCCACCCACCATTTGGTGACCCTGTACCTAAAGGGCCTGGATTTCATTATGGGTAGGGAGATTTCTTCTCTGGACATTACTGGGTTGTTTTTCACTTGCCTGTATCTCTGGGGCACATTTTCGTGTTTCTTGGTATTGGTGGGACGGGCGACACATTTGTGCCGTTGTGCGTTGCTTTTGCGCCACACGTTCCTCCATCGCTGCAGCCCAACTTTTTCCAAGCCTGGGTGCCGCAATCTCTCCTTTTTTTCCTCTGTCTAAATGTTTTCAGGGGTTCTACTCGAATCTCTTCAGTCACCAAAAGGGAGGGATCTCTTCGTCCAGTACTGGACTTGAGGAGGCTGAATCGCTTCAGTGGTCGCATCTCTGGAACAGGGAGAATTCCTCTCTCTTACTGACATTCGCAATCTAAATCTCCATATCCCCATCGCAAAGGCCGATCAGCGTTTCTTTGGTTTTGCGTTGGGATATTTCAGTCTTCATTTGTTTTCTCCTCACTTTTGGGCTCACCACGTCTCTTTGGGTTTTCATCAATGTCCTGGCGACTCTCATGGTGCTTCTCCGCGCCAGGGGAGTCACTGTCGTCTATTACCTAGACAACCTTTTTCAGGATTGCGATGTATCGGTCGGTCTTTTTCCTCCCAACCAGTGACTGGTCATCTAAACAGATGCCAGTCTGTTTGGTTTGGTTTCCACAAGGTTCAGGGCACTTGGTGACAGGAGGAGACATCCTTACAAATCAACATTCTGGAATCAAGGGCAATTTTCCCAGCCCTCTCCCATTGGACTCGGAGATTGGCAGCGTCCAATGCTACCTGTGTTTCTGTGCAAACCTTCACTAAGTTTCACCAAATTCATTCTTTGGACTCTGCCAGTCGGGATGGCAGAGTTTTGCAGACAGCTGTATGTTAGGCGGTTCACATGGCTGTACTTCGTCCCATTCTCTGGGACTGCTTTTGGATATCACATGGTGCTGTGTCCTCCAATGATATTGACGAGAAAGCAATATATATTTTTTGTACTCTTCATAAAATCTATTTATCGATGAACTCATTGGGGGACACATCCCGCCCTCTTATTTTGGTTGGTTCCAAGCCCAGGACCTGTTGTTTCGACTGTTTGGTTGAGTTTTCTCCCGGGACCGTAGTTTTTTTTTTCTCCTCCTGCTTCTGTACAAATTGAATTAGTACGGGAAGTGTATGACCTGCCTGGGTAGAGCCAAGACTATTTCCTACCTAATGTCGCCTCCTAGTGATGTGTCTCCCAATGAATTCAGGGAGAAATAGATCCTGCGGTGTGTGCAGAACAATCATGTTTTTCTATTCTAGAAGGGTTCTATTGAGTCTAGTACTTTGTGATGTCACACGCTCCTTTTGAGTATTACGCTCTGTGATGTCACTGGCTCCTATTGAGTCCTATACACCGTGCGCTATGTGAAGTCTCTGATTCTATGAGGTCATAGCGAACTTTGTTTTAGACCTTGATTGCTTCTATAAGTCCTTAGCAATGCAGTTCTATAAAGAATTAGGCTATGTTTACACGTAGCGGAATTGCTGCGAATTTTACGTCCGATTTTGAGGGCAGAAAATCTGCAGCCTGTTATAGGAGCAGCTAAGCGATGAGATTTTAATAAATCTCATCCACATACTGTGGAAAATGTCAGTGCAAAAATTCACTTTCGTTGTGTATTTTTAAATCCGCAGCATGTCAAATTATGGTGCTGAATAGTTGTGTATGTGTTGCAGATTTTCCCAATTGGGTTCAATGAGGAAGTAAAAATCTGCAACAAATGCCAAATGTTGCAGTTTGCGCTACAGAATAGGTCCGTATTTGCGGCAAAAAAACTTTACTCCCTTCCCTTGGTGCTCCTGTTGTGACGCGTCCCTTCTCCCTCGGCTGATCTCTGTGCAACCGGCCTCCTGTGATGATGTTTCGTTACATGACTGCAGCCAATCACAGGGGCATGGATGCGCTGCTACAGGACCGCCGGGGGAGGGGAGTATGGTCTTGTTTTGAATCCTCTATTCAGCTGTTCTCCGCAGCTGTAAATCCAGCCGAAAATCTGGCCCAAAATAAGGCGCAGACTTTCGTCCAGTATTCCCTGCGGAATCTGGGTTGGATTTGCTGCGGAATTTTCTGCAGCAAATCCGACCTGTGATTATTTTGCTTATAGTTCACTTCTTACGAGACTACAAGATGACCATAATAATCCTAATGGGCTCTGAGAGCGTCCACTGCACAGCCCTCAAAATGGGCTTTTAGGGGTATTGCATTGTGTTCGCCCACCAATTGCAGTGTAAGGTAATCCTGTCAATCAGCAGTTCTTGTGAATCCGCAGAACTTCCCGAAAACGACCAAGCCCAGCTGTCCATGTCAGCCCACAAAGATCATTCCAGATTGGTTGTGTTTCTAAATATTTGGCAGCAAGCTCTCCTCCCTTCAGTTCATGAGTTTTTGCATGTCTCAGCTGCTGTGTCTCTACTGTAGTAATGCAATTATTATTTCCATGTGGTTATTTTGACTTGCAAAGCAACTTAAAGCAGTCTGAATAGACTTGAAGCTCGCCGTCGATAACAAAGACAACGCTCTGACCGCAGTGATTCTGTCTAGTGACTGGAGTTGTGTAGGATGCGACAAAAAATAGACTTTTTTTTTTCCAGAAGCAGCGCCACTCTAGTCTGTGGGCTTTGCCTGGTATTGCAGCTCTCAATCAAATGGGGCTGAGCTGCAATACCAGATACAGCCTATGGAGAAGAGTGGACATGAAGCCACCGCAAAATAGCAATATCATGATGAACTTCTGTGCATATTTTTTTTATATACACAATCCTTTTAATGTTTCTATTGTTGATTGTTAGTCACTTTGTCGTTTTTTGTTTTTTTTGCGAGATTTGTTAGACTAAACAGAATTTTCACTTTTACTCTTTACCTAATAGATAAGAAATGAACCAAAGAACATAACATACGCAGCAGAATATATAGCCAAGGTCAAAGGAATCTCATTGGAAGAGGTTATTCATGTTACTACTAAGAATGCCTTAAGACTGTTCCCCAGACTGCTTCACGTGGTGTAAATAAAGAGACTTTTTAGTAATGTGTGGCGTTCTGTTAAACATCGACTACGAGTCCGTAGTTAATGGCGGCTGAGACAAATCGACAAAATATATTGTGTATTAGAGAACTAAATGATGGAGTCCCTGCTCTCTGCACTTACTTAATAGGGTTTTTCCACATTTATCACCCATCCTATTGCTGGGACCTTCACGATCACTGGGATGGAGGTCCCGATTCCCTGTTCCTCCTCATTGCACAATCGTGGTGAGGATTATAAATGGATCTTCTGTCGAGCGTGCGGGCTGCCGATCCACTCAAACTCTATGGGGCTGACGGAAACAGCCGAGCACTGTGGATAAGTGATAAAAGTTCTTAGTGGGAAACGCTAAACCCCCCCCCCCCCCCCCCCCCCCCCACCATCACTACTGAAGATTGGAAAGAAAGTTTAGAGTTAGGGTATGTTCACACGGCAGCCTCTGTTACGGCTGAAATTACGGAGCTGTTTTCAGAAGAAAACAGCTCCGGAATTTCAGAAGTAATGGCATGTGCTTTTCACTGTGTCCATTACGGACGTAATTGGAGCTGTTTTTCTATGGAGCCAATGGAAAACGGCTCCAATTACATCCCAAGAAGTGACAGGCACTTCTTTGACGCGGGCGGATTTTTTGCGCGCCGTTATTTGATAGCGGCGGGTAAAAAAAATGACCGTCGGCACAGAACATCATAAAGCCCATTCAAATGAATGGGCAGAAGTTTGTCGACGCTTTGGAGCCGTATTTTCGGATGTAATTCGAGGCTAAAATGCCCGAATTACATCCGTAAATAGGGTGTGTGAACCCAGCCTTACATCTACCTATGTTTCCAGCTACATGACCTTGCATTTGTGTCCGTATACTATCCGCAATTGCGGATAGTATAGGGCACATTATGTCCTATGGGCCAATGCACACGACCGTGGTTTCCACGGTCCATACATTGGTGAGAATCTGGACCGCAAAAAAAATAGGACAGGCCGCATTTGCGGTCCAGGCTCAAAAAACTCAATGCGCATCTTGTGTGTGCACGGTCCATGATTGCGAACGGCCTGCGGGTGACACTCTTCAGGCCGGCCGTGCCGTAATCACGGACCGTGCACGCCTCTACGGTCGTGTGCATGAAGCCTAAGTTCATTCAGCTATACTGGATATATAAAGCGGGCGGATCCAAGAAACCGCTCCAGCGTAGCAAGGCGCCAATCTTTCCTCCTTGTGGAGTCTGCATGTAACTTCCATGGGGTAAATATTCATCTGGATGCTCTATGGACTTCTGGCACTATGGGTGATGTGGAATCATGTGAATCACCTTCATGTATTTATTGTTGATTGGATATTTTGTTATAATGAATTAACAAAGTTTTTGCAAAATAAATAAAAGTTGCTGCGGGCTTTATTATATGCTTTGCTCCTAGTGAAGATTGGAAGCCTCCTCACATAGCCTGTAAAAACCATAGTTGCCACCTTTTGCTTTGGGTCACATAGCCTAACTGGGTCAGATATAGTAACAGGCAATGTTCACACAGAGTATTTTGGGGGAGGAATATCTCCCTCAAAATTCCGTTTGGAACTTTGAGGCAGATTTTCCTCTCCCTGCACGCCGATTTTCACAGCGTTTTTTGCCCGCGGCCATTGAGCGCCGCGGGCATAAAACAGCGCGAAATACGCTTTCTCTGCCTCCCATTGAAGTCAATGGGAGGTCAGAGGCGGAAGCGCCCGAAGATAGGGCATGTCGCTTCTTTTTCCCGCGAGGCAGTTTTACTGCTCGCGGGAAAAAGACGCTGAAGCCTCCCATTGAAATCAATGGGAGGCGTTCTCGGGCCGTTTTTGCCGAGTTTTGCGACGCGGTTTCCGCGTCAAAAAAATCGGCAAAATACTCCATGTGAACATAGCCTTAAACGGCAAATAATGGGGAGACCCTGTACTTCTGTCTGCCCAATGCCAATGTGAGGCCAGTTTTTGCACAACAGCAAGGGATTATATGAAGGAAGACTATATTGCTCAGTTTTCATGTGCTCGGCTGGATCCACTGCGAATAGTTCCACCATACGATGAATATGAGTGTTTATATGTGGACTTCCATGGCGGAGGTATTACTGCTCACCGCGCTATGGGTACACAAAAACAGAACTGTAGTGGGGCATCTGGGTTTGCCATCTATGATGTACATTTCTCTAGGGGTTAAATGTTGGCGCAGCTTAAACATTCGAAGCATTGTGCCTTTAAAATTACAACGAAGCATCTGTCAGACACTAGGGCTACATGCCGATATTGGCGGTCACACGGCCAAAGATCGCTATGTTGCACTGTCTGCATCTCAAATAATAAAAGTCAATGTGGCACGTTGCGACCCAAGGATTGCAGCGACCGCAAAACAACAGTTGTAAGAAATCCAAACCTGCTGGATTTTTTGCAACTGTCGGAGCAATGCGGCCACATAGACTTTCATTACCTGTGATGCAGGCAACGTGAGACAGCGATCTTCCGACACGCGACCTGTGCCACGGCCAAAGTCAAGGCGTAGCCCAAGACAGAAAATTGCATACAAATCCACATAACACCAGCGCCACCGACAAAATATTGGGCTGATAGTCACAACCTCCTCGGTCATGGTATTATTCATGAGCTATGCAGTGTTATCAGGGAAATACATAGGTACATAGTTATTTTTATCACTGTAATGTGGTTACTATTATGTAGACGCTATTTAGTATTATCCGGGCACTTTTTAGCGCTATATGGTGGTATTATTTAGGCACTATATGCCGTAGGCAAATCCCGTATTTAATGCAGGATTTGCGGCAGAAATCTGAGGCTTATCTTGTCTTTTTGCCATGGATATGAAGTGATGTTTGGTGCTTGAGCCACATTGTATGGGGCTAATGGGCATGTGGAAATCCTCCTGCCTTTCCGCGCGGAATCGGCGTCCATAATTAACATGTCACTTATTGACGGAGAAAATTTCCGCAACGTCTGTACAGATATGTAGATTTTCCATTGAAATTAATGGGAGGCGGATTTCATGTGTAATCCAACCTTCTTTCAAAAGAAAAATGTCAGCGGGCCCCACCAAACCTGCTCACCCAGGGCCCCCCACAGACCTTGATCCATCCAGCCTTATAGGCAAACCTTGGGTAGTTTGCATGCAAGCCTCTTTCCAGTTTTTCCAGAGAAGGCAAGCTGCCAATCCTTAGCTCCCCTTGCAGATAAGTGGTGTGAGAGGTATTTGGCAGCTGCTTATCTCTTTTCTCTATAGAGATAAACATGCCCGCTTGCCTGATCTAATCCCTATTTTTGCCCCGGTGATGGATGAATTGTAGGCCTCTGTTGATATCGATGTTGAAGTCTCTGGCTAATACAGGTATATTAAACACATAGTTTATAAGAATAGAAGACGTCTGATAAGCGTAATAAAGTGTGAATCCTCTTCTCAATCCAGACCCTCCAAGTGTCAATGGCTGCCCTTTTTACTCAATATGTCATAAATTAAGTTTTCTGGATCAGTAGGATATGATTAGGACAAGTTTTCAACCCCTGGATGTTTTCTATTTACATTCACTGACAGCAAGAGGACATCTTGAAAAGTGCAACCTAAAACCCGTTTTGGAAAGTTGCAATACTTTTTGTTATACATAACTGCACGAGCCCCCCGATCAATCAGCTCACGTACGAGCATGAGATCGATCCTGAATTCAACAAGTCTCCCGAAAAAAAGGGCAGAAGCTTTTTCCACTAAGTCGAGTCTGTCCAGCAGGAGCGAATATTCACGGACTGCTCTGTGGAATAAATACAGTTCTCTTCTATTAAAGGGGTTGTTCAGGATTATAATTACATAACTGCTTTCTTTCAGAAACAGCGCCACACCTATCAATGGGTTGTGTCTGGTATTGCAGCTCCGCCCCATTGAAGTAAATAGGACTGTGCTGCAATACCACACATAACCTGTGGACAGGTGTGGTGCAAAGCAGCCATATTTTTTCTAGTCGTGGACAATTTAGTAGATTTCAGTACTGAGAGATGAAGGCATAAGTGAGGGGGGGCTCTTACACTGTTAGGGTATGTTCACACGGCGGGGGTCCGTAACGGCTGAAATTACGGGGATGTTTCAGCCTGAAAACATCCCCGTAATTTCAGCCGTAGCGGCCTGTGCAGGCGCTTGAACGCCGCGTCAATTACGGCCGTAATTAGCGCTGCTATTCATTGGAGTCAATGAATAGCGGCTCCAATTACGGCCAAAGAAGTGACAGGTCACTTCTTCTACGCGGGCGTCTATTTACGCGCCGTCATTTGACAGCGGCGCGTAAATATACGCCTCGTGGGAACAAACGTCTGCCCATTGCTTTCAATGGGCAGATGTTTGTCAGCGCTATTGAGGCGCTATTTTCAGACGTAATTCGGGGCAAAAACGCCCGAATTACGTCCGTAAATAGGCCGTGTGAACATACCCTTAAGGGGGCACTCTAGATGTTGTTGTAGGGAGTGTCCGTCCAGCGCAAAAGAAACTAAAATTGCATCTAAACCTAGGCTGGGTTCACACGACCATGTTACGTCCGTAATGTACGGAACGTATTTCGGCCGGAAGACCCGGACCGAACACAGTGCAGGGAGCCGGGCTCCTAGCATCATACTTATGTACGATGCTAGGAGTCCCTGCCTCTCTGCCGGACGACTGTCCCGTACTGAAAACATGATTACAGTACGGGACAGTTGTCCTGCAGCGAGGCAGGGACTCCTAGCATCGTACATAAGTATGATGCTAGGAGCCCGGCTCCCTGCACTGTGTTCGGTCCGGTACTTGCGGCCGAATTACGTCCATCAATTACGGACGTAATTAGTGTGTGTGCACATACCCTTATTGCCATCATTTTTTGGTTTTATTAGGGAATTTGATAGATGGCGATCTCCATGTTGACCCCTTGTAATACAACTCCTTCACCACATCCTAAGCCCCGCCCACTGAATCCATCAGTTCCCGCCCACCTAGTGACTGAGGAGGACGGCCGCCTCGGTTGGGTACGGGAATGGTTGGGGGCTATGTGGACTGTCACTGCCATATGACAGCCGAGGAGTTCGCACAGGTAATCATGTCAGAGGAACCGAGATGTCTGTGATCTCCTCACTGACTCCCGCATGCACTACTCTATAGACGAAACAAATATCCACCACGCTCCCGTACATACTGATAGCGGCGGCCATTTTCTTGGAGACCTAAAGCTGAAGACGTGAAGCCTTCAGTGAGGAGTTTGTTCTCTAGTGGTTAGTGGGAGGTCCTGTAGTGATACTGGATAACATACATTACATTACTGATAGTATCACCTAATACAATAGAGCGTCGGTATGTTTCTCTGTCACCTACATACCTGGGCTGTTTACATATATTTTTACTAATGCCAGACACAACTGTTGCACTCAGCGACTCCATGCAACCGCTAAACCAAGTCACACACAAGGTAAATCATGGTTATGCCTCAATAGAAGCTTACATGACAACCCTTCTGGATTGTCCGATAGTCTCCCAAAAAAGGGAGACGTTATGTACCCCTTGGACAGGCAGGCAAGTCTACTGCAAGGTCGGTTGTCACTTTTTATAGGGGGCACTTCGGTTATGAGGAAAATCAGGATTTGTTTACAGAGACTCTCCAGTTACGGGGTTACTTGGACACTTCGGCTCTAGTTACATGGACACTGGTTACAGGGACACTGGCTTTGGTTATGGGGTCACTCTGGTTACGGGGACACTCTGGTTACGGGGACACTCTGGTTACGGGGACGCTCTGGTTACGGGGACGCTCTGGTTACGGGGACACTCTGGCTATGGGGAGAACGTGGCACTGTTTATGAAGACACCGCAGTACTGTTCATAGGAGCTCTGGTTACACAGACACTCGGACTCCTGTTATAGGGACAGTGGCTCTGGTTATGGGGACACTCCGTTCAAGGAGATATCATTCACTTCTGATTATTAAAAAAATGTCACACAAAAAGGTTTTCTAAAATGTTTTTGCTATTTCGAAATTACAACAGCCTGACAATGGCAAGACCTCCCACCAAACAAAAGTATCAATAAGACCTCTCACCAACCAAAAGTATCAATAAGACCTCCCACCAAACAAAAGTATCAATAAGACCTCCCACCAAACAAAAGTATCAATAAGACCTCCCACCAAACAAAAGTATCAATAAGACCTCCCACCAAACAAAAGTATCAATAAGACATCTCTTAAATAGGCTCTGTCACCACAGTATAAGTGGCCTATATTGTACATGATGTGATTGGCGCTGTAATGTAGATAACAGTGGTCCAAGTAATAAAGAGGCTCTGTCACCACATTATAAGTGACCTATATTGTATATAATGTGATCGGCGTAAAATATGGAGCTTTTTTCAAGGGAAAACAGCCTCTGATTTACAGATGTTTTTTATGCATCAAGCGTTTTTTGATGTGCTTTTTATGGCCGTTTTTTAAGCTGTTTTTCTATTGATCCATTGAAAAACGGCTTAAGAAGTAACATGCACTTCTTTTATACAGGGCATTTTTTTATGCGCCGTTTTTACAACTGGCGCGTAAAAAAAACGCCCCGTGGGAACAAAACGCAGTTTTTCGCATTGAAATCAATGGCCAGATGTTTGGAGGCGTTCAGCCCCTGTATGTTCAGACGTTTTTCTTGGCGTTTACAGCCCGTCTGAAAATAAGCCGTGTGAACATACCCTAACAGCCTATGTGCAAGGATGTGCCATACAGGATTATCATATCATGTAATCACTTAGGATAGTGCAATAAACAAACAGCATCCAAGGGCCAACCATGAAAGGTACAAATAAAAGTGCATATAGATCAAAAAAACTTCTATTGAGTAATAGGCCAAAAATAGGATAACGGGTTACTTACGACTTCACAATATGGTGGCAGGTAGAGGCAGAGAGATAATGATCGAGCATTCTAGTATTCGTATGAACGCTCGTTCCTGATCATTGCCCTGTTGCCAACAATCAGCCGGTGACAGGGAAACGCTCGTTCATCGACTTATCGCATCTTGTAATGCCGGTGGCCGATGTGGTACAGTAATCCGGCACCAGCGTGCTTCTAGTGCTCCGGCACCAGCGTGCTTCTAGTGTTCCGGCACCAGCGTGCTTCCAGTGTTCCGGCACCAGCGTGCTTCCAGTTGTGAAGGATGATTTATTTGCTTATATTCTCTGTATGAAATTACATTGTGAATTATCAAGCAGGAGGCCGAATTACTAAGATATGTATTACGTGAAAGTGATGATAATGTGTAAATGATTTAGTTTCGTGCAGCAGCCTTCTTGTCTGGAGTTCCCATCTTGGTTCTTTTGTAGTGAATAGGAAAGTCATTGTTCCTTTAATACAAGTAATGTTGATTTCGTATGTTTTATCTTTGACCTTGGCTCCCATACGAAGTTGGACAGGGAGTGAGATGGGGGGATGGCAAGTATGCGTGAGGGAAGGTCTCCCCCATCTCCACGAGAACATTGTGTCCAAAAGAGAGATAAGACACCTGTAAACATAATGTGTGAAGAATTATAATGATGTATCTGGGATGTACGTTATGATATGCTTTTTACTGAATAACAAATACTGTTACATTGTCTCTGATTGGTTTACCTCAAGCCGACACCCCTTCTGAATTTCAGTTTAACAGTTTGAGTTTGGTAATAAATCCTTCAGAGGAGCATTTTGAACATATAAGCGAGTCTGTGTGTTTTCTTCTCCTCTCTCGATATAGATCGGTGAAATATCCTAATTAGGATTCTGACTAATGGAGTCTGGCCTTGAGAGTCTGTTGGGACTCGTATAAATTTCAGTCTAATATATTTTGAGCGATGGATTTCCACGACACAGTGTTCCGGCACCAGCGTGCTTCCAGTATCCGGCACCAGCGTGCTTCTAGTAATCCGGCACCAGCGTGCTTCTAGTAATCCGGCACCAGCGTGCTTCTAGTGTTCCGGCACCAGCGTGCTTCCAGTATCCGGCACCAGCGTGCTTCTAGTAATCCAGCACCAGCGTGCTTCTAGTGTTCCGGCACCAGCGTGCTTCCAGTGTTCCGGCACCAGCGTGCTTCCAGTGTTCCGGCACCAGCGTGCTTCCAGTATCCGGCACCAGCGTGCTTCTAGTAATCCGGCACCAGCGTGCTTCTAGTGTTCCGGCACCAGCGTGCTTCCAGTATCCGGCACCAGCGTGCTTCTAGTAATCCAGCACCAGCGTGCTTCTAGTGTTCCGGCACCAGCGTGCTTCCAGTGTTCCGGCACCAGCGTGCTTCCAGTGTTCCGGCACCAGCGTGCTTCCAGTATCCGGCACCAGCGTGCTTCCAGTATCCGGCACCTGCGTGCTTCCAGTGTTCCGGCACCAGCGTGCTTCCAGTGTTCCGGCACCAGCGTGCTTCTAGTAATCCGGCACCAGCGTGCTTCCAGTGTTCCGGCACCAGCGTGCTTCCAGTGTTCCGGCACCAGCGTGCTTCCAGTGTTCCGGCACCAGCGTGCTTCCAGTATCTGGCACTAGCCTGTATCCTGCTACCACCAAGGTACCCTCTGCCTGTGCCTGCCTAGCTTCTGTCTGGCCAGCAGCTACTCCGCCTGGACGATCTGAAGAGATAGCGACCTGGCAGGCTCCCCGCAGCGAAGACCAGATCCCTGTATAGAGGTTAAAGGGTGAAGACCGGGGAGCCTGCTTACACAACACCCTCAGAGGTGGCCCTACGCAAATCCAGCAGAGTAGCCCAGTGGGTCCACAAACCTGCTGGTCATTACACACCTTTTAGGCGGCCAAAAAATTGGTCGCTTGTCAGCAGCACATCTCCCTGTGTAAACAAAGAGATGTGCTGCCGACATGATGCAAATGCCTGGGGACGAATGGATTGTAGTAATAATCGTTTGTCGCCATACTAAACAACCATTTCAAGGGAGCAAGAAGCGCCGATTGACGAGCTGTATTGTCAATCGCCGCTCGTTTTATAAGGCAACACAGGCCACGTCTGCTCGTGTAAAACCACCTATAGGGCGGCTGGTGGATTGAAACGGGATGATCAGTTAGATCAATTTAGGTCAGATATCCAGTGCAGGAATAGCGCCATTCAGTGCCCAGCTCTCATAGACGGTGTGACGCAGCCGGAAGACAATGGTCTGCTTGTGAACTTGGTTTCTTTACAAACGTATTTCCTAAGGAAAAGCTGCCTGTCCCGTCAGGAAATGATAACAACAAATCTGTATAACTCGGATCCATTGTCCGTAGTCCTATTAATGTCCCACTAGCTGTGCGGTAACTATATGCGTCCTTTACAGTGATCTTTATGGCCATTCGTAGACATTCACAATTGACAGAAAAACCTTTGAAGCCAGAAAAAGATCAAATAAACATATATATATATACACACACACCTAAGAATAAGCAATGACTTGAGTTCCTGCTGTGCGGCTTCTTGGTCTGGACTTCTAATATCAGAAAAGCTAACACAAATATTTGCATTTGTAGGATACAGCGGATATTCTGGAAAGATCAAAAAAAGTAAGTACCGTTTGATCATGTATTTATTTGAAGCGGTATTCCAGTTTCAGCAAATAAAAGTTATTTATTGTATAATGAAAAATGAAAACATTTTCCAATATACTTTCTGAGTGAATTCCTCATGGTTGTCAAAATCACTGATTGCTGTCATTTAATAGGAACTCCCAGGGATCAAAAATCATGTTTTGTGACAACATACAGCTCTGATAACTGTACTGTAACGAGCCCTGCCCCTGTGTATGTATCACATGACAGATTTTTATCCGCTAAAAGTAAATAATGATGCTTCCTATTGAATGACAGCAAGCAGATATCTTGATAACCGTGAGGAATTAATACAGAATGTATGTAAATAAATTGTTCAACTGTTTGTATAACTTTTCATCATACTCTTTTCATTAACCCCTTCCCGCCACAGCCATTTTTCAGATTTTCGTTTTTTCCTCCCCACCTTCCAAAAGTCCTAACTTTTTTATTTTGTACTAGCAAACGGGAAAAAAATTATTTGTGGGGTAGAAAATGAAAAAAACATTGATTCCTCCATCGTTTTTTGCGCTTTGTTTTTACGGAATTCACTGTGCAATTAAAACAACATGTTAACTTTATTCTGTGGGTCAATACGATTACGGCGATACCAAATATATATCCTAAGTGTAAAAAAGAAAATTTATTTTGTGTCGCCAAATTCTGAGAGCCATAACTTTTTTCTTTTTGCTTCGATTAAGTGGTATGAGGGATTATTTTTTGCGGGATAAGCTGTCGTTTTTAATGATACCATTTTGGTGTAAATGCGACGTTTTGATCACTTTTCATTTCATTTTTTGTGGGAGATGAGGTGACCAAAAAATAGGGATTTGGGCGTTTAAATTTTTTTTTTATGGCGTTCACCGTGCGGACTAAATAATGATATATTGTAATAGTTCAGACTTTTACGGACGTGGCGATACCAATTATGTTTATTTATTTATTTTTTTACTATGCTCTAGGGGGAAAATGGGAAAAGGGGGGTTTTTTGAACTTTTATTATTTCATTTTTTTTTTACATAAAAAAACAACTTTATTTTAAAAATTTTTACTTTCTTTATTAGTCCCCCTAGGGGACTTCAACCAGCGATCGTTAGATCACTTGCACTATATACTGCAGCCGGAGGCAGCGCTTAATAGGAGCACAAAGATGGCGGACCTGGGGGCCTTCATTAGGCCCCCAGGCAGCCATAGCAACCATCGCCACCCCGCGATTGCATTGCGTGGGGCGCGATGAGCTGTTTCTAACGATTTAAATGCCGCGGTGGCTATTGACCGCAGCATTTAGCGAGTTACTCTGAAGTGTCGGCTGTAACATACAGCCGACACCCGCATCGTATGGCGTGGGTTCACTTCGTGAGCCCGTTCCATACTTCCCTTACCCGACTTTGACGTATGGTTACGTCAAATGTCGGGAAGGGGCTAAAGAAGCAGTCCAGTAATTTTTTGGTGTGTGCATAATGCTAACTCACCAGCAATATTCGAGCAGTGTCATTTGTTTCTTCCCAGCTCAGTTGCATCTATACATTGAACCGGTTCATTATGGGCAGCTGTGTCATGTGATCTCAGTCTGACCACCAAAATATGTAGACAGGAGGTCACTCTCCCCTGTGTGGCTGACTTCCTGTGATCTACAGGATTACATCATCACTAATCAAATACCTCCTGGCAGATCTGAGACCCCTCCCCACCTGGCTCCCCCCTCCTTGTTCCTTTGTAAGTCCCCCATCATGCATATAGTGCTGCTGAATTTCTGCCCTATCTAAGTGAGCAGGGGTGCAGTGATATAATAGCTGAGTCCATACAATGATTAGCTGCAGAGTTATAAACATCCCCTGACTCACACTGCCTGTCTATATTATCTGTGTGTGCTGCGTGCAGAGTTCAGTGTATTTCAATGAAATGCTGCTTCTCACTGTCTCCTGTGTAAAAACAGGAGACAGGCTGAAGCTGCATTACATATAATACACTGTGATTATGCAGTGTGAGTACAGCAGTTCTGTGTCACTGATCTATCACTAGCAGGAGGCAGGAGAGACAGACTGAAGTAGCATCACATAGAAATACACTGAGACTCTGCAGCGTGAGTACAGCAGTTCTGTTACTGATCTAACACTTGCACTTAGATAGGACGCAGAGCAAGTGCAGTGTGATGAGACTCTTCCCCCTCTGCAAAGCCAGTGGCATGATGGGAAATGTAGGCTGCATTAGGGGAATCATATCAGAGGGGAAGAAGGAACTAAGATGCTAAAAAACATAACGTAAATGGCACATTAATTCACACAGGTATACACAAGACATACACAGAAACCTCTATATTATTCTTTAATATAGCCTATGCTGCACTATATAAGCATAAAAATAGCTGGAGTGCTTCTTTAAGTCCTTATACTTTTTATGATGCAAATAAAAAGCATTGTTATATTTTCCAGGGAGGAATCCAGGCCCTTATTTCAGTAACAGAACATGCAGGAGAGTTGGACAGGCTTCTACATCTTTCAGAAAGGTTTGTTTCCTAAGATAGGCAATTGAAACTTTGCATTTCAATTCCTCATCATTTTCAAGATCTCTGCTTGCTATCAGTGGAATATTTTTATTTACATCCAGAAACTAAAAACCCATACAGACCTAATCGTTCTCACAGCTGAGGGTTTGCTTCAATTGTATCTAGTCTAGACAATCCTCTGATCAAAATAATCCGGACTCCAGGCTGATAAATTTTACCTACTCTGACACATTGTAGCAAATTATCAGAACAAGAGAGATTTGTGCTGCTGTTGTATTCAGCTCACAGAGACGTGTCAAAATTGGATACAAATGTTTCCAACTCAACCATGCTCCCACTTCAATGGAGAGGGCTACGCACATGAGCAACCACCTCACCATTCAGTCTCCTGGACTCGGCCACCTTCTGCCACCACATTGGATTTGAAATGAAACAACTGAGATGCAATTGAAGTTTAGACTTTCAGGTTTAGTTCAAGGGATTGAACAAAAATATCCTGTGAAACGTTTAGGAATTGCAGCCATTTTTCTACACCGCCTCCTCATTTCAGGGGCTCAAAAGTAATTGGACAAATTATCATTACCAGAAATAAAATGTTATTTTTTAATACTTTGTAGAGAATCCTTTGCAGGCAATGACGGCCTGAAGTCTGGACCCCATGGACATCACCACATGCCGGGTTTCCTCCTTTGTGATGCTTTGCCCGGCCTTTACTGCAGCGTCTTCACTTGTTGCTTGTTTGTGGGTCTTTCTGCCTTAAGTTTTGTCTTAGGCCTTATTCACACGGTCATGTCCGTTTTGCGCGCGCAAAAAATGCTGCGTTTTGAGCGTGCAAAAGGTCAGTGTGTCATCAGCATCTGGTGCACGGCTGCGTGATTTTCTGTTTTCATGCATAGTTTTTACTACTGCAGCGCACATCACGTGCGGCACCCGGAAGTGCTTCCGTGTGCCGAGCGCAATTTGCACGCACCCATTGACTTGTATGGGTGCGTGCAGCGCGAAACACGGGCAAGTATAGGATATGTCATGAGTTTCACGCAGTGCACATACGCTGCGTGAAATTCACTGACAGTCTGAACAGCCCCATTCATTAACATAGGTCCGTGCGACGCACGTGAAAATCACGTGCGTAGCACGGACGTATAACACGTTCGTGTGAATAAGGCCTTAAGCAAGTGAAATGCAGCGCAATCGGGTTGAGATCTGGTGAATGACTCGGCCATTGCAGAATATTCCACTTCTTTGCCTTATAAACTCCTGGATTGCTTTCGCAGTATGTTTTGGGTCATTGTCCATCTGTTCTGGGAAGCGACGTCCAATCAACCTGCTGCATTTGGTTGAATCTGAGCAGAAAGTAAATCCCTGAACACTTCAGAATTCATCCGGCTGCTTCTGTCTTCAGTCACATCATCAATAAACACTAGTGACCCAGTGCCTTTGGCAGCCATGCATGCCCATGCCATCACACTGCCCCCACCATGCCATCACACTGCCCCCACCATGCCATCACACTGCCTCCACCATGCCATCACACTGCCCCCACCATGCCATCCCACTGCCTCCACCATGCCATCTCCCTGCCCCCACCATGCCATCCCACTGCCTCCACCATGCCATCATACTGCCTCCACCATGTTTTACAGAGGATGTGGTGTGCTTTGGATCATGAGCCGTTCCATGCCTTCTCCATACTTTCTTCCTCCCATCCTTCTGGTGCAGGTTGATCTTAGTTTCATGCTGTTCCAGAACTGGGTGGCTTCTTTACATGTTGTTTGGCAAAGTCTAATCTGGTCTTTCTTTTTTTGAGGCTGATTAATGGTTTGCACCTTGTGAACCCTCTGTATTTGTTCTCATGAAGTCTTCTCTTTATGGTAGACTTAGATACTGATACACCCACTTCCAGGAGAGTGTTCTTCACTTGGGTAGATGTTGTGAAGGGGTTTTTCTTCACCATGGAAAGGATTCTGCGATCATCCACCACTGTTGTCTTCCGTGGACGTCCAGGCCTTTTGGAGTTCACGAGATCACCAGTGCGCTCTTTTTTTTCAAGAATGTACCAAACTGTTGATTTGGCCACTCTTAACATTTGTGCATCTCTCTGATGGATTTCTTCATTTTTTTCAGCCTAACGATGGTCTGTTTCACTTGCATTGAGAGCTCCTTTGACCTCATGTTGTGGGTTCACAGCAACAGCTTCCAAATGAAAATGCCACACCTGGAATCAACTCCAGACCTTTTACCTGCTTAAGAGATGATGGATTAACGAGGGAATAGCCCATGCAGCCCATTAAACAGCTTTTTGAGATAATTGTCCAATTACCTTTGGTCCCTTGAAAAAGAGGCAGCTACATATTAAAGAGCTATAATTCCTATACCCTTCCTCAAATTAGGATATAAATACCCTCAAATTAAAGCTGAGAGTCTGCACTTTAAGCCCATATTCATTATATAACTGTATATTCAATATGTTTTGGAAAACAGCTAAAATGCCAAAACTTGTGTCACTATACATATATACAGTGAAGGAAATAAGTATTTAATCCCTTGCTGATTTTGTAAGTTTGCCCACTGTCAAAGTCATGAACAGTCTAGAATTTTTAGGCTAGGTTAATTTTACCAGTGAGAGATAGATTATATATAAAAAAAAATAAAAAATCACATAGTCAAAATGATATATATTTATTTGCATTGTGCACAGAGAAATAAGTATTTGATTCCCTACCAACCATTAAGAGTTCAGCCTCCTCCAGACCAGTTACACGCTCCAAATCAACTTGGTGCCTGCATTAAAGACAGCTGTCTTACATGGTCACCTGTATAAAAGACTCCTGTCCACAGACTCAATTAATCAGTCTGACTCTAACCTCTACAACATGGGCAAGACAAAGAGCTTTCTAAGGATGTCAGGGACAAGATCATAGACCTGCACAAGGCTGGAATGGGCTACAAAACCATAAGTAAGACGCTGGGTGCGAAGGAGACAACTGTTGGTGCAATAGTAAGCAAATGGAAGACATACAAAATGACTGTCAATCGACATCGATCTGGGGCTCCATGCAAAATCTCACCTCGTAGGGTATCCTTGATCCTGAGGAAGATGAGAGCTCAGCCGAAAACTACACGGGGGGAACTTGTTAATGATCTCAAGGCAGCTGGGACCACAGTCACCAAGAAAACCATTGGTAACACATTACGCTGTAATAGATTAAAATCCTGCAGTGCCCGCAAGGTCCCCCTGCTCAAGAAAGCACGTGTACAGGCCCGTCTGAAGTTTTCAAATGAACATCTGGATGATTCTGAGAGTGATTGGGAGAAGGTGCTGTGCTCAGATGAGACTAAAATTTAGCTCTTTGACATTAACTCAACTCGCCGTGTTTGGAGGAAGAGAAATGCTGCCTATGACCCAAAGAACACCGTCCCCACTGTCAAGCATGGAGGTGGAAACATTATGTTTTGGGGGTGTTTCTCTGCTAAGGGCACAGGACTACTTCACCGCATCAATGGGAGAATGGATGGAGCCATGTACCATCAAATCCTGAGTGACAACCTCCTTCCCTCCACCAGGACATTAAAAATGGCTCGTGGCTGGGTCTTCCAGCACGACAATGACCCGAAACATACAGCCAAGGCAACAAAGGAGTGGCTCAAAAAGAAGCACATTAAGGTCATGGAGTGGCCTAGCCAGTCTCCAGACCTTAATCCCATCGAAAACTTATGGAGGGAGCTGAAGATCCGAGTTGCCAAGCGACAGCCTCGAAATCTTAATGATTTACAGATGATCTGCAAAGAGGAGTGGGCCAAAATTCCATCTAACATGTGTGCAAACCTCATCATCAACTACAAAAAACATCTGACTGCTGTGCTTGCCAACAAGGGTTTTGCCACCAAGTATTAAGTCCTGTTTGCCAAAGGGATCAAATACTTATTTCTCTGTGCACAATGCAAATAAATATATATAATTTTGACTATGTGATTTTCTTTTTTTTTTTTTATATATAATCTATCTCTCACTGGTAAAATTAACCTAGCCTAAAAATTCTAGACTGTCCATGACTTTGACAGTGGGCAAACGTACAAAATCAGCAAGGGATCAAATACTTATTTCCTTCACTGTATATAGTTATGGGTAGTAAGCAGAATATTTAATACATAGAAACTATTGAGATATTTTGGTATTTTCCTTGTTTTCCAGGTACTGCAATTTTCTCATGCCATGTTTTGGAATACATCCTATACAGAATAAAGCAGATGGTTATCACAGTGTCACATTGCAGGTAGGGAATTACACCTTGATCATGTATCTCTGCATGTTAAAAAAAATAAAAAATCTTCCTCCTTTCAGCACTGTGGATCCGTTGCCAACTTTTCCTGCAAAATGCAGGAAATTAAAGTAGTCTCAAGATATTTTGGGTATTCCATAAATGTCTGATAGATGCAGGTCCAAACTGCGACCCTGTACCTGCCAGGTGAGATGCCTGCCGACTGCCGCATCCATTCAGGTGCAGAGGTGGTCTGGGTTCCGAAATTAGCCGAGTTTGCTGCGTTAGGCCCTGTTCACACAGAGTTTTTTGCAGGCAGAAAAATCTGCCTCAAAATTCCTGAAGATTTTCGGCTGTGGCCATTGAGCGCCGCAGGCATAAAACAAAGCGAAAAACGCTTTCTCTGCTTCCCATTGATTTCTATGAGAGGTCAGAGATGGAAACACGAGAAGAAAGAGCTTGTCACTTCTTTTTTCTGCAATTGTTTTTTTTCCTCTTGAGAAAACACCACCGTCTCCCATTTAAATCAATAAGAGCTGGTTTTCGGCGTCAAAAACAGTGCCAAGAAAACTGTGTTTCCGGAACTTCCATAGAAGTGAATGAGAGTTATGGAAACAGAGTAGATGTATATATCTGAATTATTATTTTTTTTTTAAATGAATGTGTTTCATTGCAGGACCTGGAACCTGCTCTTGAACAGTTTGAAAAGAACAAAGACCAACTTGTCGGCATAGGAGAAGTAAGGATTGAATCATTCTGGAAGCCTAACTTTTTCATATACTGTAAATACAGGACAGAGCAAACCTCAGCCTTGTTCTGTTTGGACACTCCAACATTTCAGAACAACCCAAACCTTTTTCTTGCAAGCAATCAAGGTGGTTGGGAGTAGGTAATACATGTAAATGTCTGAATGGTGGACGTCCAACTGCTAAAACCCAGTGGTAGATTAAGTAGTTAAGTAGACTATAGGCCCTGGGATATTCCCCAGACTACTTAATTAATTAATTCAGACCCCAGATTAGACTCTAAATTAACCCAGCCCAGACTTATAAATAAATGCAGACCCCAGACCTATAAATTCAGACCCCAAGCCAGACAAGAAAAATATTTAGACTCCAGATTAGACCCATAAATTAATCTATATACCAGACCCCTAAATAAAAGCAGACCCCAGACAAGACCCCTAAATTCAGACCCCAGCCAAGACCTCTTCATATACTTGCCCTCTTCGCTCCTGCCGCATGCAGGGTCCTAATGCCGGGACACTAAAGACAATCCCTCAACATAGAGCCCTGTCGTAATTGGGGCCCATTATTGTGTTAGAGCCTTGGCCAAACATAGGATCCTCTCGTACTTTGACCCAGTCTGACATTGTTCACTGACATCACTGATTACACACTAGATATTTCCATGTCCATTTCACACAACAAATATTACTACAACCAATTGCCTCCTGCTTGATTGTATAAGAATATTCTATGTAAATACATAAGATCGGTGTTGCTCAATCCCGTCATTACCGGTTGGGTCCACCAATTATCTGATGTGTATGAACACTGTCACGCCTGTTGGATATGTGGACACACTAGGCCGCTCCGCCATAGCGGAGGAGCAGCTGGCAAAATTACAGTCAATAAGTACCTGGGGAAATGATCTGGCAGATACTCAAAGTAGCAGACACGTTGCTCAGATGATGCTTAGCATGGCAGATTACACCAGACGTGGCAGACGACACCAGACGTGGCAGACGAATACAAACAACACTCAGGCAAGAAGGGAAAGAGCAGGGTTCTTTAAATAGTCCATGGTGCAAAGGGATTGGCTGGGGAACTTTTACTTTGGTGCGCTCTGGCCCTTTAAGGCCGGGAGGAGCGTGCACACCCTACGGACGGCACTGGGGAAATGCAGCCACGTGTGCTGGCATCTCCGGGAGGAGAGACGCCGGCAGGAAGAGTGTGTCCCACGGTCGCGGCTGATAGTGGTTAGTAGGTTGTGCTGGTGGTCCACGACCCCAGGCACAACACACTGCCAGGCTCCTTAGACAACCGCTGCTGGGGGTCCAGGGGGTGATCACTGCCAGCGAAAAATTTATGTCCATTTGCAGAGAATTTTTTTTAAAAAATCACTTATTTGCAGCCAATATTATAATCTCATAGAAAAATCCTTACTCATTTTTGTGACACCCGTTGAGGTTCATGATCTTTTAAATAGAGTAAAGAAAGGTTCCTGTAATACTCCTATATACTTTGCATATGGTTTTACAGTATATGTACGTACATTTATATAATTTATTAAATCAGAAAATATCAGAGCTCCCCTATACAGATGTATTATGCACAGAGTCAAAAGGGTATGGCCCTTGGGAGATCACCACAGACCCTTTTTTCTAGCAATCAGGGGGCGAGGGGGGATGTACATGTCAAGATATAGAAAAATGTTCTCCTTTTCTTTAAATCTGTGTTGGCACTTACTTATTTGCTAATGTTGTTCTCTAATCCGTTATTATAGATTGGGTTAGATTTCACCCCCTGGCTCACTCCGACCTCCAAAGAGAGAGAAGAGCAGCTGAAGGTTTTTCAGATACAACTGGACATTGCAAAACAAATGGACTTACCAGTGTAAGTACCTAGTTAAGACCCTTCTTAAAGGGGTTGTCCTGTTTAGAAAATCTATTTTCAAATATGTTATTAGGGAATTCTGAGTTAATAGTCCTCTGTTCAGGATCCTAATTTTTTGGTCAGAGGGGAGAGCGGGTACAAAGAGAGTCTGTTCTCGAGGACGGGTCCTGTCCAGCATTACACAGACAACACATTGATATGAATGTGCAGTGTGTAATGCTTCATTTCCCCTGTGGTGGTGCTGCAGGGAAATTTTACACTTGTTGCCAGGTTTCCCACACATTATAGCTGGGACACTTTGTGATCAGCTGATTGTCAAGGGACCCTTCTAACAAGTAGATATAGGAGATCATTTGAAGGACATTCATTTTAAAGCAAGAACGGGAACACTTTCCTTCTGTTAAATGGCCCCTTCTCTTCTACATTGTCAACTGTCAATAACATTTAATCAGGAGGGGTCCCAGCAGCAGGACCCCTTCCCTGCCCTCAAATCACGTGACCTTCAGAGGCATCTGTCACACAGGAAGGGGTTGACCAAAAAGGACATTGGCTTTAAATGATAAAAGTTTTTAATTTATTATACTTATATTTCTTTCATAGAAATGTCCATTCTCGATCAGCTGGAAGACAAACTATAGCTTTTCTTAAGGAACAAGGTAGGAGCATTGTAACAAAAATTGCCATATAAAATGAATGCAAGTCCTCAAGCTCTCTTTTGCTTACGCCCATAGATCTTACTATAGGTGGCCAATTACCTGATAATGTTCTTTCTCTCACCGTATTTTACAATCATTTTGTCCTTACTGTGATGGAAATCATCTCTCAATGCAGCCTTCCTGAAGAAGCAAAACTGCAGTGTAAAGCATAGAGTGACAGCAGCAGTCTGCATCTTTGATAAAACAGACTCCCATCAGTCAATGTTGCAAAGCTGCAGTTGCCGATAATAGCTAATGCCACAATAGAGAAAAGCTAAAAAGCAGTCAGGTATATCCTTATAGCAGTCAGAGCTCAATTGTTCTGAGACAGTGCTGCAAATCTCCCCTGCATAGACATTGAGTTAAATAATACAATTCTGACTGCCTACAGCAACCACTAGGGGGAGCTTAGGAGCTTATTGTATATTGTTTAAACATTGAAATCAGTCATAAGATTATGGCTTTCGCTAGTGGTGGCTGAAGACATCCATAATCTACCTCTGTCCCCTATAAAGATAAATATATGAATCACTAGATGTTGGACCATAAAATAACATAATAAAAGTTGGACAGTCAATTTAAACGCTGTGCTGTTTCAGTTTCATGTATTTTTCTCCCGCATTGCAAATATAAATACAGAAACATACTACAGACATCATGCCAATGCATATTATAGATCCATATTTGTTTCATTCCCTATGTGGAGATTACATCGATCACATGCCATACGATCGATCAAACTGCGTATTAAAAAAATATCCAGAATGTGTAGAAATGCGGCCTTAAATGGTCACTAACTTTTTAACGAACTTTGCATAAATCAATATTACAAATCAATAAGCAAAACCTTATAATATATCTTATTTAGGAAAAATGCCTCTTTCTCAACTTATCAGCCTTCTCCCCCCATCCTAATTGAACAGACCAACAGCTCACCGAGGGATCAGGTTACAGCTGCCCATAGAAGTCTAGGGAGATGGGAGCAGGGGCAGAGTGAGAGAGAGGCAGGGAGACACACAGACGCTACTGCAGCTTCTTGTAAGTGTTATATCTCAACCCAGTGCTGGATGCACAGCTACAGTGCTCATTACTGCGAGATAGAGAGATAGGAGTGCAGGATTCTCCTCTTCTATGTGTGCAGTGTATAGAGGACATGATAGTCGATAGGCTCCGCACACTAGTTCAGAGAAAACTGAGAATTAGAGTTAGAGCCTCCAGGGGGGATACCTGCTAAAAAATGGAGAATACAAGTCATATAATGACCAGAAATAGTGTTATGCCTCATGCACACACATATAACAGATTATTCTGATAAGTCACCTGAAAGGTTAGGTACGCTGGAAACAAATATGGATGAGTTAATGGTTCTATAGATTAACATTAGATAGATATTTAGGTCTTATTCAATATGGAAAGAAAGCTGATTACAAATGTGAGAAAAAGCCGGCTCCCGTAACCTCCAAAGTTTTATTGTAGTCATGAAACAACTATTCACACAGGGAAAAATTAAAGGGGTTTTCCCACGAGGGACATTTATGACATATCCACAGGATATGTCCTAAATGTCAGATAGATGCGGGTCCCACCTCTGGGACTCGCAACTATCCCTAGAACGGGGCCCCCTAAACCCTGTTCTACCTCTTTATGTGTCATCTGATTTCCGACCATGAATATGTCTTAAATGTCCCTCGTGGGAAGCCCCCTGTAATGATTCACACATTCTATATATGTGGAGGTCTAAAGCTACGAATTTAGCAATTTCCTGGAGTTCTTCATCTCATTGCAATAAGGGTATGTTCACACGGCCTATTTTCAGACGTAATTCGGGCGTTTTATGCCTCGAATTACGCCTGAAAAGACGGCTCCATTACGCCTGCAAACATCTGCCCATTGCTTGCAATGGGTTTTACGATGTTCTGTTCAGACGAGGCGTAATTTTACGCGTCGCTGTCAAAAGACGGTGCATAAAAAGACGCCCGCGTCAAAGAAGTGCATGTCAAAAAAGAATTCCAACATTTTGCTGCTGCTTCAAATTCTGATTTACTAACAAAAAACGCCTGAAAATTCGTAAATACGAAGCTGTTTTCAAGGGAAAACAGCTCCTGATTTTCAGCCGTTTTTTGGTTAACTAGCGTTTTTCGCTACATTTTTTACGGCCGTTTTTGGAGATGTTTTTCTATAGAGTCAAGGAAAAACGGCTCAAGGTGCAGGTGTGTTTTTTTATGCGGCCGTTTTTCAAAACGGCCGAGTAATAGAATGCCCCGTCGGAGCATGCCCCGTTTTTTCCATTAAAATCAATGGGCAGATGTTTGGAGGCGTTCTGCTTCCGATTTTTCGTCCGTTTTTCGTTTTTAAAAAAAACACCCCGTAAAAATAAGTACATGTCACTACTTGAGCCGTTTTTCATTGACTCAATAGAAAAACAGCTACATCGTTACATAGTTCGTACGGTTGAAAAAAAGACACATGTACATCAAGTTCAACCAAGAGACGGGAAAGGGGAAGTAAAAAAAAAATTCTACACATAGGAGCTTATATTTTTTTGTTCTAAGAAATGATCTAAGCCTTTTTTGCAGCATCTCCAGTCCCTGCTGTGACGGTTCCTGCGGTGACTATTCCATAGATTCACAGTTCTCACAGTAAAGAAGGCTTGTCGCCTCTGCGGGTTAAACCTTTTTTTCTCCAGACGGACGGAGTGCCCCCTTTTTTTTTAAGGGGGTTTTACAAGGAACAGGATTTCACCATATTTTTTGTATGTGCCATTCATATATTTATATAAATTAATCATGTCCCCCCTTAGTCGTCTTTTTTCAAGGCTAAATAGGTTTAGTTCTTTTAATCTTTCCTCATAACTTAGATTCTCCATGCCCCTAATTAGCTTCGTTGCTCTTCTTTGTATTTTTCCTCCTTTCTATGAACTGGAGCCCAGAACTGAACTGCATATTCTAGATGAGGCCTCACTAATGCTTTGTAAAGTGGTAATATTACATCCCTGTCCCGCGAGTCCATGCCTCTTTTAATACACGACAATATCTTGCTGGCCTTTGAAGCAGCTGATTGACATTGTGCAGTTATTTAGTTTATGATTTACAAGTACACCCAGATCCTTCTCAACAAGTGACTCCCCCAGTGTAGCTCCCCCTAGGACATATGATGCATGCAGGTTCTTGGTACCCAGATGCATAACTTTACATTTATCTACATTAAACTTCATCTGCCAAGTGGACACCCAAACACTCAGTTTGTTTAAATCTGCCTGCAATTCAGGAACATCTTCCATAGACTGAACTATATTGCATAGCTTGGTGTCATCTGCAAAAATAGAAATAGTGCTATTAATCCCATCCTCTATATCATTAATAAATAAGTTGAATAATAGTGGTCCCAGCACTGAACCCTGGGGTACACCATTTATTACTGGGGACCATTCAGAGTAGGAATCATTGACCACAACTCTCTGGATACGGTCCTTGAGCCAATTCTCAATCCAATTACAAACTATGTTTTCTAAACCTATAGTCCTTAATTTACCCATTAGGCGTCTATGGGGGACAGTGTCAAATGCCTTTGCAAAGTCCAAAAACACTATATCCACAGCGGCCCCTCTGTCTAGACTTCTGCTCACCTCTTCATAAAAACAGATTAGGTTGGTTTGACAACTTCTGTCCTTAGTAAAACCGTGCTGGCTGTCACTTATAATGCTATTTATTGTCACATAATTCTGTATATAGTCCCTCAATAGCCCCTCAAACATTTTCCCCACGATGGATGTTAAGCTTACTGATCTATAATTACCCGGGGAAGACCTAGAGCCCTTTTTGAAAATAGGCACCACATTTGCGCTGCGCCAGTCCCTTGGCACTATAACCAGTCACTAGAGAATCTCTGAATATTATGAAAAGGGGGACAGAAATAACTGAACTAAGCTCTTTAAGATCTCTAGGGTGTAACCCATCTGGTCCCGGGGCCTTGTGTACATTTATTTTATTTAACTTAGCTTGGACCATATCTACATTCATCCAATTCAGTATATCAACTGATATATTAACAGCACTGGCACCGGCTACATCAGCTGCTCTTTCTTCTGTTGTATATACAGAGCTAAAGAACCCATTTAGTAACTCTGCCTTCTCTTGATCCCCTGTGACCAACTCCCCATTACCACTATCTAAGGGTCCTACATGTTCAGACCTTGGCTTTTTTGCATTTATATACTTGAATAATTTTTTGGGATTTGTTTTACTATCCTTGGCCACCTGCCTTTCATTTTGTATTTTTGCTGATTTTATTACATTTTTACAGATTTTATTAAGCTCTTTATATTTTACAAAGGCTACAGCTGTACCCTCAGATTTGTATTTTTTAAATGCCCTTTTTTTGTCGTGTATTGCCCCTTTCACAGAAGGTGTAAGCCATGTGGGGTTTAATTTGAGTCGTTTATACTTGTTACCTATAGGAATACATTTGCACTATAATTACCCAAAGTAGATTTAAAAATCTCCCATTTATCATTTGTTCCATTATTTGACATTAGTTCTTCCCAGTCTATATCCTGAATTGCAGCCCTCATCCTGGGGAAATTGGCTTTCTTAAAATTAAGTGTTTTTGCCCTCCCAGCCTGCATTTGTTTTTTACAGTATAGGTAAAATGTAACTATATTGTGATCACTGTTACCGAGGTTTTCACGAACCTTGACGCTACAAAAATGGACGTGAAAAACGGTTTAAAATCAGGGGCTGTTTTTTCTTGAAAACAGCTCCGTATTTTCAGCCATTTTTTGTTAAGCTTGTGAACATACCCTTAACCCCTTAATGACCGCCGATACGTCTTTTTACGGCGGTCATTAGTGGGCTTTATTCTAGAGCGCCGCCAAACTACGTCGCTGCTGTAGAATAAAGTAAACAGAGCAGGGAGCCGTGAAATCTCCCTGCTCTCAGCTGCCAGAGGCAGCTGAGGGCTGGGGGCGTCCCTGCTCTGCCGGGTGAGATCGATATTAGTATCGATCTCACCTGTTTAACCCTTCAGATGCGGTGCACAATAGCGAGCACCGCATCTGAATGGTTTTGGAGAGAGGGAGGGAGCTCCCTCTCATCTCACTGACACCCGGCGATAAAATCGCCGAGTGTCTGTGTCTTCTATGGCAGCCGGGGGTCTAATAAAGACCCCCAGGTCTGCCTGCAGCGAATGCCTGCTAGATCATGCCGCAGGCATGACCTAGCAGATGCCTGTCCGTTTTAAACGGACAGGCAGTAATACACTGCAATACAAAAGTATTGCAGTGTATTATAATAGCGATCGGAGGATAGTGAAGTCCCCTAGTGGGACTAGTAAAAAAGTAAAAAAAGTTTAATAAAGTTAATAAAAAAAAAAAGTGAAAAAAAAAAAAATGAAAAACCCAGCTTTTCCCCTTACAAAATGCTTTACTATTAAAAAAAACTACAATAAAGCAAAAAAGTTACACATATTTGGTATCGCCGCGTCCGTAACGACCCCGACTATAAAGCTGTTACATTATTTAACCCGCACTGTGAACGCCGTAAAAAATAAAATAAAAAACAATGGAAAAATTGCTGTTTTCTGTTAATCCTGACTTTAAAAAAATGTGATAGAAAGTGATCAAAAAGTCGCATCTACTCTCAAATGGTACCAATAAAAACTGCAAGTCGTCCCGCAAAAAACAAGACCTTATACAGCTATGCCGACGCAAAAATAAAAAAGTTACAGCTCTTCGAATGTGACAATGGAAAAATGTAAAAAATGGCTTGGACATTAGGGCCCAGAATGCCAGCAGGGGGAAGGGGTTAATGGACAATTGAATGATTTTGGTGGACGTCCACTTTAACGCGGGATGACTTCTATGAGTGTTGTGTTGATTGATGAATTAGCACAATGTTTTTCAGGGGCTGAGAAAGTCTTACTGCACAATTTTGCTGGTCGCCCCTCAGTTGCTTTGGAGGGAGTGCAGGCTGGATACTACTTCTCCTTCCCCCCAGCGGTCGCAAATAATGATCAGGTAAGTGAAATTATATAAGATTTATTAACTTCATAGAAGCAGACTCATCTACTGTATGTAGGTGTATGCAGAGCATTTATTGGGTTATAATAATTGCTTAGAGTAGATATAAACTGCTCAAATGACTTTGCTGCAGGTTGCTACCCCTGGATTAGTAGCGCTGCAATACCTTTCACAGCCGATTCAAAATTAACGGCCTGTGACAGTACGAACAGGAATGAGACCTTTGTAAACAATGATGAGGCTACAGTCCTGTAAACAGCTGATCGGTGAGGGTGCCGAGAGTCGGAACCCCACAAATGTAAGATTGATGGCCTATCCTAAGGATAGGCAATCCATTTTAAAATCCCAGATAACCACTTTAACTAATGCAATTATGCCAGAGCATCAAATTTATGAAGGAACACCACCATTTATACCAACGCGAATGACATCTGTGTCGATATAGGAGTACGTGGCTTGGTTCAACTGATTTCTGTAATTTCTCAACCTATTAGGAAAAATGTCAGTGAATAATGTTAGGTTCACCCTTGTGTTCTTCAGAAGCATATTCCCCACGCATGGGCACCCTGCTGGTGGAATTTAGTGCCTGCTATACACTTCTAATTCCCATGATGTAACTTATGGCAGTCATGTGAAATACACTTAAAGTTTAACAGGTTTCTAGAAAATGGCCCTACAGGAACGAGGGAGTGCTTGAGAGATGGAGATTTGATAGATAGATAGATAGATAGATAGATAGATAGATAGATAGATAGATAGATAGATAGATAGATAGATAGATAGATAGATAGATAGATAGATAGATAGATAGATATGAGATAGATATGAGATAGATAGATAGATAGATAGATAGATAGATAGATAGATAGATAGATAGATAGATAGATAGATAGATAGATAGATAGATATGAGATAGATATGAGATAGATAGATAGATAGATAGATAGATAGATAGATAGATAGATAGATAGATAGATAGATAGATAGATAGATAGATAGATAGATAGATAGATAGATATGAGATAGATAGATAGATAGATAGATAGATAGATAGATAGATAGATAGATAGATAGATAGATAGATATGAGATAGATAGATAGATAGATAGATAGATAGATAGATAGATACTCTACGTGCCGTGTTCTGTACTGCTTCCAGTTATTACATTATTATAATAAATAGATTTTTTTCTTAAATGTTTTGGACAAACTCTAGAGAGAAAAATTGATAAGACAGATCCCTTTAGAGAACATCTGCTTGGAGACTGATTCACCAGCTCTCGGACCAGACAGACAGGTATGAAAAAGGCAATGACTACTGTTTACATAGATGATGAACATGAATGACACTACAGAGATGATGACAGGCCAGGTGCTGAATGTATAGACCAGGGGTCTCAAACACGCGGCCCGCGGGATACTAAGCCGCTAATATAGGCTCTGCTCCGGGACTCTGTGGAAACCCCTGACATCACTGTCCACATATGGACACTGATGTCAATGGCTTCCCCAGCGTTCCGGAGCAGAGCCTATACTAGTGCTCTGCTCTCGGACACCCGCTCTGTGGTTGCCCCTGACATCACGTTCCGGTCCAGGAGGATCCCCTGACGTCACTGTCTATGGACAGTGACGTCAGTGGCTCCTCCAGCGAAGGAATCCCCGGCCAAAAAGTCAGCAACGCTCTGGTTGGGGTTTCCACTCCTAGAAGGAGCCGCAATGGAGCTATCTACTTGGGGGGTGTGGCACTATCTATAAGGGGTGTGTGTGGCATAATCTACAGAGGGCACTGTGGCAGCATCTACAGAGGCCACTGTGGTATTATCTACAGAGGGCACTGTGGTATTATCTACAGAGGGCACTGTGGTTTTATCTACAGAGGGCACTGTGGTATTATCTACAGAGGGCACTGTGGCAGTATCTACAGAGAGCACTGTGGCATTATCTACAGAGGTCACTATGGAATTATCTACAAAGACCACTGTGGCATTATCTACGGGCGGGTGTGTGCCAGTATCTACAGAGCGCACTGTGGCATTATCTAGGGGGTGGTGTGGCATTATCTACAGAGTGCACTGTGGCATTATCTACAGAGGGCACTGTGGCATTATCTAGGGGGGTGTGGCATTATCTACAGAGTGCACTGTGGCATTATCTAGGGGGGTGTGGCATTATCTACAGAGCGCACTGAGGCATTATGTAGGGGGTGTGGCATTACCTACAGAGCGCACTGTGGCATTATCTAGGGGGGTGTGGCATTATCTACAGAGTGCACTGTGGCATTATCTAGGGGTGTGTGGCATTATCTACAGAGTGCACTGTGGCATTATCTAGGGGGGGGGGGCATTATCTACAGAGGGCTCTGTAGTATTATCTAAGGGGGTGGGGCATTATCTACTGAGGGCTCTGTAGCATTATCTAGGGGGTGTGGCATTATCTACAGAGGACTCTGTGGCTTTATCTACAGGTGGGTGTGTGGCAGTATCTACAGAGGGCTCTGTGGCGCTATCCAAAAAGGGGCTGCCCAATCTTGACATTCGTGTGTCTGCCAACTGAGCCGCCGGACTGCGTTTAGCGACACTTAAACTGGAAAACTGGATTGTTAAAATTAGCATGTGGAGAAAACTCGCAACCCAATTTATTCCAAAAATAAATGTTAAATTAACGTTGCTTTCATTATGTCAGGAAAGGAATGTACCGTCCAATATCTTCATCCCCTGTGAATACATTGCTCGTGTAAAGGGCCTTTCATCAGAGAAAGTATGCGAGGCGACAACACATAATGCCTTTCGGCTTTTTCCAAAGATTCGTCACAAGCTGAATGAATAGATAGGTATTAAAAATTCTGTGTGGTTATTTATGTCCATGATTATTTGTGATAAAGGGAAATCTGTGTGAGCTGTGTACTTTATGTTCTGTTTTTTCAATAAAGTTATTTGACGTTTGTATTGTGCATTTTACGTGTCATTATTTATATAGCATTTACGTATTCTCCAGCACTGAACTGGGAATGTATTTACATCCAGTCCCTATATGTCAGAGATGTAGCTAGGGGTTTATCATGAGGGAGGGGTGTGAAACACATTTCAGTGGACCCAAACCCAGTGCCCCCCCCCCCACCCAGCGCATGTTAACAACTGCAGAGGCCTATACAGTATAATACCCCAATAGTGCTTTCCACACAGTATAATACCCCATAGCTGCCCCCATACAGTATAATTCCCCGTAGCTGCCCACACCCAGTATAATGCGCCCATAGTGCCTCCCGTTCCCACGACGATAGGAGGCGATCCCTATGCCCCACCGGTCTGTGCAGTGTGTGGCTTGGCGCAGACAGGCGCGATGATGTCACCGTACCTCGCCTATTTGTGCCAAGCCGCTCATGGCTGGCATTACAGAGTGAATTGTGGAGCAGGGAGCTGATAGCTTCCCACTCCAACATTGGATTCTGTATCTGCGTCCCGAGAATGCAGATACAGTTGAAACTGGGACATGCCACCGTGGCCCAGACAGCCCCTGGGCCCCACCATTTCAGTAGGCCCAGGGTCAATCCCCCCCTGCAAGCTACACCTCTGCTATATGTATAAAACACTTTGTCACTGGCCCTTACCACTCCCCGAAGCAGCATATTCTCCACTGAAAGCAATGCCCCTCTAATACGGCATTAGATAGAACATGCCACAATTATTTTTTAATTAAATCTGAGGCACACAGAGATTTAGTATGGGCCCATAGATTTCTATGGGTGGCGTATTACATAACCGTACAACACAAATCTGTAATACGGTCGTGTGCCTGAGGCCTCTTTGTAATGGGAATGAGTCCTGGTACTGATTTCCTGTTGTTCTAAGCTATTGTCTGCCTCCATCTACTATAAAAACAAACATCTCATTGTTCCAATCTGACATTCGTGTTGTCATAACCTTTACCTAGAGAGAATATTTGCAGCGTTTCATTCTTAGGGTATGTCCACACGCAAACTCAAAAACGTCTGAAAATACGGAGCTGTTTTCAAGGGAAAACAGTTCCTGATTTTCAGACTTTTTTTAAGCCACTCACGATTTTCGCAGCGTTTTTTACGGCCGTTTTTGGAGCTGTTTTCAATAGTCTATGAAAAAACGGCTCCAAAAACATCCCAAGAAGTGACATGCAATTCTTTTTCTAGGCCGTTTTTTTACACGGCCGTTTATCAAAATGGCTCGTCGGAACAGAACGTCGTTTTTCCCATTGAAATCAATGGGCAGATGTTTGGAGCCGTTCTGCTTCCGATTTTTAGCCCGTTTTTTGGGCGTTTACGGCTCGAGAAACGTCCGAAAATAGGCCATGTGAACATACCCTTAATGTGTCTAGAAAAATTGTACGGTGCAATTGGAAAAATTCCTCCATTGTTTTTTGGGGTTTTGTTTTTACAGCTTTCACCGGAAAAACGACAATGTTACTTTATTCTGTGGCCTAATACGATTACGGTGATAACAATTTCTATATGTTTTTTTTATATTTTACTACTTTTACAAAGTAAAAACTAAAAAAATTTGTTCTGTTTCCATAACTTTTTATTTTTTCATCAATTGAGCGGTCTGAGGGCTTAGTTTTTGCGAGACGAGCTGTCGTTTTTACTGGTCCAATTTTTTGGTTCATACGATTTCTTTAATCACTTATTAAAAAAAAAATCAGCACCAAGGTGACCAAAAATCAACCTTTCTGGTGTTTTCAAATTTTTATTTTTGTACACGTGCGAGTTAAATAATGGTATATTGTAATAGATCGGACTTTTACGGATGCGGCGATACCAATTGTGTTTGTTTTTTTAAAATATTTTTTACATTGTGCTTGGGGAAAAATGGCCAAACTTTTTTTTTTAACTTTTAATATTTTGTAATTTTTTTTTTTACACTCCTGAAAATGTATTTTACTTTTTTTTTTTTTTTTACAGAGTTTATTAGTCCTGCTAGGGGACTTGAACGCTGGTACAATACACTGTAATACTAAGGGCTTAGCAGAGGCAGACCTGGGGGCCTTTATTAGGCCCCCTGGTTGCCATGACGACCATCGGCGCCTCCCAATCGTGCTGCTGGGGGCCTTTGGGCAGTCCTAGGGGGCCGCCCCCTCCCTCTAACGGTTTAAATGCCGCGGTCGCCATTCACCGCGGCACATAACTACTTAAACAGCCAGGAACAGCTCAATCGCTGTTTCTGGCTGTTAGAGCAGCGTGTCAGCTGTAAAACACTGCTGACAGCTGCGGTGTATGGAGTGGGCTCAGCATGTGAGCCCGCTCCAAACATCACCCCCCCCCCACCCCGGTCAATATAGTGTATTTTCATCATGGGTTGGGAAAGAGTTAAAGGGGAATACCGCCCTGAAATCATCAGCATGACATGTTATCATGGGGAATCTCAGCCCCCACTGGCTCTCAAGACCTCTCCTGACATGTCTATTTAACTAAATACTTTACAGAAAAAAATCTGGAGCATCTTTTCTTAGATCTCTATATTGCGTCGCTTTTCTGTTATTTCTCTTATAAATTTATGAATAAATTGACTACTGGGTGTTACCAGCTGGGGGTGTGTCTCTAAACAGACTGACATCGTCCAATCACTGCTGACAGAGTGGAACTGTAGGGACACGCCCATTTGACAAGGAGAATAGTAACACCCAGTTGTCAATTTATTCATAAATTTCTAAGAGGAATAATAGAGGAACATCGCAGAATTTTTATTTTGTGGGGAATACAAGTATTTACTAAAACAGATATGTCAGAAAAGTGACAGGTAGGCAATCAATTAACTCATTTGTCAGCTACCAACTGGATATCTGCTTCACAAGACTGGGCCATTCCTCTGTTATTCTTCCTAGGAATGCATGAATAATGACAAGTGGGTGTTACCATTTGTGGGGAGGAGGGGTGTCCCTACATAGTCTCACTCTCAGCACTGATTGGACAGTGTCAGACTGTGTGGGGACACATCCCCAACTGGTAATTATTTTTTATATATTTTATTTATGCATTTTCTTGTGGCATTTTTTATATTCATTTTATAAAATGCGTTTTTTCTGACATTTTTCATGTCCTATAGGCCTGTGGAAAAAAATGCAAAAAAAAACACCATATCTAGAGCATGCTGCGTTTTGAAAAAAACATCACTTACCCAAAAAAAGTTGGAAAATGCCACAAATACGAAAAAAGCATTGTTTGTAGTGCGTTTTATATTTCACTACAGATTCTATGCTGACATCTGACAGCAGCGTTTTGGGCAAAAAAAACAGAAAAAAACACACACGGAAAAACACTATGTTTGTGTGAATAAGGCCTTACACTGCTGTTGGCCAAAAGGGATCCCCCACCATATGTGGCACAACAAGAGCTATAGTTTTATATAATACAGTCAGTTGCCCAACAGCTGATTTTTTAGGGGGTTGAATACTTTTACAAGGCATTATATATATACATAGAAATATGTGTGTCTGTGAAAATCATGACAGCTTTGTCCAGGTTTCTCCATTTACAACAGCACAAGAAACATGCACAGCACCGGCACCGGAGATGACGAAATATATAGGAAGCGCGCCACAGATCACCCTGTCTATACATAGAAGTCTTCCGTGGTTACAAGACCACATACTGTTTCCTGACATCCCTCGACGCAGCCCTAAAGAGAAGAAAATGGTGACAAGTCAACAAGTTTGATTATTATTGTGACTTCTGAACCCCCGATACCTCCTATACAGATCAGGACTCACTGGCGTAGCTATAGGGGTCGCAGCGGTCGCAATTGCGACCGGGCCCCGAAGCCAGGGGGGCCCACGGCCCCCCGCACCACATCAATAAAAAGTTACTATAGTAACTCGGGCCGCGGGCCCCTGTTACTATAGTAACATACTTTACTTACCTTCCTGGTTCCGGATCGCAGCGGAGGTCCTGACGTCAAGCGCTGTGCGCAGCGCATGACGTCACAGTGCTATGCCGCCGCGCACAGCATCGAGACTACAGAACTCCCGCCGCGGCCGAAGAGGAAGGTAAGGTTAGCCCTGACTGGCGGGGTCTGACTCCCGGGACCCGCCAATCAGCTGTTTTGAAGGGGCCGCAGCACTCGTACGAGAGCTGCTCCCCTTCATTCCTGTCACTTCATTCCGGTCACACTGTGAATCGGTGTCGGCGATTCACAGTGTGAGCGAGTAGTGAAATGAAGGGGAAGCAGCTCTCGTACGAGTGCTGCGGCCCCTTCAAAACAGCTGATTTGCGGGTCCCGGGCGACACATCAGCTATTGATGGCCTATCCTGTGGATAGGCCATCAATGTTTAGGGACTGCACAACCCCTAAGCCTACGATGTATCAGGCTTAGGGGGCCCATGAGACAGGATCACAGATTGTGTGATCCTGTCTGCTGGGCCCTGTATCTAAGCCAATCACATGGTAGGCTTAGATACATGGCCCATGCGTGATCCTGTCTGCTGGGCCCTGTATCTAAGCCTACCACACTGTAGGTTTAGATACAGGGCCCCAGCACACACTAATCTTATACTGTATAAGATTACTGTCTGCTGGACCCTGTATCTAAACCTACCTTGTGGTAGGCTTAGATATAGGGTCCCACAGACAGTATCACACATGGGCCCTGTATCTAAGCCTTAGGGTATGTGCACAGACACTAATTACGTCCGTAATTGACGGACGTATTTCGGCCGCAAGTACCAGACCGAACACAGTGCAGGGAGCCGGGCTCCTAGCATTATAGTTATGTACGATGCTAGGAGTCCCTGGCTCGCTGCAGGACAACTGTCCCATACTGTAAACATGTTTTCAGTACGGGACAGTAGTTCCACGGAGAGGCAGGGACTCCTAGCGTCGTACATAAGTATGATGCTAGGAGCCCGGCTCCCTGCACAGTGTTCGGTCCGGTACTTGCGGCCGAAATACGTCCGTCAATTACGGACGTAATTAGTGTGTGTGCACATACCCTAACACATGTGTTACTAATCATTTTTTGTGTGTTTTCTTACAGGTTCGGTCGTTGGACTACGGCGGATTCCAGGACTACTTCGATGACAGCTTTTTTTTTTTATTAATAAAATGGTTAATGAGGGCTGTGTGGGTTTTTTTTTTTATTTCAATAAAATATTTTTTCTATGTCTTTGTGTTTTTTTTTTAAACTATATTACTACCGCCTTAGTAATGGTCGCCGGCTGATTGACAGCATCCATTACTAAGGCGGGGCTTAGTGTTAGCAGGTACAGAGGCTAACACTAACCCCCATTATTACCCCGTTACCCACCACCACCAGGGGTGCTGGGAAGAGCCGGGTACCATCCAGTACTTGACCATCTGTAGTGATGGTTGGCCACTGGGGTGGCCGCAGGCTGGTATTATAAGGAGGGGAAAGGTCAAAAACAGTGGCCCTTCCCATCCTGGTAATGCTGCCTGCTGCTGCTTTATTGTATCTGGCTGGTTATAAAAATGGGGGGGACCCCACGTCATTTAAAAAAAAAAAAAAAATAATTGGAAAGAACGATGTCGGGTCCCCCCCAATTTTCATAACCAGCCAGATACAACACAGCAGCAGCAGGCAGCATTACCAGGGTGGGAAGGGCCACTGTTTTTGGCCTTCCCCAGCCTAATACTACCAGCCTGCGGCCACCCCGGTGCCTGCCCGTCACTACAGATGGTCGGGTACTGGTTTGTACCCGGCTCTTCCCAGTACCCCTGGTGGCGGTGGGTACCGGGGTGATAATGGGGTTTAGTGTTGGCCTCTGCACCGGCTAACATTAAGCCTCACCTTAGTAATGGAGGTTGTCAATCAGCCAGCGGCCATTACTAAGGTGGTGATAATAAAGTTTAAAAAGATACAAGCACATAGAAAAAATATTTTATTGAAATAAAAAAACACAACCCTCATTAACCATTTTATTGAGAATAAAAAAAACGCCGTCATTGAAGTCCTCAAATCCGAAGTCCAACAACCGAACCTGTAAAAAAAACACAAACACAAAAATAATCAGTAACACATAAAGAAGCAAAATTATTATTCTTACCTATCCTGGGTCCAGCGCTGGAGACGCAATGTCAGCGAGCTGGGCCCTGTATCTAATCCTATCATGTGTGATACAGTCTGCTGAGCTGTGTATCTAATCCAATCATGTATGATACTGTCTGCTGGGCCCTATATCTAATCCGATCATGTGTGATACTGTCTGCTGAGCCACTGTATCTAATCCTATCATGTGTGATACTGTCTGCTGAGCCACTGTATCTAATCCTATCATGTGTGGTACTGTCTGCTGAGCCACTGTATCTAATCCTATCATGTGTGATACTGTCTGCTGAGCCACTGTATCTAATCCTATCATGTGTGGTACTGTCTGCTGAGCCACTGTATCTAATCCTATCATGTGTGGTACTGTCTGCTGAGCCACTGTATCTAATCCTATCATGTGTGATACTGTCTGCTGAGCTGTGTATCTAATCCTATCATGTGTGATACTGCCTTCTGAGCCACTGTATCTAATCCTATCATGTGTGATACTGTCTGCTCAGCCACTGTATCTAATCCTATCCATAGTTTATAGGGTCGTAGTGCTATAGATATGCTATGCTGTCTCATATACACACTTTTTTTTGGGGCGGACACATATGTATTGGGGCTATTTCCCGGACATTTTAAGCCCTGAGGGTATGTTCACACGGCAGCGTCTGTTACGGCTGAAATTACTGTGCTGTTTTCAGGAGAAAACAGCACCGTAATTTTTGGCATGTGGAGGCGTCTTTTGCTGCGTCCATTACGGAAGTAACTGAAGCTGGTTTTCCATGGAGTCCATGGAAAACGGCTCCATTTACGTCTGAAGAAGTGACAGGCACTTTTTTACGCGCCGCCTTTTGACAGCGATGCGTAAAAAAAAATGACCGTCGGCACAGAACATCGTGAGGGTATGTGCACACACACTAATTACGTCCGTAATTGACGGACGTATTTCGGCCGCAAGTTCCGGACCGAACTCAGTGCAGGGAGCCGGGCTCCTAGCATCATAGTTATGTACGATGCTAGGAGTCCCTGCCTCGCTGCAGGACAACTGTCACGTACTGTAATCATGTTTTCAGTACGTGACAGTTGTCCTGCAGCGAGGCAGGGACTCCTAGCATCGTACATAAGTATGATGGTAGGAGCCCGGCTCCCTGCACTGTGTTCGGTCCGGGACTTGCGGCCGAAATACGTCCGTCAATTACGGACGTAAATAGTGTGTGTGTGCACATACCCTAAGACCCATTCAAATGAATGGGCAGATGTTTGCCGACGCTTTTGAGCCGCATTTTCGGACGTAATTCAATGCTAAAACGCCCTAATTACATCCGTAAATAGTGTGTGTGAACCCAGCCTTAGTGACGCCCCCGGCTGCTAGTGCTGCATTGTTGGGTCACTTAGGAGACCCAGCGATGCAGCTGAAAGTGGACCGTCGGCCATGAGAAGTTTGCGGGGGGGGGGGGCCCAGTAAGAATTCTTGCATCGGGGCCCATGAGCCTCTAGCTACGCCCCTGGGGACTTGTAATATGTGAATAACTGAAGGAAAGCAAAGGAAGATTTTTAAATAGGATTTGTTGTGTGAGTAGATGACGTGCAGGGGGTTGCAGCTCACATTCAAGTATTAAATCTTGACATATTTATTTTTTTACATTATGGAAGTTGCTGGCGGCAGTGGCGATTTCTTATCTTTCTCATTTAGAAGCTTATACTGTTCACACCAAATGTCCAGGACCTGGAAAAATACATAAGCAACATGATATTATATATATATATACTATACTATATATGATTAAATGCAGTACACAAAGAAAGCAATCATGTCCATATAATTTACACATTTTCTATCTCTACACAACTAAATTTACTTCTGTTTTATAAATGTACTTAAAATAGAGTGCTCGAACAATTGTGTCCGAGAGCCCAAATAAGGGCCGTATACTGTCCTGGCCAATAGCGCCATACACTGGGTTAGTAGTGCATACAGTGCCCTAGTACTGCCATAGTGCTGCACAGGTCCATAGTAGTTCTAGACAGTGCCCCAGTAGTGCCATAAAGTGTCTACATGGAGCTGAACATTGCCCCAGTAGTTCCATACAGTTTCCCTATAGTGCTATACAGTGCCATACAGTGTCCCCATAGTGCTACACAGTGCCATAGTGTTCCTATAGTGCTTCACGGTGCCCCAGTAGTGCCATACACTGTCCCTATAGTGCTTCACAGTGCCACAGTAGTGCCATACAGTCCCTATAGAGCTTCACAGTGCCATACAGTGTCCCCATAGTGCTACACAGTGCCATACAGTGTCCCTATAGTGCTTCACGGTGCCCCAGTAGTGCCATACACTGTCCCTATAGTGCTTCACAGTGCCCCAGTAGTGCCATACAGTGTCTCCATAGTTGTTCACAGTGCCATACAGTGTCCCCATAGTTATTCACAGTGCCACGCCACAGTAGTGCCATACAGTGTCCCCATAGTGCTGCACAGTGCCCCAGGAGTGCCATACAGTGTCCCCATAGTGCTGCACAGTGCCACAGTAGTGCCATACAGTGCCCATTAGCTGTCTTCTACGCACAGCTTCCTGAGGCCTGTATCACTGACTCTCCTCCACAATGGTGACTCTGAGGTCCCCAAACAGTGTAGCGTGGCCGTTGGCAGTCTTTGCTCTTCTCCTCTCTCATATGGTCTGGCAGCTCACACTGAGATGACAATGCTTGATGCATGCGGCCTATGCCAGAAGGGAGGAGAAACAGGATTTTGGTTTGGGAAAAAGTACATAGAGTGGGGATTTTGGAGGGGGCTTTTTCCAGCACCCATGACTGAAGAATCATGGGACTAGTGTCTGAAATGTGGGATTATTCTGGAAAAATCAGGACTATTGGCAACCATGCATAATTCCCGAGCAGTGGGACAACATTCCCATCCAGAACTTGGTGCATTTCTCTCTAAATTACATGCACGTTATCCCTGCATTTTCAAGGATCAAAGTATTCTAATAAAGTTCCAATGACATAGAATATATTTATATGCAGAAAGATTGTCCATATATTCTGTATTGGTATCTGTGAGGGAATTGCAGGCCACACCAATCATGAACAACAGCCCATTATTAGGTGGGAGTACGGCAAAAACTCCCGAATTATAAATATGTTGTAAAACATAGAAAAACCAGTCAGTGAATACAAACACCTTCCTGTATACAATGCACTGACTGACATAGCTAATAGTGACAATATAACGAGACCAGTAAACACCACAAACCTCCATGTGTGATAGTTTACAACTGAATACAACGACAATGGTTGAGAGGAAGCTGTCGCCATGATGCACGGTGTAACATTACGATGACCAGCTCGAGGCCGCAAACATGAAACTGGCCTTTAGAAGAATGATTAATGTCGCAAGACAGTACTGGCCGATAGCATCACATTCATATTCCACCAGGCACCCCTGTAAGCTGCAAATCAACTGTCAACAGGGCCGACTTCTTGGGTGTGAGACCCTTGCATCAGCCGCCCACCAAAAATCTTAATATTAATTGTATAGCACTGTTATTAAATTACGAACGGAGCTGTTATTTGATCACTATATGTTGGTATTATTTGAGCACAGTATGGCGGGATTTGCTTTTGCGGCACTGCTACTTAGGCAGTGTGCAGTATAATATTTTTGCAGTGTATGGTGGCACTGTATAGTATTGTTATTTAGGCATCGTACTGTATGGCGACTATAATTAGGCACTGTTTGATATGGTAATTTGTACACTGTATGACAAAACAACATGAGGGGCACCCACATAAGGTACCGCACAGGGCATCATTCAACGTAAAACTGACAATGGCTGTGAAGACATGATCTTCAGATTTCAACCGGGACCGAAATGTAGTTGGTCCAAAATACCGCTCCTTAATGCAGAAGTTGCGCCCACACTACAACATAGGTATTTCTGCGCATATCAGAACACTGGAGGAGGCATCTTCTGTATCTCCATGTAACCTTGTAAGACCCTCATAAGTGAAGGGAGGTGGAATTGTGATATGGGCTATAACATTATCTATCCTTATGATAGGCCATTGATATGTAATTTGGGCCGATATGTGAGTGTCCAACCCCCAGGAGAGCTGTGTCCTCTTTACTAGAATACACAGCACAGTGCCGCTTTCGACTATGTGGTGTTGTCTAGTACTGCATCTAAAGGCCTGTTCACATCTGCGTGGGATGCTTCGTACGGGGCCTCTGTCAGGTCCAGCCGAAAATATCAGAAACAATGGCGCAGCATGCTGTGCTACTGTTACCAGTAAGACCATGGACACCCTGGCAGAAACCCAGGAACCATTAAAATCAATTGGTTCCGTCGGGCGCTGATGGTGTCTGTCATACAATGGAACCGGTGCTTCCGGTATTTTCGTTGTTCTGCTCCTTTGATGGAGCAGAACAGCGGAAACGACAGCACTGGTGTGAACAGTTCCTTAGTCCTTTTAATGCTAAAATAACGAATAAACCGCTAAATAGAAATGTCAACATCTTGAATGAATAAAAAAATACTTTATTTTATTCTTTTGTTATATGGAAATGGAAATGGAAAAACCTGTAACCGGGACCCACACATAAGCCATTTATAATACTGGCGTCTTCTTATGTGGCCAAGGGACATATGAGCCCCCTCAGGCATCAAACCCTGATGTTATTGCTACCTCTGCACCACCGAAAGCTACGTCCCTCATTTAACCCCTTTCCGCCACCGTTTTTCATTTCTTTTTGTTTTTTCCTCCTCGCCTTCCATAAGCCAAAACTTTATTTTTCCATCAACATGTGAGGGTTTTTTTCTTGGATGAGTTGTAGTTTTTAATGGCACCATTTAATATACAATGTAATGCACTTGAAAACTTTTTGTAGGGTAGAATGTAAAAAAACCAGCATTTCCTGTTACTTTAGGTTTCGTTTTTACGGCATTCACTGAGCGGAAAAATTGACATGTTAAATTTATTCTGCGGGTCAATATGATTCCGGTGATACCAAATTTATATTGTGTATTGTGTTTTCTTTTTATCTTTTACTACTTTTACAAAATGAAAAAAAATTGTTAAAAAAAGCGTTGCCATATTCTGAGACCCATCATTTTTTGTTGATCGAGCTGTGTGAGGGGTCGAGCTGTAATTTTTATTGCCATTTTGGGAACATACGACTTTTTGATCATTTTTTAATACTTTTTTGTGAAGGTAAGGTGACCAAAAAACAGCAGTTCTGGTGTTTGTTTGATTTTTGTTGTTTTTTTTTGGCACAACAACCATCTGCAATTTGTGCCGATGCAGGTACAGAAGTAGGTAGCGCTCTTCTTTATAATATACGCTCACCATTTCTCTCCGTGCATGTGCAGTTTTACATGCAGGGCGCATCTGTAGTAGAGTCCGCTGGCTCCTGCTGCTCTTCTCTTGGCCACATCCTTCACCTCTCATATATTATATATACTGTATGTACCGCCGCCCGATTCTCGCTCCACTCAATATGCCTGACCTCTGCAGGGAAGCATTGACTGGCTACAGTGGAGGCCAGTCTATTCCTGTGTGACAGGCATGGTTCCTTCATTGGTCCCTGGTTCCCACCGCATTATTAACAGTCCGGACACAACATCAGTTGGTTGTACAAAGAATCACAAAGGCAGAGCAGTGGGGTTTTTTTTAATCCAGAAATTATGCCCCACACCCATCACCCCGCCATGCCCTAGACAGTCACCTACTACGTCTACTGCTCATCCCAGCGCTGGCAGGGTGTGCATGTATCCTGCATCCATGGTCCCTGAGTCACCATTATGTTTAACACAAGCTATATCAGTAGGCACCAGCTTGGACATCCACTTACCGGCATCGGGGAAGTGCTTTTTTTCTCTATGCCCTGGGGTTATATTGGTCCATGTGCTCCTAGACTCCATGGATGGTGGCTTCTTCTCATTCAGGTGACTTTGCAAGTGTTGAGGGAAGTGTCTCCTCTCCCGTCTGCACCAGTACTGGGTGGGGTGTCTCTCAATCATACACCAGCTCTCTCTCTTCTCATAGATTTCCTGCAATTTTTCTGCTTCCTCAGACATTTGGACTGGTGTGCTTGTCACCGAGATGATCTGAAGATAATTTGTCTAGTGTTACCCAGTGCAGTGGACAATGAGTCTTGTTACCATGGTGGTGAAACATAAGCCTATCCATGGAAACCGGGTCTCCTTTTAGAACTCAATTAAATGGATTCTTACCATTTTTTCGGTTGTCTAGACTTCACGAAGGGAGTCATTTTAGTAATCAAATAAACAAATGGGGATAAGAATCCCAATATTTTATCATTTTATTTTACTATTTTTATGTATTTTATTTATTTTATTTTTATAATTTTTCCTATTTTATTCATCTAGTTTGTCACCACTTTTTCCTTTCTGGACAATTTGCCCCCCTCCTCCAAAACTAAATATTTTAAAGGCAAATTAGAATACCAAAAATGATATGTGATATGTATATATGTCAGATACTAACATGAACACATTAAAATAACCAAACTGGACCTAAAATTGAGCCCGCTAAATTGACCCAACACTAAAGCCTTTTGGGTACATTTTTTTCTGAAAAAAAATCAGAATTGGATCCAGGAGGTGAGACACTAACGCCTCATGCACACGACCGTGTGCGGGCCGAGTCCCGTCAGTGATTTGAGGAAAGATAGAACATGTCCTATGTTTCCTCGAATCGGAGACTCTGATAATTTTTCACAGACCCGATTCACCCGCTAAAGTGAATGGGTCCGTGAAGACTATCGGGTGCCACTCGGATGCCGTCAAAAACGTCCCGAGTGGCACAACGGTCATGTGCATGAGGCGTAAGACCTTCCCTTATTCATTTCTTCTGTTTAGGTTCCGTTCCTGGTCTTGGCTTAAAAAATACATGTAAAATCTGAAGCAAATCTGCACTGTGTGAACAAGGTCTAAGGGTACAGCCACACATAGCGTAAACACTGAAAAATGTATGCACGTATCTTCCGTAGAAAAGAAGTGCTTCTGGGGAGCGGACTCTCAATCTGCAGCATATCAATTTCTCTTGTGAATTTCCACACAGAGAATCCGGATGGAAGTTCTGCAGCGTTTACGCTACGTGTGGACGTACCCTAAGGGCGTGTGCACATAGGGCGGATTAGCTGTGGATTTTTCTCAATGTATTTAATTGTGGAAAATTCGCAGCATTTTACAGTTGCAGCAAAGTAGATGATATTTTAACAAATCTCATCCACATGTTCCTGAAAAATTCAGCTGAGAAAACGTTCATAAATTGATCTGCGTTTTTTTTCTTTTTTAAATACGCAGCATGTCAATTTATGCTGCGGAATCGTTGGACTTTTGTTGTGGGTTTGACCCATTCAATTAGATGGGGAGGTCGAATTTTGGAGTGGAAAAGTTGCAATTACGTCACAAAAATTGCAAATCAGAAAAAAATTAACCTTTTTTTGGGGGTTTAAAATGAATAAAAAAGCCAATACTTACCCCCAGGCGTTGTCATAGCGACATATCCCTCTGTTCTCAGTTCAGTTTGGCCTCCTGGGATAACGTTTCATCCCATGTGACTGCTCTCAGGCTGTAGCGGTCACTTGGGCTCCAGCATCAGCACAGGAGGCCGGACTGCACGAAGAACAGAGGGACGTGTCGCTATGGCAACGCCTAGAGGGTAAGTATTGCCTTTTGTTTACCAATTTTGTGCAGTTTTTCGGACAGAATTCCCTGCAGGTTCTGGCCCGGATACGCTGTATACTTTCACGCAGATAATCCGCCCTGTGTGAGCTATTAACAATGTTTCTTTTTTTTTTCTTTCTAAAGTGTTTATATTATTTAGGACATTAAACACAAAAAAACATATATAAATACGCTCCAATGTATTGCCACAGATAGTCATTTAAAGATTCATCAGGGGACTGGGATCAAAGATATGTACCGCCAGCATCAGGAAGTGTGGAGCCGGAGCCGAGGCAAAGCTGCTGAAGAGGAGCCAGGAAAACGCTCAGGCGACTAATATTGGCTGTTATCTATTTAATTAACATTGTGAGAAACTAGACATGGACCGCACAATCCACAGTATATACGTTGATCTGAGCCGCTAGGCATAATTTAGAAACATGAACATGAGGTTCTTTGTAAAGATTTTGATCAAACTGTATAAGCCCACCTGCCACTTCACGGCGACCTCTTTAAAGTGGGTCCCTACTCTAGCGGTTGCAGCACCGCATGGCGGCTACCACCACCGCAGCACCGCTCCTGCAGAGGGAGCAACCCAGCGGCCCAAAAGCACCCATGGCTTCAGACCGTGCCAAGCCTCCTTGGCTCTGGGCCACGTCCCCCCACAAGTGCAGCACTACAGCAACAGACACCACCATACAGCACCACAACATGTGAACAGATGGAATGAGCTCACCTTGCCATGCGCCCCCAGTGGCCAACTGAGAGCACAAGCAAGAGCAGGAACACTTATGCAGTTTGATCAAAATGTTTACAAAGAACCTCATGTTCATGTTTCTAAATTATGCCTAGCGGCTCAGATCAACGTATATACTGTGGATTGTGCGGTCCATGTCTAGTTTCTCACAATGCTGATATCTATTTAATTAATCCAATAAATATCAGCTGATTTAAAAAAAAATTCTGTGTAGTTGGGTGGGGGCATGCCCTTTCCCTTGCCAAATCGAGGGACAAATATTTGGAGGGATTACAATTTAAAAATAGGGTCAGTCCTGGCAAATTTTGGACCGTAGGCAACTATGTATACAGTTTATCAATGTTCACAAATTTGCCACTCATACAAGTCAGGCAGGATGTAGATATTGATGCGGATGGTGATTCAAAGCCACGCAACGTCTCCATGACAACACTTCACCCGACAAAAATCAGAAAAAGGAAATGTCCTGATAATGTCTCAATAAAGCAGACTCATTTGGACCTGTAACTTCCAGTATTCACAGCACAGCATGTACAGATAATTTTATTATAAATTTCTTTTAATTTGGTTGCATGGAAACCCCCCACATTGAGCTTGTCCGGTCGTCTCACATTGATTTATCGTTATTTCAGAGAAGGAATCTAACCACGTGTAAGGACAAGCAAAGTTAGAGACGTCAGACTGTGTAATGAGAAAAATTCACAATCTTGTTCTTACATTTTCTCTCAGCAGTTCTATATGAGCCATAAGAGTCTAGGGCAGGGCGCACAACCTGTTGCCTGGGGGCACATGCGGCCTGTGATGCCATTCTGTGCAGCCTCCAGCCATCAAGACGGGCATGCTTGTCTGTGTCCTGATTTATTTTGTCAGCCGTCTCATACTGATGGCACCGTTATTGGAGGTGCTGTGTCTATGGCACGGTTACAGGGTAACCTGTGGGGATGTGTAAGTTCAGCGTATCTACAATGGAGATAGCTTTATGCATGTCCGGCCATCTGGCCTTCTCTTTTCTGGTCCCCCCGGCAGATACTGTCGATATGTCACAAATTACTCATATGGGAATACCCCTTTAAGTTTTATTATGGCCCTTCGGAGTGGTATATTTTGACAATGTGGCCCTCGGGCCAGAAAAGGTTGTGCACTCCTGGTTTGGGGTGAGTCTGCCCACTCACTCCATTATGCAGCTGGGAGCCAGAGTGGGTGAACAGAGGAGAGGCGAATATTATTTTATTTTTTAGCTTTAGTATACCCCACGGTGAGCCCATAATGACTGGATCGACTCTTTAAAAACACTAAACAGGCAAATGACATCATAATCAGCATCTGTGATGTCACTAAACCAGCCAATGTCAGCTGCCCTGTCAATCATTGGACCAGGAAGGTCAGTACCTGTAAGGCGTGGCTGCTTTGCGGGATTTTCTTCAATTCAGCCAATCAATTTAGCCGAAATGAAGGAAATTGTACAAAGTGGTATCACATGTATAGATAGAAGAAATTGGGTACTAAACCGCCAAAATCGGTACAACTGAATAAGAAATTGGGCGAAACCATGCTGAGAAATAATAAACGTGACTGGAATTGCTAGATTTTGTATGGAAACATGGTAAAATAAATAATTAACTTAACGAAAAATGTAGTAAGGCTGAAAAATGGGGTTGCTAATAGCAACCAATCAAATCCCTGCTGCCATTTTTGTAAATAATTATATGAAAATGAAAGCAGTCTCCTGATTGGTTTTTATATTTTATTAATTTGCATAAACATGCTGAAGATTTTGCAACAGCCAACCACATCCAAGCTGACATTTCTCTTTGGTACCGTTAGAAATGAAAGCAGTAATTTGATTGGCGGTTGCTACAAGTAACCACGTTTTGTCCACACAAATCTAAAGCCGGAGGGGACACGTGACATGCCCATCTATACCCTATTCTTCCTCCATCAGCTGTCGTGCTCCCATTCTCTGTCACGGCGGATGGGTGGGCGTAGTCACAACATCTAGAAGTCAATATCTGATTGGCCAAATCGGTGACATGAGTCTTGCTGATTGGTCGGTCTATGCCGGCTCATTCATGTGGGGATGACTCGTGCTGTCAGCGGAATCCTTATCACAGTACACGCCGGCCGGGCCGAGTGATGCGCTGTGTCCCCGCCAGTCCTCCCTATTGCCGGTACCATGGTGTCCACGGAGCTCAACCATCGCCACAATGGGCTCACCCTGGGTAAGGAGGTCGGCGGGGACGGACTGGCTAGTCCCAGCAGTAACGGCGATGTAGTGACGGTGTGTGTGAGCCCCAGCACGGAGCTGGCGGTCCAGGAGGAGAGACAAGCCATGCTCCCCGGCAGCGGGGAAGTGACGGCGCTGGAGACTCGGCTGTTTAAGCGGCGCTTTGCTGTGCTGGCCGTGTTCTCGCTGTACTCTCTGGTGAACGCCTTCCAGTGGATCCAGTACAGCATCCTGGCCAGCATCTTCACCCGCTTCTACCGCGTCTCCAACCCCTGCATTGACTGGCTGTCCATGGTCTACATGCTGGCCTACATCCCCCTCATCTTCCCTGCCACCTGGCTGCTGGACACCCGGGGGCTGCGGCTCACCGCGCTGCTGGGATCCGGACTCAACTGCCTCGGAGCGTGGATCAAGTGTGCCAGCGCCCGGCCCGACCTCTTCCCGGTCACCATGTTCGCCCAGGTCGTGTGCTCGGTGGCCCAGGTCTTCATCCTCGGGCTGCCCTCCCAGGTGGCATCTGTCTGGTTCGGGCCCAAGGAGGTGTCCACTGCCTGTGCCACAGCCGTACTAGGCAACCAGGTACCCGCCATACTAATACACGTGTATACGGAATATGTGGGCACCATGCAATGCCCGGCTGGCTGCCCTGTGTGTTACCAGTCAGGTGGAGGCTGGATCCTGAGCTGTACTAATGCCACATGGCACAGCACAATGGGGCATGCTGAGTGTCTGCCTGGCAGGGTGCAACCATCTGCAGCCTGCATTATACAGAGACCACCACTAAACCCATTCCTGACTTATAGCAGGGGGTCTGATCGCTACTACAATGATGGGGGTCCTATATATCTGTGGAGGGGGTCTGGTGTCCGGCGACTCTTCATGGAAGTTAGAGAACTCCATATGTGAGCGCTCACGCATTATAATGGAGAGAAACTGCATAAGACCCTCATCCATGTAGAAGGGGGTCCGCCCAAAGGAATAGATCAGGATCCCCTCACCTGACCCCACAGATCACGTCATAAGAGTTTTAGTGGAATACCCCTTTAAGGATTTTTGTTCAGATGTGACACCCCCATTTAGATTGTCTCCCCCTGTGATGTGGGTGCGAGGGTAACATGGCAGAGATGAGGTCTTATTTTTACAGGCTTGGCCTGCCATTGCAAGCGGTCATCATCTCTCATCTAATATTTACTCACTTTTGGTTTCTCCGTCGGACAAGCTGTCCTATGTCTATGTGGGAGAGGGACTTACACACAACCTTTACTATTAGGGACTGGCAAGATATGGCGGAACGTACTGCGAAAATTTCTATTAACGCTTCGCTGGTCGAAGCCAATTATAAAGTATTCTTACGATGGTATTTAGTTCCCTCCAGACTGGCCACGATGTTCCCCTCTACCCCATCTTCTTGCTTCAGACACTCTGGATGTGTGGGAGTCCCTCTACATATATGGTTGCCCGAGGGTACGACGGTTTTGGCGAGGAATCTTTAATACGTTATATTCTAGAACTCAGATTAATTTGAAACTGTCCCCGACACAGGCGTTCCTTCATGAGACCGTCCCTGGATTATCTAAGGCCTATAATTTATTTTCCTGGCAGCCAAAATAGCGATCGCTCCATCCCGGAAAAGTCCTGGGATTTCTCTTCATCTGGTTAAGACTAAACTGAATTGGATTCTGGTGAATGGCCGGTTAGGGTATGTGCACACACTAATTACGTCCGTAATTGACGGACGTATTTCGGCCGCAAGTAGTGGACCTAACTGAGTGCAGGGAGCCGGGCTCCTAGCATCATACATATGTACGACGCAAGGAGTCCCTGCCTCTCTGTGGAACTACTGTCCTGTACTGAAAACATGATTACAGTACGGGACAGTTGTCCTGCAGAGAGGCAGGGACTCCTAGCGTCGTACATAACTATGATGCTAGGAGCCCGGCTCCCTGCACTGAGTTCGGTCCGGGACTTTCGGCCGAAATACGTCCGTCAATTACGGACGTAATTAGTGTGTGTGCACATACCCTTACACTGTGTGGTCTCAGATAAGGAGGAACTCTTCCTCCAAGTATGGCAGCCGTGGCTCCGATACCTCAGGACGATCTCTTAGGTTCATTTTGCCTAGAGAACACGTGACCCTCATTTTCCTGTCTTTCCCCCCTATTTTCCCTCTTTCTCTCCCTCCCTTCTCTTTACGATATGTAGCAATTCTTGGAATATATTTTTGTCATGATTCGATTTTCGGGGAATGCCCCCGACCGTTATTTGCATTGTTTGATGTACAGTTTACCTTTTTCTTGTAAACCTTCAATAAAAATTATTGAAACCTAAAAACGACACCAAAAACACTAGTAGAAAAACGCTTGAAATTCACGGCGTCTTATACGAGTCTTTTTAAAAACGCTGGAAAAAAGTCTGTGAAGGAAGCCTAAGGTCTAGTTCACGCAGTTTTTTGACGTGGAAACGGCGTCAAAACCGTCTCCCGTTGATTTCAATGAGAGGTGTTTTTTTTTCCCAGAGAGCGGAAAAAAACTTGTGGGGAAAAAAAAAACCATTATGTTCTCTCTTCCCGTGTTTTCAGCTCTGACCTCCCATTGACAACAATGGGTGTCAGACTGGTTTTCGCTGCGTTTTTTTGGCTGTTCAGGCAGGTCAAAGTCTGCCTCAAAACTCCGGAAGGAATTTTGATGCAGATTTTTCTTCCTGAAAAAAAAAACTGTGTGAACATACCCTAATGGAAGAAAGAGCATGCCGCTTTTTTTTTTTTTTTCCCCGAGAGCGTGACAATTGTTTGATCGCTGGAACTCCCACTGATCACAAGAATGAGGGTCCTGAACCCCCAGATCCTCCATGGCTGCTTTCTTCCAAAAACAGCGCCACACCTGTCCACTGGTCTTTTTCGGTATTGCAGCTCAGCTCTATTCACCTAAATGGATCTGAGCTGCAATACGAGACATAATCCATGGACAGGTGTGGCGCTGTTTCTGGAAGAAAGCAGCCCATGTTTTTTTTTGTTTTTGTTTTTGTTTTTTTAAATCCTGAACAACTCCTTAGATGCGGCTTCTATATCTGAACACATAAAAGGCAGCTGATGTCTCATACAGATTTGTGCTCACCCTGCTGTGTATTATATGGAGTTTATAACACAGAGAGGAGCTCGTCTATAACACATTAGTCATGAGAATGTGGCACTGAGCAGATGGCGGAGCCGGCTTCAATTTCCCGATCTCTATTATAATGGTGGAGCCAGTGAAGCAGAGCCGCACGTGTGCCAATACATCCAGTGTTTTCTTGCTTCACACCACGTTATGTCTGAGGTGCCACGACGTGGGTGGGATCCAGCAGGTGCCGGTCGCAGGACGTGGCCTGTGCAATTCATACCAGGACAACCACCTTACTTAACGTAGCGCTCCCTGAGATAAGCTGACTGCAGGGGGTTCGATGGTGGAGCCCCCAGTCGTTATCTGTGATCACTGGTAAAAGCGGCCGGAGCATCCGCATAGGATAGCACAACATTTTTTTTTTTCTCTCGCCATTTTTTCATATAATCTGCTGAGAAGTAAAAAAAAAAAATGAAGTTATTTTGCGGATGGCTGGTCGGGGGACAGAGGTAGCCCCCTTTTTTTTCTGTGCGCTCACAATGCCACGGTCACTACTGACCGTCGCTATTGACCGTATCCATCCGTAATATGGCCGTCTGAAACCGTCCTAATACTGTCTCTATAGAGAAGCCAATTGTCTCTGTGTATAAACACTTGTAGAGTATATAGGACAGCGTGACGTTCAGGAATGTTCTGTAGATCAATCCTTCTCCGGAGTAACGAGTCTCCACTTACACCCAAGTGCCTTTTATTTCTAGTGCCAAGAAGATGTTGTAATAAGACTTATATTCTGGAGAGCGACCAGCAGTGCATTGTAAATCGTCACGTGGTAAACTTACTTTTTGACTTTCTTTTCGGTTCAGTGCCGTTTTCCCAAAGTCATAAGCCCCTTGTTACGACCGCAGTATTTTCCATAAGATCGGTACTAGCGCAGCGTGTCACAATGGAGGATGCAGCATAAGGCTGGGTTTTCATGCTGCGGTCTTTTGACGCGATTGCTGAGAAATCGTGAGAAAATTCTGCGGTTTTGCCACGACTCCCTGGTAATCGCGGTAAAAAACTGCACCAAAACCGCAGCGTGAAAACCCAGCCTAAGGCCCCATGCACACGACCGTAGACTTGTCCGTACTTACGGACCCATTCATTTCAATGGCCGACTGACACCCTCCCGTATATATTTACGGGAAGGTGTCTGCGCCGTAGAAAGGCTCCGCAAAAGATAGGGCACGTCCTGTTTTTATTTTTTTCTATTTACGGACCGTGCTCCCATACTTTATATGGGAGCACGGCATGCAAATGCAGGTGATTATCCCCTATTTAGAACACTAGGTAGTGACGTGATTTTCAAAAATATGACTTTCATATCAGCGGACCATGGTAGCCAATCGTGGCTGAGAACTGTAATGTTGCCTCCACAGAGCTGTACCATGATTGGCTGCTTTGGTCATGCGACATGACATCATTATGGATGTTACGTCACTACCTGGAAATTCACCCGAGTCTCTAAGGAGATGAATAGTGTCACCGTAGTCATTATATCTGTATTACGGGTAGATGTATAATAGCAGTGGGTTATAGTCTCTTATATTTGCTCCACAGTTTGGCACCGCCATCGGGTTCCTCCTCCCTCCTGTTCTGGTTCCACAGACGGATGATGATTTGGTGACGTCACATAACATCAGCATTATGTTTTACGGCACGGCCGCTGTCTCCACACTTCTGTTCATCCTGACTGTTGCAGGTGAGTGTGAGCGCACATCCTCCATATTACAATGCATGACCCCAGCCACAAATGAAAATCAGACCGTGCTCCTGAATCCTTATGTGCTGTAACTATGTGCAGTCTTTCTTCTATAAGCTCAGCTGTATGTGCTCCAGACTTCTCCTGACTTCAGTGTCTTAAAAGTAATGACCTGTCAGCCATTTTAATTGTCATACAACTGCATTTTCTGTCACCCGGTCACCTTCTCCCTTCCTCTCTCAGCTCTCGCTGGCACTCACTCAGTGAGAGTCACATTACATAGACATGATTGGATCTCTGCCTGTATGGTCTGAAGTACCCATTGAAAAACAAAGGAAAAGGTGGCTGTGACGGATACCGAACAGTGGCGTCCGTCACCTGTAGACTATCACGGGATACGTTTAATCTATACATCATGAACTCTCGTGACCTTTTTTCATGACGCGTACGGTAAACGGATCCCATAGTGGCCTATGAGTGACAGATGCCTCTGTTGGGCATATCCACAGGTATCTGTCACCCATAGACTAACGACATCCGTTTAATGCATACGTCATGAAAAGCCCGTGTGTTTAACGGATGCCTGTGATTGATTCCATACGCTGTATACGTTTGTGGGACCCCGTTGGGCAGAATAGCAGAGTCTACTACGTTGTTCCATACCCATAAAAATTATAGGTATGCCGAAGGCAATGGCCTAAAGGAGACTATTGGAGCCCTGGGAACACATTTAGCGAGTACGTCGGGAGCTTTCTTGGCCTACACGCTAAACGTACGTGACAAACCCAAGTAAGCGGCTCCTGGAGGGGACGACGTGAGTGGGTAGAACTTTCAGTAACTTCTAACCTTTGGAATTCTAGTATTACGTTCCAGTGTCCTTTGTCCCACATTAAGATCTGCTTTACTGTAGGTTTTCCTTCCCTCGGTAAATAAAGTTGTATGACGCAACTAGCAACAAGCTGAGAACGCTGGACGGGATCCCACGACGGTGACATTTCATCCTCTAACAAAACTGAACTTTTCCTAAACCGGAATTGTGTAATAATAACTTTTTCCTGATATGACCATCGTATACAGGGCACATATAATATGCCGGAGTGCCAAATCTGTACCGTTCTGTAGTGATAGGGGGGTGAGGGGATATATCCGCACGTTACTAGGCAGGTATCGCCCCACGCTGGCATCTTGGTTGTACTTGGTGTTGGCCTTTCGTTTATTATACATTTATACACATTTTATGCCTTTGGTTGGTGCCGAAGGGCGCAGGTTTTTACCATCCATTCTACTGTGTGGCAGTTTTATAGGTTGTTGTATTATATTACATTCTTCCTGTTTTGACCTTACATTATTTCAAAGGAACCGGTCGTGTTTTAAGACCTTTAACCCCTTCCTGCCGCAGTCATTTTTCAGTTTTAATTTTTGCTTTTTCCTCCCCATCTTCCAAAAGCCGTAACTTTTTTTTTTTTTTTCTTAATTTTTCTGTCTATAGCCGTATAAGGGCTTGTTTTTTGCGGGATGACTTGTAGTTTTCCATGGCACGGTATAATGTACTGGGAAAATGGGGAAAAAACAAAATGGCTGATCTAGGGGCCTTTATTAGGCCCCCAAGCTGCCATGACCACTATCGGCAGCCCATGATCGGGGGGGGGTCCCGCCTGTTTTTAACAGCTTAGATGTCGCTGTTGACCCGGGCATCTAAGGGGTTATACGAGCAGGTTCGTTATAGTGAAGTGTCAGCTGTAACATAGTCTACACTCGTGTAGTATGGAGCGGGCTCAGCCTGTTCCATGCACCCCCTTCCCAGTTATGAGGTAAGCTTATGTCAAATGTCAGCAAGGGGTTAAACCACCACCACCATGCTGTTATACTGAAGATGCCCCTGTATGATCTCCCTGAAGTGACATAATGTGGAAAATGAACTAATAACTTAGTGCGGCGTATGTAAATTATGGCTCAAGAGCCATCTGGGCGGTGCTGCTTTCTTGAAGAGTCCCACAGTCCGTTTCCTAAATGTGCCCCTCCTGGCTTTATTGACACCCCACAGACTATTATATACCATTACAAGCCAGCTCCTATGGGATGTCAATAAAGCCAGGAAGGGATGTTTAAAGAGACCAGACTGCGTGACACTTCAGGATAGCGGCACCGCCCAGATGGCTCTGAAACGGTAATTTACCTCTCATGCTATGTTATAAAATAATTTTCTGCATTATTTAGCATCGGGCAGATTATACAGGGGCATCTTTGTAATAGTATTACCGTCCAGTAAAGGGGCCTCAAAACTCGTGCCGGTTCCCTTTAACCTGCTGAGGATTGTTTCCATATATAATAATTCAAGAAAACGGCTACTGTGTAGGTGACGGCTCCGATCCGATCACTGGAGCAAACCATTCCAAGTGGATCGGTCTAATTGGGGCAACTCACCAACTTCTGACATCAGGAATCGGAGCTACCCGGAAAGACAGAGGTGGGATATGGTCATAGGGGTTCCTGTGGTCGCCTGATCTATAGTCCTGTAGTCCAAGGTCTATATTGTGGAGCTTCTTCCACTTCTACTTTCTGCATTGTATGTTCGGGCATGTTCAGAACGCTAAGAAAATACCACGTGTAAGCGTGTCATCCGCTACCGTTTTTGTAAAGTGCTTTTTAAGATACAGGCGTTTTGGGCACGCTTCCTGCGCGTTTTTTGTTGCGTAATTAGGACTACAATTGTCTATGGGAACATTTGGCGTGTTTTCGGCACGTTTTACTACTTTTTTTTATTTATTTTTCTTCTTCTACAGGACGCGTTTTTAAAATACGCACATGTAAAGAAAAAAAAATGTGTTGTGCGTGTGTATATACTAACCGCGCGCTTTACCATTGATTTGAATGTGAAGCTTAATAAACAGTTTTTGATGTGTATCTTGGCGTGTAAAACACGCCACGATACTCAAGGGTATGTTCACACCTGAACTAAAAACTGCTGTAAAATACGGAGCTGTTTTCAAGCCGTTTTTTTTTTTATGCATCAATCATTTTTTAGATGGAGGTTTTTTTTTGTTGTTCTTAACGCGCCGTTTATAAAAACTGCCACGAAAAAACGCTCCGTCGGAACTAACCGCCGGTTTTCCTATTGAAATCAACAGGCAATCGCTACATGTTGAGATGTTTTGTCTCCGGAAAAAAATGATTATAAACTACAAGCAACTAAAACCCCAGGAAGAGAAAAAAAAGAAGATAACCGGTAACTCGACACGTCTCCGAGCCTGGAGGTCACATGTTTTCTGGACTTGTGTAAATACAGCTCATTCATTTTGCAAATTAGTTCGAAATCTTCCTTATATACTTTGTGTATGAATACTTCAACCTTTTCAAGATCTCTGTTTGCTGTCAGGTGATGGAAACAGTCTTGTCTTCCTCCAGAGGCTGAAAAACCTGCTCTAATCATGTCCAGATGACGCAGGGCGTGTAGCAGAGCTCTCTTATAAAAAGATTTGCAGCAGTGACCTGACATATAGGAGCTGACAGCAAGCGGAGGTATTGAAAATGGTGAAACATTGGAACTCAAAGGGTATTTTAGGAGTTTTTTTTTTCTTCTGCTTTTGTGAAGCCGCTTTCCATATGGAGAGCTGCTACAAAGAGTGGCTGGAGGACTTGGAATTACATGGACTGTCATAGAAGTTTTCTGTCCGTAGCGGCTTAGTTTCAGCAATTGGTGGCGATCTCCGCACCCCGACCCACGCCGATCAATACTTCTGCCGTTTCTGTATGACATATGAAAAGTTTTAAAGGGAACCGGTCACCAGCATTTGACCTATTAAACCAGCACTACCGAGTGGTAGGGGGTGAAAAATCATTTCTATATAACCTATAATTGTCTTCTTAGTCGGCTCTGTAGCTTTAGTATTCAGATTTTTAGTGTTCCCGCACTGTATGCCAATGAGCAGAAAAGAGTAATATCTTCATTTGAAAAGAGTCAAATCTTCATTCCTCAAATCTTTCTGAGTTTCCCCCGCCTCCTTACTTTTGATGGACAGCTCCTCGCCTTTACCCAGCACACAAAATACTGCGCCTGTGCATTGATGTCCTCTTCTGGGGTGTGCGCACAACGGGACACCGGATTATTACGATAAAAGGTGCAAAATGTTTGCAGGCCGTTATTTACAGTCTGAGGAGGAGTTTAGGAGAGAGGATAATGGCAATGAACTTTTGATAGCAGCGGCCAGTGAGAGATATGTAAAGCTCAATAGGTGAAATTCTGGTGACAGGTTCCCTTTAAGTACTGATACTCTTTAAATTATCATCGGAGACTCTATCACATGTGGCTGTGAATCTACTTGTGTATTTATGTACAGATAACGGTCACCCCCTGTTCTCAGGTATGGTCTGTCCCTGAGGTGGTGTCAGGTTCAGCCCACGTGAAAGGTGTTAACCGCATATTTATCTGTAGGCGGCAGATGGCAATAATCCAAAATCAGATGTGCCGGGTGACAGTACTGAAGTGTCATGCAGCCGCTGTTAAGCAATTTCCTCCGCTACATGACCTTGGCCTGGAGTTCTGTTTGTAATAGACCCAATGTAAACAGCGCTCTACATGACGTGGCCTTGTGTATTGCAGGTCACGTCACATGAAGCCACTATTCACCAGCTCTGTGTATTATATTATCTGCTGTATATGACCTGATGTGACGCCTGTACACAGGACCTCGGCTATATTGCTGCAGTAGGGCACAGTATGTATACAGGACATGCTGTCGTATCACTCAGCACATAAGTTTCCCAGGGTCTGTATCAAGGAATGTGTTCTTATTAAGGGATGGAAATTTCCAGGACTCGTCTAAAACCATCCGTGGTAAGAGATGAAACTTTTAAAGGGGTTGTCCAGTTTTAAAAAACAAAACAAAAACATTTTCATACACCCTGTTAGGGAATTCAGTGTTAATAGAGGGGGGGTCTTCTGTTCAGAATTCGCTTTTCTTGGCCACAGAGTGGTTACAAAGAGCGTCTCTCGCTCCGGAGGACCTGTCCTGTCCACCATTGATTTGAATGGACACTGTGTAATGCTGAATTTCCCCCGTGGTGGCGCTGCAGAGAAATTTTACACTTACTACCTGGTTTTCGCACAGATTACAATTGATCACTGGGGGTACCAGCAGGGGGGCGCTTTGTGATCAGCTTATTGTCAAGTGATTCTTCTAACAAATGGGGATTATACGAAGCGGAGAAACCCTTTTAAAGCGCAATTTATGCATCATTATAAAACTACGCTGCAGATGGTGCACGTTGTATAGTTGGGGGAGGGGGATGTATGGGGGTGATGTGAGGCTTTGTAGTGACATGGGTATGATGCAGCACTGAGAAGTAGCCACATCTCTTCCCGTCGTGGCCCATCGATCATGGCTGTTTGTATTGGACACCCTGAAGGAACGGGCCGGTTGCTCTTGCTGCAGCAGCAATGCCGGAGGATGATGGATATTGACATTAAGATTATCTTTACATTTAACTAGACTTTTAAAAAATCTGACGACAGGCGATCGTGACCTGTCAGAAGTTTTGATCGGTGGGGGTCCGAGCACTGAGTGCTTTGCCGCTTCGTTCATGATCGGCTTTCCTCGAAAAGCAAAGCGAGCGGTGCGCGGGCTCACAGACTATCTATTGACCCCGAAACTAATTAGCACATTGCTCACCCGAGCGCTTCTGCTTCTGTTTTAGCTATCTGTGGGGGTCTCAGTGCTCAGACCCTCACCAATCAAAACTTCTGTCCTGTCACTGTGACACGTCAAACTTTTTTTTTTTTTTTTTTAGAAGTTTAGTTACCCTTTAAGATCTTCGTTTTACAGTTACACTTTAACCACGTTTCACGGTAATATCTCAAATCCTTCAAATCCCTCCTATGTCATACTGGCAGGAAGCTGAGCTATGGGGAGCTGTTTGGAGTCCTCACGCTGTAGTATTGCTTCGCTGCTCATGATTGGTTGCTATGGGCAACAAGGCCACTTTTTCCGTCCGTTTTGATAAATGGGTCCCGGTGTATTTATATGGAGAGAACACATTGGACTTTCACCTTCCTAAAAATGTCTTCCTGACGTTCTTTTGGATGGAGAATACACGGACGAGGGAGACACAGGTTTGTATAATCCAGCGTATTTGGGTTAATCTGTCATTATCTGGGATTATTACATCTGGGTAATCGCCATGTATCCACCGCTCCCTAGATCTGAATAGTAACTGATGAATTATAAGGGGAGGACATCATTAATATTTGATCCATACATCACCAGTATATATTACGCAGATATATAAAGTCTAGGGACATCGGGGATGAGTCAGTATTTTATATCTGGGCATTGCAGTCTTTCGATTTCTTCATTGTAGATTATTTCTAATCTGGGATAGTTTTTTTTTTTTTGCTTTTGTTTTTTAGATTATAGTCTGTTTTGTCATTGATACATTTTATGTTTTTCCAGGTAATCTCCATTCCCTGTCAGCAATATCCGCCTTATACTCCCATTTTATACCCCATATTCAATGCATTGAGACTGTTATTGCGTAAGATTCGCAGGAACGCCTTGCAGCTGAGACGAGGTTTTATGAAGTTTTACTTCGCCCGGATCCGTAAATGATTTTGTAAACTCCTGGATTGTGGATCGGTTCCCAGTCAGCAGGACAATGGTTGTGAAATCCTGCTCTCTAATGGCCCTGTGAAAAGTTGTGACGTCTCGGATATTTTTCCTTGTGCGATAATGGGGAATCGGTTACCACCTTACGTTTAGGTCCGGATCACACGTGCAGTTTTTTGTTTTTCCTCAAATCAGTTTTTTTTTAAATTAAATCCAAAAGGACATCGAAAATACAGAAGAAAATGGGCACGTAGGCCCAACAAAACAGGCATAAAGTCTGAAACGACGAAGCATGAATCGTAACGTCGCAGGATGGTGTCACGCATGCAGTTTTTGGATCAGTTTTTTTTTTTTTTGAGCCAAAGCCAGAAGTGGATCCAAAAGGAAGGCAAGGTATAAAGACAATACTGATGCACCTCCTTGGTTTCGTGTCCACTCCTGTGTTTGGCTCAAAATATGGAGACAAAAACTGCATCAAAACCGTGTGTGATCCAGGCCTTATTGTCATGAAGATGCTATAATGATGCCAAAACTAGAGGGTGCAATTGCCCTCCCTAAAGCCTCCGCAATCAAAAGCTCTACAAACTGCAAAACTGATAGGTCACATGACTGGAGCCTTTTAACTCTTGAGACTGGGAAGGACCCTTTTACGTGGACAAGTTATCGGGCAAACGAGCGTTCCCAATCATTGCCCTGTGTAAACGCTTTTCATCTGCCGCTTGTATGGTTTATTCAGCCTAAAATATTATGGTCGGCGGCAGCGCATCTCCCCGTGTAAACACAGACGTGCTGCCGACACGATGGAAATGTATAGGGACGAGCGATCGTAGTAACGAGTGCTCAGCCCCCATACGTGGCTCCCTGTAAAAGGAGCAAACAAGCACCCATCGACGAGCTGTCTTGTTGATCGGTACTCGTTTACACAGCCACGTCGGGGACCCTTAATCTGGTCAGACAAAATAGATGTAGGTCAGCCGGACCTGCTCATTTCAGCAGGACTGGCCGAGCATCTAATGTGTATGGTGTCGTCCTAACTTTCCCCTTAGGGTAAGAGAAAGGTCGGGCATGTTGAATTTTAACATGCCCGATCCTTTTGTTCTTTAGTAGATCAGCCGCGGCCGGAGGAGCATGGCGGCAGCATTCTCCCTGTTAAAAAAACATGACCGCTTGGCTGAGCACGCATGTATATGTGAGAGTCAGGCGGAATAGCTGTCGGCTGAACAATCTAACATCGAAAGCGTATGACCAGCTTAACGCTGCCCCCCCCCCCTGATTGGCACCTATTAGGAGCAGCTAGTTCAGTATTGATAGGGACAGTTACCCTAATCTAAAGGGAATCTGGCCTAGTGCCAGGTTCTCCAATATTTCACTGTTTAAATCTATATACAAGGTCGAGAAACTTTGCAATTACGTTGCTTTACTGTCATTTGTAACACTGTATCATATACAGACCTGGTTTACAGATTCCGCTGGTTGTCCTTGGAAACCGACAGCAGTTTATCTCCACTCTGCTGTCAGATATTTACTACAGCTTATAGGCCACACATTATATGTATATATAGATGCCCTAGTGATAAAGAGCAAGTGGGTAAACAGTATGGGGGGGGGGTGCAATATTAGATAATAAATTAGGCAGTTTGAACCCCCTTGATACATCAATTCTTTGTTGCTCATGGAGAAAGTCTGTCATATATAAATAGAATTGACGTTGGCTCCGTCGAGGTTGTTATATTGCATTGTGAATTTACTGATACCAATTTTTCCATTTATATTTCAGTCTTTAAAGAGAAGCCGAAGATCCCTCCGAGTCAGTCTCAGGCTGTCCTGCAGGGCTGTTCTCCTGACCAATACTCCTACAAGCAATCCATAATCAATCTCTTCAAGAACGTCCCCTTTGTGCTGCTGCTGATCAGTTATGGTAAGACGGAGTCTGCGCTTGTCACATTCTGCCGCTCTCAGGGCATGCTGGGCGTTTTAGTTCTCGACAACTAGAGAGCCACAGGTTGGAGATTGTTGCGCTATAGAGTACTATTGGTGGGGGTTGTGAATCTTGGGATGACCCTGGCATATCGGAGGATGATATACCATTCGATTTCTGCCATTTTAAAGAGGTTTTCCGATTGTATGTAAATAAATGTAAGCGTTTGTACAGTAAAAAGTTCTGCAATTTTCTAATATACTTTGTATTTCAGTTCCTCACCGTTTTCAAGATCTCTGCTTGCTGTCCGTAAAACAAAACCTTCATTTAAACATAACGGACACTGGGGCAGAACCCATTATAAGAAAGCGTTGTCATACACTGTAACAAGCCATGCACCGGTGAGAGCAGCGCGTGATCGGGATCCATTTTTACCCGCTGGATGTAGACGAGAATGTTCCTATTTACTCACAGCAAACGGAGATCTTGAAAACTGTGAATTAAAATGTAATATATATTAGGACGTTCATCTGTATAATCTTTACATTGTGCAATGTATCCTCGTATTCATCACTAGAATCAGCCAGAAACGCAGGTCTGTACATGATCTAATCCCCCTTCACAATTTGTCAACCTTTCCCCGGAAGTGTTGGGTGAGGGTTTTGATTCGCACTGATGAATCACTTTCTTGGTATTTGCAGCGTCACGGCTCCGTTGGCAGGAACCTCTTCTGTCGCCTTGGCATATAGTGGCATAATATTTATTCCAGCTGATCAGATATTGTTCATTCTCATTGCAGGGATTATGACCGGCTCCTTCTATTCTGTGTCCACGCTGCTAAATCAAATGATCACGGTTCACTACGAGGTCAGTGTCATGTAAATGTATACAAGGCCTATAGGTGGAATAATGGGAGGCTGCATGGAAACATTGGTACATAGAGCATCACCTCCTAATATCTCCTGTCTGGTACAGCGATTCTGGTCTGCTGCTATAGTAATATTGGAAGTTTCCGGTATCGCTGTATTTCAGATCTTCATCCTGGAGAACCTCCTCCTGATCTGATGCGGAGGGCACACTGCACATGCGCCAACCTCACTATTGCTTCCGTATGTGTATAGGCGGCGGCTCCAGTGAGTGCCAGTCAGGAGTGCCCAGGTCTGTGCAGAGATCCTCTGCTTCATGTTTGTTACCATTATTTCAGGGTTTCTTATCATATATTACTATTTTGATATGATCTATAGTTCTGATCTGGCATCTAAGCCTTTTTTAGGCTTCCTTTTTAATACGTAATTTAGCGTTACTTGCATATAGATAGATGCACCTGCGGTGAGATGCGCTGGTCCGTCGGTTTCACCGCAAGTCACGCGGTCCTGTAAGTCCGTTCTTCTTTACGAGGCCAATGAAATGGGCGGGTTTTGTAAGTCACACCCAGTCCAAAAGCCTCCCTCTACCCCTCATGTGCCAGCGGCAGCGAGATACTTCAATTCCCTGTGCAGGAAACCTGCAGAGGAGAACGGCTGTAAGCAGGGGGATGGATTTCGATGACGCACTGACCGCTGGTGATGTGTTTAGGAGGTATCGCGGCACTTGGCAGGTGGTCGTTAGCACGGACTACCACTGAAGAGGTGGGGCTAACGTTATCACGTGACTGGCGTCGGAACCGGCGTAATGACATTTGACCCCCCCGGAGCGACCCTCTATATGTAAGACACGCACTCTCACCGGCTCATTCCAGGAGTGTTACGTATTATATACGGGTAATGGGCTCCGATCTGGCCATGGCAATGTTTGCATGGAGTCTACATGAGTCGCACATTTTGCTTTCCCTCCCACAAAGATATAAGAAACACTGAATTTGGCCCCAGAGCATACGAGAGTTTTAGAAACGGTGAAATATGTTAGCAGTAAGGCTGTGTTCACACGTTGTAGTCATATCACGTTTTCTGCTGTGAACTTTGGCAAAACTGCTGTCTCTATCTGCAATGTGTAAACAGCCTAAATGAAAGAGTAATAAATTATCATCTCTAATCTGCCCTTTTTCTGACAGGGGGAAGAAGTAAACGCCGGCAGGATTGGGCTCACCCTGGTTATAGCTGGTATGATCGGTTCAGTTATTTGTGGCGTGTGGCTGGACTATACCAAAACATACAAGTAGGTAAACCCCCAAACCTGTGTCAGATATACTACTGTGAATCGTTCTGTACACTTCTTGTCGGGGTAGTGTGCCCGTCCGTTTTACCACCGCCATTAATGCCAGCTGTTGACTCCTCCCAGGCAGACCACGCTGATCGTCTACATCTTATCATTCGTCGGGATGTTGATCTTTACCTTCACCTTGAATCTCGAGAACATCATTATTGTATTTTTGACAGGAGGAGCTCTTGGGTAAGACACTGTTTTTATCCTTGATTAAACATTGGTAATGAGTTAGTCATGAGGATACAGGATACATCCAGGTAAAACGCTAATGAAAGCAGAGCAGGTCATATAGGCTGTGATACCCCCGGCACCTCAGGCCATCAATATCAAAGTCCTTTAAAGTTTTGCATTTTATAGATGAAAGCTTCAGGCAAAGGTTGAGTCACTTTGTAAATATATATATATAATTATTTTTATTTTTTTTTTTTGTTCGGATCCGGAGTTACAGACAGCCTGTATTACACTCCAGAGCTGTATTCACAATTTTGCTGGTGGTTGTTGGAAACCGTCGACAAGTTTGTCGTCCAACACAACCAGAGGCTGAGCTCTTATAATGCTGGGGGACAGTTCGTTTCTCCTTCATCAGATGACTGTACAGTGCCTGGTGTAATGATACTTGCAGAATGCAAATCGCCAGTGCAAGCTTTGTGCAGACATTGAGCTAGAAAGGAATATTAGGAGATTTCAGCTCTGAAGCCTGCAGAATTGTGAATGCAGCTCCGGGCTGTAATTCGAGTATACATTTGCTTAATGCTATATGGAAAATGTGGCTCAAAGGCTCACATATGATTTAACCTTTTTAATACCTGCATTATTTGGGCTTTAATGGTCAGAAATTTTTTTGCAATTTGAAGGGGTCAATGCTATAATGTTTTATGTTTTCAGGTTATTAAAAGGAACCGGTCACCAGCATTTCCCCTATTAAACCAGCAATACCTGGTGGTAGTGGGTGATTTTTTTTTTTTTTTATGTAACCTATAATTATCTTCTATATCGGCTCTGTACCTTTTAGTGTTCCTGTGCCGTAAGCTAATGAGCATAAGTCATATCTTCAGTGGGAAAGTCATATCTTTATTCCTGAAGCCTTTCCGAGGTAACCTTGTTACTTTTGATTGTCCGCTCCTCTCCTCCCTCCAGCACACACGAAATCCCGCGCTTGCGCATCAATGTCCTGTACTGGGGGGTGCACACAGCGGGACACCATAGCGGCGCATGCACAGTAACTAGATTTGAGGCCCAGACGAAGCAGGGAAGGGTGTCGGACCATACATGACGGGCAGTAGCTCAGACGAGTTTTCGCCGTTCGGGGCTGGCCAGTTTTCGGCGGTGGGCGGGCATAAGAAGAGGAACGAACCGGCCGGATAATTACCATAAAAGGCGCGAAACGTTTGCAGACCATTATTTACGATCGGAGGAGGAGTTTAGGAGAGCGGTTAATGGCAATGAACTTTTGACAGCACTGGCCAGCGAGGGGTGAGGAGAGTTCAATAGGTGAAATGCTGGTGACAGGTTCCCTTTAAATTAATTTTTGCAGCCTTTTTTTTTTTTTCCCCAGAATTATTGGGTGAATAGAAATTTAAAACAAAATGCTGTGTGTGTGTGTATGTGTATATATAGGTCTGTGTGTGTGTCTGTGTGTGTGTGTATATATATATATATATATATGTGTGTGTGTATATATATGTGTGTGTGTATATATATGTGTGTGTGTATATGTGTGTGTATATATGTGTGTGTGTGTGTGTATATATGTGTGTGTGTGTGTGTGTGTGTGTATATATATGTGTGTGTGTGTGTGTGTGTGTATATATATATATATATATATATATATATATATATATATATATATATAAATAATGTGTGTATATGTATGTAAGTAATCATGACTGATGGGGGTTTATTACTATTTTTTAATTATTACTCCTTTTTTTTTTTTTTTTTTTTTTTTTAAATGTCAGGGCTGTGCTCAGTGTAGTAGCAGCAGGGTCACATGACGACAAGTCTCTTAGCGATCGGGAAGGCAGAAACGGTAAAATATCGTTCCTGCCGTTTCTCTGAGACCGCCAGGCACCAGATCTTCGGTTCATCCGTCATACTACAATATACTGAAGAATAAAGCTCCTTATTGACGGCCGTAAAAAGAGTATTGGCTGTCATTAGGGGTAGAAAGCAGGAATTCTACCTAGATTGTATTTATATATGCAGTTGCAGTTCCCAGGGCATGCTGGGAGTTGTAGTTTCACAGCAGCTGGAAAGTCACGGGGTGGAGACCTCTGCTCTGAACTATCCAATCATTGTAATAGTCCTCCTTCCTATATATTGTCAATTCCACGATGCATCACAGCTTACAATCTAAAGGCGCTCCCTCTGTTTCTCCCCATCAGGTTCTTTATGACGGGATACCTTCCGCTGGGATTTGAATTTGCTGTTGAGATCACGTACCCCGAATCAGAAGGCACGTCGTCCGGTCTGCTGAATGCTTCAGCCCAGGTATATATATACAGATATGGATATAAAGAACATATACACTTCACATAGGGGTCAGTGCTATGTAGCGGTTGTCTGGGGGCCCCTTCTATGGTGGCGATATACCCTAAATAGATCACACGGAAAGAGGGCTTTTGTGATATGGAGAGGGCGAGAGAGGAGTGGATATTGAGACAGATGAGCGCACCCGACGGTCGCATCTTCACAACATCTCCGGATCCTTCCGGTCACTTCTTTAGACCGGTCCTGCCTTGTCGTTTTTGCTTTTGCCTTTCTCTCCCATTCTGTTCCCCTTGAACATTTTGGTTTGTGGCACAACGTGGCTTATTCATTCGGTTACCAACTTGTCTTGTCTGACTGCTATTTCTGGGCCGGATTGCGGTGTCGGGTGGTTATTCTAGGATGATGGTTATTACTTCTGTTCTGCGGTCAGGGTTTAGGCCTCCTGCAGCCTGTAATTCATCCATCGCTTACAAATCTGCCTGAAATGAATGGTGTGTTTGAACCTCCCTTGGATGTGACCTTGTCAGACGATTCTTCTATACGATGTCTACGTGCCGTCTGTTGTGTACAGAAATGTAGTGTTGAGCAAATCCTGTGCTTTATATATTCTGTAGTGTCTAGAGTCTTCTCTATTTACATCCAGAGCTGCGTGTAAGATTCTTCTCAGATACAGTTCGTTCTTGGGTTGCAGGACCTAAAATCAGAGTGCTGAATGTTATAGGATTCAAGCTGTTAGGGGTGTGTCTGTCAACAAAGTGCTGACAGATTCCTAAGTGGCAAGTGGCAGAATTTCAAAACCTTTTTATATGTCCGGAATAGAAGACCTGATGTAACTCGGGGTCAGGACGAGATATGTGAAGTATTAGCAAAGTTATTCAAAATTGATGTCTTTTTATACCACATGGGTTAAATTCCAATTCAATCATAAAGGCTAAATTAGAGCTCCCCTTATGACTTGCACAGTAAGCGCATATTCACACGGCGCTCAAAAAATACGACATGCAAGCGTGGCCGGCTTTTTTGTAAAGCGTTTTTTACAACACTAGCGTTTTTTTGGCGTGTAATTAGGACTCCTATTGACTATGGCAATATTTGATGCGTTTTCTGCACATTTTATGCGCCAAAGAATTTAGCTGATGCATTCTTTACGTGACGCATCTTTTTCAAATAGGCGCGCGTAAAAAAATGCGTTGTATGTACTAACTGAGTGCTTTCCCATTGATTGGAATGGGGAAGTTAATCAAGCGTTTTTGTGTTTTTTTAGTTGTATTTCAGCATGTAAAATGTGCCAAAATAAGCATCAAATACATGCTGTGTGAACAGGGCCTAATAATCCGTCATTAGGCCCAGTTCACACGAGGCTTTTTTTTTTTTTTTACGCTGATTTTTGACACGGAAAAAGCATCGGAATTCGCTCCAAAATCGACCCCCATTGATATCAACGGGGGGACTGAGGCAGTGTTTTGTTCTTTTTTCTGCGGCAGCAAGAAAAAAAAAAAGGCATGCTCTCTTGCCACGCTTGTGCCTCTGACCTCCCATCGTTTTTCGCAGCGTGTTTTTGCCCACAGCGCTCAATGGCTGCGGGCGAAAATTCATTGTGAACATCGCCTTAGTAGTCATGTGATTGCGCTGTAGTGTACGTTGTGGTTTAATTATTATTTTTCTGTGCAGATATTTGGGATTCTGTTCACCCTGGCACAGGGAAAGCTTATAACCGACTACAGTCCGCAAGCTGGCAACATTTTCCTTTGCGCCTGGATGTTCGTAGGAATCATTTTAACAGGTAAGTTGAACGTCAAGGGGAAACAATCTCTGAGACTCGTACTGATCCCAAGAATAGGGGAGGGGGGCGGTAGACACGGGGTCATCCGCTCACAATTACAATGAATGGGAAAGCGGGTGAACCTGCCTGATCTCGCGTTCATTGTACTGGAGAGTGACAGTTTGTGTGCGGCTACTTCTCGGCACCCCAGTTTTTTGGGATTACCCCTTCAATGCATTCGCTTGCTGTTTCTTATATGTATAAGTATTTAGGGCTGAGGAATGAGAATATTTTAACTTTGACATAACTGGAGCGTCTTTTTTTTTTATTTATTTTTTTCTTTTTCTGGAAGACCATCAGTTTATCTAATTTGAGGATATTTTGAAGCAAACACTACAGAGGAAATGCTGTCAATAGGTTCTTTATCACCGGTGTACTTTGGTTTTTCCCTTTGCTGTAACCTTCTTTTATATGGGTGTAATTGCCCAGAGGGGTCGGTTAAAACGAATATTTATTCTGAGCTGGAAATCTACTACAGCAGAGCCTGCACCTCCAGTGTTAGGGCTCGTTTACACGAGCGTGATATACGTGCGTGCGACGCGCGTGCTTTTCACACGTGTCGTACGCACCTATATTAGTCTATGGGGCCGTGCAGACAGTCCGTGAGTTTTGCGCAGCGTGAGTCCGCTGGAAAAAAACTCACGACATGTCTTATCTTTGTGCGTTGTTCGCGCATCACGCACCCATTGTAGTCAATGGGTGCATGAAAACCACGCATTCCACACGGAAGCATTTCCGTGGGACGCGCGTGATTCGTGCAACAGCAGTAAAAACTATGAATGAAAACAGAAAAGCACCACGTGCTTTTCTGTTTACAAACATCCAAACGGAGTGTCATAATGATGGCGGCTGCGCGAAAATCACCCAGCCACGCATCATACAGGGCTGACACACTGAGCTGTTATGTACCTTTTGCGTGCGCAAAACGCACACGCTCGTGTAAATGAGCCCTTAGTGTGAGTGCTGCATGATCATTGAAATACGATATAGCAGAGCTGAATTGTCACATTCTTATTGTTTCTTTTGTGTACAGTAATAGTGGAGTTTAACCCCTTAATGACCAGGCAATTTTGCGCGTTGATGACCAAGGATTATTTTTTGATTTCTCAGTCGCATTACAAGAGTCGTAACTTTTTTTTTTTATTCCGTCGACATAGCCGTATAAGGGCTTGTTTTTTGCGGGACGAGTTGTATTTTGGAATTGTACCATTTTTAGATGCTTATAATATATCGATTAACTTTTATTAACTTTATTTTAGGAGAGAATTGAAAATAAGCAGCTATTCCAGCATTGATTTTCACGTTATAAATTTACGCCGCTTACTATGCAGCGTAAATAACATGTTCACTTTATTCTATGGGTCGGCGCGATTACGGGGATACCAAATATGTAAGGGTTTTATGTTTTCCTACGTTTGCACAATAAAAAGCCTTTTAGAAAAAAACTTTTTTATTTTTCCGTTAATATGGCCGTATGGGGGCTTGATTTTTGTGAGCCAATGTGTAGTTTTCATTATTACTATTTTGGGGTACATTGGACTTATAGATTCATTTTTATTTAATTTTTTTATCGGGTAATGGGAGAAAAGAGAATTTTGCCGTTTTTTTTGGACGCCGTTCATCCGGCGGTTTAATTAATGTGTTCATTTTATTGTTCAAGTTGTTACGATCGCGGGGATACCATATATGTGTATGTGTGTTTTGTTGGACACTTTTACTAAATAAAAAGTTTTATTTGATTTTCACTGTAATTTATTTATTTTTTAGTCCCACCAGGGGACTTCACTATGCGATCTGCTGATCGCATATATAATGCTTTGGTATACTTAGTATACCAAAGCATTATTGCCTGTCAGTGTAAAAATGACAGGCAATCTATTAGGTCATCGCCTAAAAGGCATTTGCTGAAGGCAGACCTGGGGGTCTTTGTTAGACCCCCGGCTGCCATGGAAACCCGACGGCGACCCGCGATTTCTTTGCGGGGGGTGCCGATGGGGTGACAGAGGGAGCTCCCTCCCTCTGTCAAACACATTAGATGCCGCTGTCACTATTGACAGCGGCATTTAATGGGTTAAACTGCCGGAATCGGAGCACGCTTCGATTCCGGCAGTTGCAGCAGGAGCCAGGCTGTGTATAACAGCCGTGCTCTTGCTGCTGATCGCGTGGGTACAGTCTCAGTACCCGCGCCATCACAGGACGGATATATCCGCCCTCCTGCGCGAACTAGCAGCTGCTGAGGCCGGATATATCCGTCCTTCGGCGTTAAGGGGTTAAAGGGATATTCCCATCTATAGCTTGTGACATAGCCACAAAATATGCCATAAATACCTGCTAGATGTCGGGAGATCAGGAGTCCGGTGAAGACTATGGAAGTTATGAAAGAGAGGAGCTGCTTAAAGGGTATTCCCATCTCTTCAATCCACTTTATCGCCTCTGATACCAAATGTTCCTTTTAAGTACTTTGCTCTGTTTATTCTTTATTTCTATTGGTTGCGGCCACCACCTCGGCCCTGCATTGACTGAAACGCCAGTCTTCATTCCCCCCCAAAGCATATCCAGGTGCTAGATAAAGTAAGTGAACCTTTTGGAATGACCTGGATTTCTGCATTGGTTACTAATAAACTGGGATCTGATTGTTATCGAAGTCACAATTCTAGAAAAGCACAATCTAACTAAAAACACACATAATTGTACCATTCAATTATTTTATTGAGCACATTGAGTAAGAATCCAGTGACGGGAGAAAAAGTAAGTTAACCCTTGACTGTAATAATCTGTAGATTCCCCTTTAGCAGCAGTTCCCTCCAGCAAACATTTCCTGTATCTGCAAATAAGGCTTTCACAACGTTGAGGGGGTACTCTGGACCATTCATCTCTGCAAATGTGTTTCAGTTCATCATTCTATTACTGGAATGCCTTGTGTGCACAGCCCTCGTCCGGTCATCCAAAGCCTCTCGATAGGGTTAAGGTCATCCCAAAACACAAACCTTTTTTTTTTTTTAACTATTCTTTGGCTGATTTACTCGTGTGCTTTGGGTCATTATCTTGTTACATCAACCAACGTCTCTTCAGCTCGAAGTCATGGACAGCTGCCCTTATAGTCTCCTGTAAAATGTTTTCATCTAACCCTGAACTCCTTAGGGCTTGTAGCAGACGTTCCGCTGGGGGGAAAAAAAAGCACCATTTCCTGTTTGTTTTTTTTGTTCACTGCAGAAAATGGTGCGGATTTTGCGGCGTTTTTCTCAATGATGGGAGATGGTGACATCTTCTCTGAAAAACGCAGCGATTCTGTCCACTTTCCGCAGCAGGAATTGACATGCTGCGGTACGAAAAATACGCATCACAGGTCAATTTCTGGTCGCAATTTTTACACAGAGTGTTGATGGGATTTGTTAAATCTCACCCACGTCGCTGCTACTGTATGCTGCATTTTTCGTCCAATTCCAGGCGGAAAATACGCAGCGGTATTGCTACATGTGTAAAAGCCCATATTCCCTCAATGATCGCAAGACGCCCAGGCGCTGAAACGGCACAGCAGCTCCAAACCAATATATTTTTTTTCTTTCTGGAGAGCAGCAGCTGTAGATCTCTTGCTGTTACCCTTGGTATCTTTCTCACCTCATTCAGGATCTTCACAAGACACCCCCTTCCTAGGGAGAGCAGCAACAGTCCTGAATTTTCTCAGTTTGTAGACCATTTGTCTGGATTGATCCACACCTAGGTCTTTATTAATGCTTCTGTAGCCTTTTCCGGCTTCATGCATATCTCTAATACATCTTCTGAACGTTGTCTGCCTTAAGCCATAGTTCACACTATCCTATCATTCTTGAGCAGAAAAGATTTGTCAGTAACCAGGCTTTTTGTGCCTTTATTTAATGAAACCCACACTTAGTCATCTCCTGAATTGAAACACATTTTTGCCAATTAACTCTTGGAGAAGTCATTAACACAGAGGTTCACTTAGTTTTTCTCCCTGCACTTTGGGTGTTTACGCAATGTGCTCAATAAGAGACATGAATAGATTGTTTTTCTCAAGAATTGTGACTTGGATATCAATCAGAACACATTTTATTAATAATCAATGCAGAAATCTAGGTAATTCCAAAGTGAAGTGTTCACTTACTATTTCTTGCACCTGTAAGTATATTAGGAAGTTGCTTAATTTTTTTTTATTGCAGTTTTTTTCAGCTTTATTTACATGAAACTGGAAAACCCCTTTAAGACACATTCCCCAACTTCACGTGTCCGCCTACCTCCTGGAGTCTATAAACTGTTGTCATTACATCGCTGTTTGTGCCCATGTCCGCACTATGTATTATGGGCGCCATTTCTCCCCGCTGAGGCTTTCCAGCATTCCCTAATTAGAGGTCACGTAATAAATCTGAGGTGGTATAGAGGAGTAACATTCATAGTTTTAGGCTTTGGATCGGGTTTATCAGGGGACGGGTAAGACACCTGTTTATCCAGCTGGTTTCTATGAGGAACGGTGAGCGATTCTTGAGCTGACGTTTCCTGTGTGTGATGAAGTAACGAGAGTTTCCAGGGCTTTATACTGAGAGGAGGTGAAGAGTCTTCTCTGGAAATAAGAGCCGGTGTCATCTGTTTGTATAGTGAAGAGTTTGGTAATTTCGCACTCTCCTACAATACGTGATAGAAAGTCCGCAGCTTACACACCATCTGGACAACATTAGGTTATGTAAATAGGTCCCAGCTACGCAGGTGGTTACTGATGACATCACATTTTCTAGAAATTGAATTCCACTCTATGGCTATGTTCACACTGGGCAGATATGCCACGTAAAAGCACACTGTGTATCCGCCCTGTGCGCTGCGGGGAATGACTGATATTTTGTATGTGCGAGGGAATGTCAAGGTCACACCTTTATTTATGTGTCATGTGATCTCCTGATATTGCTGTGGCAGGGACACTCCAGCTTGTATGTTTCTGCCTCGTTTGTCAGTTTTGCTCTTTTTCGTGTCCCGTAATTTTATGAGATTTTGCTCACCATACAACGCCCGCTACACATGTATATCTCTGGGAAATGACAAGTCTGAACAGTCCGAGGGTCACATGATCTGCGAGCACTCCTGTTGTGTAAACAGTCAGCCACAAGTTACTCAGGGACAGAGGTATGGGTGAGGTCACATGACAATGGAAGGGCGCAGAGTATTTCAGCTGAATGTGTTTTTAAATGGTGAACACATTATGAACTCGATTCCACTGCAGTTTTTTTCCTAATTCTTTGAAGGTCTGCCGTTTGTCCCTGGGCGTTATAGAAGACTGATTCTGCTTGGAAGAATGTGGTTGGATATGCACGGCTGATCAGTATCCAAGGGAAAATAAATGTTTTTGTACCCGCTCCAGCTAGGTGAACTAGTATACACTGGTCTGCAGGTTACAACATCGCTCCTCTGCAGTAGGTGTATACACATCGTACAATTCGTATTACACACCTTTACAGAACCGCCACGCTGTGGTAACTACCTTTGATTACATGCAGAACCAAATCTAGGGTTATGAGGACTCTGCGGAGTCACAGCGGGCAGCGTTTCCATCCCACCCTCTTAAATTCCACACACTGTCCTTCCTCTACTGATTTTAGCCATCCCCTTCAGTGCCAGCCACAGTACGCCCCTGGCAATGCAGACGCTAGCTGTCAACTCCACTGTCACTTTAATGGAGCAGTGCTACAATACCAGACACTGCCTTAGGACAGCGGTGGCGCTGTTTCAGGGTAATAAAGAAATAGCAGACTTTTTTTTTTTTTTTTCTGTTCTAACACTACCCTCAGTGTAATATTTTACATGTATCGCCATACACATTAGATTGTCAGCCTGAAATCGAATGTTCATGGGGGTCGAGCCAAGCTTGCATGTTTATGGGAAGGTCTGGGGAGATGGGGGTCGCCCCATTCGGCTGACAACTATCTTCTGTATGTGGCCAGTTTTAGGCCTCATGCACGTGGTTGTATTACGGCAACACCTCCGAATTGTGCCGAGATGTAATACGGCCCATAGACTTTTATGGGGCTCCACTTCACCTCTGCATGTTACATCAGATGCCGTCTTATGAAGCATTGCTTCTAGGGAGAATAATCCCCAATATGGCGCCGTATGGAGCTGCATACAGAGCCACATACAGTATGGAGCTGCAGGGCCTCCGTCCATCTAGTACGGGCCAACGATCGGGCGAGCGCGCTTTCAAGTGCTCATTCCCAATCATTGGCCCATGGCAGCGATCAGCCAACAAACCAATTCTCGTTGTTTGTCTGGTCAGATCGGTTATGCTTCCTAAAAAAAATGAGGGTGTGCTGCCAACAAGATGCAAAATGTATGGCGGTGAACGATTATCATTGCAAATGAGCACCGATTGACATGCTGTTTAACGGCGCTCGTTAGTGGGTAGGGAATCTGCCCGTGTAGAACCACCCTAAGACATAAAATGTGTGTTGTGGGCAATCTCGCCATTTACGTTACCAGAAAAATCTTCTCTGACCGATCCTTCTGGAATCTAGATTTAGCCGTCATTTAATGTACACGACTTCCTTTTATTTCTCCTAATCGGTTTGTGGTCCGCCCCGCTGCTTCCTGCGATTATGAATGTGGCTATATACAGTAGCGGCAGGGCATGGCTTATTGTAAAGGGATTTCTACACTATAATTAAAGGATCCGTATTAGTAAGGGCACCCAGGAGCTGCAATAAGCTGATGGGAAGGGGTGGGGTCCTTGCAGGAAAAGCTGAGGGTAGGGAGGGAGTTTTGCCCATTCAGCTGAGAATACTCCGGCCTTGCCCTACATACATTGCTAATGCTTATCTGCGTCGGGAACCCATAAACGAAAACCAAACAGAAACCATAGCTTTCCGTTTGCATTACCATTGATTTCAATGGGAATGCTTCCGTTGCAAATGGTTTGTCTCCGTTCCGTAACGCTTTGTTGGGTTTTTTTTGGCGGAAAAAATAGCTTAGTTGACTGCGCTATTGTTTCTGGAAAAAGAATGGAAACCATTTGCAACGGAAGCATTACCATTGAAATCAATGGTAATGCAAACGGAAAGCTATGGTTTCCGTTCATGGGTTCCTCAGATGGAAAGGTCTGACGGAAGCCCGGCGCAGATGTGAACAAAGCCTAACATGTAAGTATTTTTTATTTTTTTGTGTTTATGCCATATTTACTGCCTGTTCACATTTTTGTGTTTTTTGTTCGTCTGGTAATGGGTAACAGAAAACATTTACATTACATACAATCGGTGTTTTCGCAGAATGTCTTTTCCATATATCCAAGTACAATAATGAGGTTCACCTGGAATGTGAGATTATAATCTAAGGCCTCATGCACGGTCGATGGCCGCGGGCCGTATTTTCGGGCCGTGCTCCCATACAAAGTATGGGAGCACGGCCCGTAAAATCGGAAAGTAGGACATGCTCCATAATTCCCGGCTCTGACCCTGGCACTGACACCTATCCGTAACGGTACGGAAAGTTGTCCGCGGCCAATAGAACCGGGCAGGTCCGTATTGCGGTCCGCAATTATGGAGTTTTTTATTTTATTTTTTACGGTCGTGTGCATGGGGCCTAAAGGCGAAGTGCTTGTCTTAAAGGGGCCACACCAAGAATAATGGTGGGATGTGGGCGAGTAATCCCCTGCAGACTATATTACATAAACCTGCTCATAGATGTTCGATACATGTCCAGCAATTGGTTAGAGGCACTACCATTAAAATTAACTTGTTTGACCGCATGGGGGACTGTTTTTATAAATACTCGCTGAGTGAAAAAAAAATCAAAGCACGTGTACAAGATGCCCATTACTAATGGCCAAAGAAATAATAGTCTTCATAGGTGTTCTCCTTTAATCCTTTAAGTCTGTTTGGGTAGGGGACATTTGTTCCTGCAGGATATGTGGGGGGGGGGGGGGGTGCTGGCCGATATTTTAGGCCTTGAACTGTCCATACACATGAATTGGCTGTCGGCCAAGCGCTCATTCTGCTGACAACTATTTTAGTCTACTCCACCATAAACACGCAAGCTCGGCATGGCATAAATATTTCAATGGGAGAGGGAAATTAGTCGCTGACAGACACCTGGAAGCCGCTTATATCCTGCAGGAAACAAAGGATTCCTCAAATCCAACATACCCAATCTCTCTTTCCATGACCTCTACCTACAGGGTTGAGTTGGAAGACCCCAAACACATAAGATCTTTGGCCGTGTCAAAATCAGCGGGTTAGGACAGCTTTTATTATGTGTAAGGCCAGATTTTGGACAGGGGTTGGATTAGGGACACCAATACTTCGCTCCACACACTGAAAACGAGTTGAGAATGAGGGCAAATTGTTGTTGGATACATGGGGGTCTCGGAGACCATTGTTTAATCATAGGGTTAAGTCCCATAAATCTGCCACACGGTGAATGCAAGTCTTTACTATTCATTATAGTGTTATGTATTCATTGTTTTGCAGCTCTTATCAAATCTGACCTGAAGAGGCACAATGTCAATTCTGGAATAACAAAGTCCGATGTCAAGTCTGTAAGTATCCATTACATTTCTTACAGTGCTGTGCGATTGAATGGAATCTATTATTCCCTGTTATCAGCCACTTCAGGCTGCAGTGAATACTGAGGAGCTGTTCAATAAAAGTGGTGGCAGTTCCCCCCCCCCCCCCCCTGTGTGGTGTAGTATAGAGGAGCTGTCAGCTCTCCTGTGTGGTGTAGTATAGAGGATCTGTCAGCTCTCCTGTGTGGTGTAGTATAGAGGACCTGTCAGCTCTCCTGCGTGGTGTAGTATAGGGGAGCTGTCAGCTCTCCTGTGTGGTGTAGTATAGAGGAGCTGTCAGCTCTCCTGTGTGGTGTAGTATAGGGGAGCTGTCAGCTCTCCTGCGTGGTGTAGTATAGAGGAGCTGTCAGCTCTCCTGCGTGGTGTAGTATAGAGGAGCTGTCGGTTCTCCTGTGTGGTGTAGTATAGAGGAGCTGTCAGCTCTCCTGTGTGGTGTAGTATAGAGGAGCTGTCAGCTCTCCTGTGTGGTGTAGTATAGAGGATCTGTCAGCTCTCCTGTGTGGTGTAGTATAGAGGAGCTGTCAGCTCTCCTGTGTGGTGTAGTATAGGGGAGCTGTCAGCTCTCCTGCGTGGTGTAGTATAGAGGAGCTGTCAGCTCTCCTGTGTGGTGTAGTATAGGGGAGCTGTCAGCTCTCCTGTGTGGTGTAGTATAGGGGAGCTGTCAGCTCTCCTGCGTGGTGTAGTATAGGGGAGCTCTCAGCTCTCCTGTGTGGTGTAGTATAGGGGAGCTCTCAGCTCTCCTGTGTGGTGTAGTATAGAGGATCTGTCAGCTCTCCCGTGTGGTGTAGTATAGAGGATCTGTCAGCTCTCCTGTGTGGTGTAGTATAGAGGAGCTGTCGGCTCTCCTGTGTGGTGTAGTATAGAGGATCTGTCGGCTCTCCTGTGTTGTGTGGTGTAGTATAGAGGAGCTGTCGGCTCTCCTGTGTGGTGTAGTATAGAGGATCTGTCGGCTCTCCTGTGTGGTGTAGTATAGTGGATCTGTCGGCTCTCCTGTGTGGTGTAGTATAGAGGAGCTGTCAGCTCTCCTGTGTGGTGTAGTATAGAGGAGCTGTCAGCTCTCCTGTGTGGTGTAGTATAGAGGAGCTGTCAGCTTTCCTGTGTGGTGTAGTATAGAGGATCTGTCAGCTCTCCTTTGTGGTGTAGTATAGGGGAGCTGTCAGCTCTCCTGCGTGGTGTAGTATAGGGGAGCTGTCAGCTCTCCTGTGTGGTGTAGTATAGAGGATCTGTCAGCTCTCCTGTTTGGTGTAGTATAGGTGGTCTGTCAGTTCTCCCGTGTGGTGTAGTATAGAGGATCTGTCAGTTCTCCTGTGTGGTGTAGTATAGGGGATCTGTCAGCTCTCCTGTGTGGTGTAGTATAGGGGAGCTGTCAGCTCTCCTGCGTGGTGTAGTATAGAGGAGCTGTCAGCTCTCCTGTGTGGTGTAGTATAGAGGAGCTGTCGGCTCTCCTGTGTGATGTAGTATAGAGGATCTGTCAGCTCTCCTGTGTGGTGTAGTATAGAGGAGCTGTCAGCTCTCCTGTGTGGTGTAGTATAGAGGAGCTGTCAGCTCTCCTGTGTGGTGTACTATAGAGGACCTGTCAGCTCTCCTGTGTGGTGTAGTATAGAGGAGCTGTCAGCTCTCCTGTGTGGTGTAGTATAGAGGATCTGTCAGCTCTCCTGTGTGGTGTAGTATAGAGGAGCTGTCAGCTCTCCTGTGTGGTGTAGTATAGAGGAGCTGTCAGCTCTCCTGTGTGGTGTACTATAGAGGACCTGTCAGCTCTCCTGTGTGGTGTAGTATAGAGGAGCTGTCAGCTCTCCTGTGTGGTGTAGTATAGAGGAGCTGTCGGCTCTCCTGTGTGGTGTGGTATAGAGGATCTGTCAGTTCTGTGTGGTGTAGTATAGAGGATCTGTCAGCTCTCCTGTGCGGTGTAGTATAGAGGATCTGTCAGCTCTCCTGTGCGGTGTAGTATAGAGGAGCTGTCAGCTCTCCTGTGTGGTGTAGTATAGGGGAGCTGTCGGCTCTCCTGCGTGGTGTAGTATAGAGGAGCTGTCGGCTCTCCTGCGTGGTGTAGTATAGAGGAGCTGTCAGCTCTCCTTACCGGTCTGTTTTAATAAATACCTGTATTCCCCATGAAATCTGAATTCTGGAGAATCTTTTCCAATCCTGACTGACCGTGTCATGCTGTAGAGACGCGTCCTATTGACAAGAGAAATATTGACACCTGGTTCTCAACTTATAAATATATTTCCAGGAAGTATAAAAGAGGAATGATGCAATGCAGAGTTTGAAGACTAGATGCCTCAGTATTATTATTTCATGTGGAAGGAGCCTCCGCTGCAGATTCTGTCACATGTAATGCTGTTTTGTCTGACAAAATGACGGAAATCCTGAAGGAACCAATTAAAGCGATGGGTTCTGTCGGGCGTGGTTGGTTCCCGCCATGTGGCGGTTTTGGCGCTTCATTTTGTCTTTTTCTATGACCACACAGAAAAGCGAACGCAGATGTGAACATATAACAGGCATGCCAGGGGAGCTGACCAGTCCTCTTCACATTGTATTTTATGGGGCACATAATATTTGTTTTATTTGACCGCTTTCACCCTGTATTCCAGCAGGTACCCGTGGACAGCCCAGTAGAACCGGCACCGAGTATACAATCCTCCACACATCTCTAGTCCTCCGTCTGCATCTGGAGCTTCTTCGGGAGACGCAGTGTCCAGCGATGAGACTCGTACTTGGCACACTGTATTTATTGGACCGCCTAGTATTTATTTTATTGCCTCTTTTCGTGAGGTTTTTAGCACTTCACAACAGAACCACAAACTTCATCCGTCTGCCTCGTGGTGACGCTGTGCGGAGCAGTTACTTAAAAACTGTTTGACCCACAATCTTATGTAATTGAAATTCTTCTGCCTTTTTTATGCTTTCATGCAGATTTGTTTTTTACAGTTTTTCTTTTTCTACGTCTGTTGTCCACGTGCAGCTGACAATGCTTTCTAGGTTCTTGTAACATTTCACAATTCGTTATGGAATCTCTACAGTTCTGGAGGAGACACCACAAGATGTTGCTACTTTGTACAAGAAACACTGGGACAGATTTACTTATGTGATTGCGCCTAGACCACCTCGTGAAACGCACCAAAATGTGGCGCATTTCTGATGCATAACCTAGTATCGAGTTTTAGACCGATCTATGAAGCAAATGCACCAAAAAGAGCAGCTGCTTGTGCCTCTAGACACTTTTCAAGTGTCTTGAAAAGGGGATGTGGCCTAATGAAAAGGGTGTGTGGCCTAATGGAAAGGGTGTGTGGCCTAATGAAAAGGGGCATGGCCTGAAATGCAAAAGAAAAATATTTTCGCGGACTAAGCCAACCTAGAGAAGTGTCTAGCAAGATGCGCCAAGTTTATCATACAGCGTGCACCACTGATAAGAGGATTTCTGCCTAAGTTTTTAGTTTTTGTTTTTTACAAAAATCTGATTAATAATGCAGGCTGAGATAGGGAATGGCATGGTATGACTTCTACCAAGCTGTTCTCCTCCTCTACTGCCCACACAGGGACGATACGGCTTTAAACGGTTTAATTTAAAACAAGCTGGTTGCTATGGATACACTGCGTAACAACCACAGTCTTTTATACAGGGTTGTCAGACAGAATGTCCCTATTAACTAGTCTGGTTCAGATTACTCTGTACCTCAAGGGTGAAGGGGAGAGTTGGCAGTCCTCCGACCCCTGTTTTTTCTCCTGACACATTAATCCGATTTTGTAGCAAAACATTTAGGCGGAGAACTTCTTTAAATATTTGTGTATATGTTTTCCATGGTTTAACGTTGTGTGAGACGGATTAGCACTGTACATTGTAGTCTCTGCCTGCGGTGGCACAGACACTATACTGTAAATGAGGTGACATCATACTGGAGCTTTAATTAGAGAATGACAGAGGGGACCTGAAACGTAATCACATGTCAGAATTTCGTGTCCGTATTGGGGCAAATTCAGCTCGATGTGTTACGGTTTGTGTTCTGAATGTATTCCTCTTATACTGTGATATTTACCAAGAGAACAAAACCCGCGTGGACTCTTATAGTAATCTGCAATGTTCCTTGTGTATCCTACTAGTCCATGAATTATGCTGGTCTGTGCTTCAAGGCTATGTACGCCTTTTATTTTGATTTTTTTTCCTTTAATAAAAACCGTGTTTTGCACAACTTTCTAAATACTTTTTATTAAAGATTATTTTTACTTTTTGAGATACAGCTGCTTTGTATCCTGTAGACAGAGCAGCTGTATCTAGCGCTGAGACCTGAATCCATCAGATCAGCGGCACTGATGGGTTCAGTAACAGAGGGTCCTGCGTGTCACACACACCTAAATTATAATCTTAGATGTGATCGGTAACCGCTCAATCCACACGCAGGACCCGCTGCCACTGAACCAGTCAGTCCCGCTTATCTGACGGATACAGATTTCAGAGCTAGATGCAGCTGCTCTGTCTACAGGATATAAAGCAGCGGTATGTCAAAAAGTAAAAATAATTATTAATAAAAAGTTGCACCAAAAACAAATTCTGGTGCAAAAATATAAGTTTTCTATTAAGAAAAATAAAAAGAATTAGAAGATGTACATGGCCTTTGAAAGGCATCTGTGCACACGCCGTTAAATTAAGAGTTCAATTAGTTGGTAGATTTGCACCCTGCTCACAGGGTACCAATCGTAGAGCAAAAATTGAGCATGCGCTACATGGCCTGTCGGCTGTCCGAAGCGCCAAGTGAGCCCTTATATTGGCACGTCCCCCTATAGGCTTGTCCAAAGCTTTACGGGAACATTTAGTATGTGCAAGTTTACGGCTTATCCACATAGTTTCGGACCAGATTTCAGTTGATTAGTTCTCCCTACAGTGATGGATTAATACTAGTCAGCTGAGAACTTTATCATCAGAAAGTTACTCTATGACAATCAGATTAGGGGCCCATTCATGAGGCCATATTTGGGGTCCGCGTTTTATCCCTATATCTCTTGGCAAAAACTGGACATGATCCCAGCAAATTAAAAAAAAGGAAAATCCCTTGCCTGCCTCCCCAAAAAAATTTTTTTTTTCCCCTACTGGGGTCTGTGCTCGTTATGGCAAGAAATATGGAGATAGAGCAAGGAAAACGGATATGGCTGCCTCAACGAACCCTTCTCTATCTGTAGTGCCCTGCAGGGACTGTAGATTATCTTCTGTATCTTGCAGCAATGACTTGTTTTCAGTGTGTAAAGGGTTATAATGGGATGCAAACTTATTATAATGTATGCATATTGGGGATCATTAATGAATCGGGTCCTCCATAGAGGATGTTTTACCAGAATCCTTCATGTCTGGTATGTGAACAGGGACGGATATCGCAACCTGAATTCGCTGTTTTCGTGGCTCTGCGGGTTTATCTGAACAGAGCCGTTATACTGGTGGAGCCATAACTTAAAGAGGAAAAACTAATATATTTTTTTACATATCCTAGAGAACAGATGATATCATGGGGTCTTCTTGTACCTCTGCTGATTTCCAAAAACTATACAGCAGCCTCTTTGACACCATTTAGAGAAATCTCCAATACCAGCCGTTAACTCTCCGCAGTTAGTAATGTGTGCCAATGGGTGGTATCCCCTTGAACGAGTTACTGGAAATTCAGATTAGTGTTCTTGTCCTATAGACAGTCCGCCTTGGGGTCCCATTGAGAGTACCATTATCATCTTACTATATTACCACTTAATGCATGCTTGGGTATGGCCGAAAAACTGCCTGTGCCAAAAATCACACCGGGTGTAATGTACCGGCATATAGACATGAAGGCCCCCTTTACATCACGTTTTTGGCCTGTGCTTATCGTGGACGTCGGGAAAGCTCATCGTACATCATAAACGTGTCCATAGGGCTCCATTAGTCCAACAGAGGCCAAAAGCGTGTCCTCTTGGCTCAATTCGGGCTGGTATACATCAGTATACCTTTTATTTTGAAGGATGGAATAGCCTAGTAGACTACGCTATTCCATCCTAAGGCATTCTATAAAAAAAATAATATACTGTGCTGTATACGTTGTTTTTTTTTAACAAGGGAGCACATGGATGATGGAAGCCACGGTATGGCATCAGTCACAGGTATACGTCGGGAGATTCCTGACATCACGGTCCATATATGGACCGTGATGTCAGAAGCTTACTATTCCAGAGTCCCCAAGTAGAGCATCATAAGCACTGCCCAGGGAAGCCCTTGGCATCGTTTTTCATGTATAAACCGTGACATCAGGAGCTTCCCCAGGGCTGGAGTCCTCGGGCAGAGCATCAGGCAATGCTCTGCCCGGTGGTGGTGGTGGGGGGCTATTCAAGCGACGTATCCCACTGTATGCCTATTAAAGTGGGATACGTTGCAGCCTTTTGACGTATACCTCTAACTTGGGCCCCCTTCACATCTCGTTACTGCCTTTCATCAAAGTGTTAGACCCTTAATATGATTGAAAATTATTTAAAAAATAAAAAGAATAGTTCATTTAAAAAACAAAAATAATGCAAAATAAATACAAAAAACTATTTTTGTTTTTTAAATGAAGTTTCTCAGCACAGCAAATATTTGGCGTTTAATAACCCGGGCAATACAATGAACATGTTCTTATATATATTAGTCCTGTATATTGTTAGTACTGGGAGAAGAAAAGCAGATCAGATCTATTCCAAACCAGTCCAGCCCCATTGTTTACATATATGGAGTTTTTGGATTCACCTCAGAACCACATCTAAATGTCGAAGCCAAAGTAGGGAGATGGTTCCCAAGGGAGGAGCCCCCATGAACTGAAAAAAGGTCTAATAGGGCATTCGTCAAGGGGTTAAGTTAGAGGACCCCCTTTTAATGGCATCTTTTCATTGTTTCATTTCCATTATCTTCGTTTGTCATTGGATATTTTTGTTGGGGGGGGGGTGACACAGTCTGCACAGAACATCGTAAGACCCATTGAAATCAATGGGCAGATGTTTGGAGCAGTTTTTTCAGCCGTAATTCGAGGCGTAAAACGCCTGAATTACGTCTGTAAATAGGGCATGTGAACATACCCTTCTAGGTATATACCCCTTTAAACCGCAAATCACATCCATATCCCACATCCTGTCCTTTTTTTTTTTTTTTTTTTTTTTCAGATGCTGCTTTAAGTATTTAAAAAAGGGACCAAATGACACTGATGTATTTTGTACTGTCACCATTTATACGTGTATTGTATTATATGTGAGAACTGTGTGTAAAGGGATGATATAAAATGTAAATGTTACACCATGTCTCCCCCGAACCGCCTTCTCAGTGAAACGCGTAAGGTAAAATCTTTCTTGCATCTAAAATTCCTCCATTCTACTTTTGCTTTTTCATGTTCTCTCTTGCAGGTTGCTCTTTAGTAAGAGGGTCCTAAGACAAGTTTATGTAGCATGGAGAGGCAGTCTGTTATATAGCAGGAAAAAAATAATTCCTGTGACTACTTCTGTACACGCAGCTACATATACCTAAATAGTGGTCACCCAGACAGGAAGACAAGTGGTTGCTAGGCAACCTGAAATACAACACCCTGCAGAATAGACATATTCTGCATAGTATGTACTACTAATTATACACAGTTAGGCTTTAAAAGGTAAATATCCTGAAGGCTGGCCACAGCTTATTGTACTTTCTTGTGTTTTATAGGTGAATTTAAAGCAAAAACACCAAATTTTATATTTATACTGGCAACGGGTCTTGTGACATGATCGATGTCATTGCTGTCTAATCTTGAGGATGAAAAAATCCTCGCTGAGACCTCGTTATATATGTGCACATATGTTCTGCAGCGTGGGGTGACCTCTCCAATGAGAAGATAGATAGGAAGGCCTATTTATGGAATCTGCTTTTACTTAAAGGGGTTTTCTGGTTCTTTACATGTGATGGCCTATACTTATGAGTCTATCAATAACTGATCTGTGGGGGTCCAACTCTTGGCACCCCAGCCGATCAGCTGTTTAAAGGGGCTCCGTGAGCGCCGCACCCTCTTCATTGTTTGCTCGGCCCCTACGAAGGTTAACTGGGGCTGTGCCTGGTAAATGAAGCTTATGCCGCGTTCCGGTGCCGTCATACAGCTCATCAGCGGGGATGCCGAGATAGGCCATCAATTATTAAAGACTCTGATCACTCCTTTTTAATGTTCCTTTCTGAATGTATTTTAGCGTTTAGGTCACGGTTTTAAAGCTCGTTTTCTATCAACTTATTTATATGCGTAGTTTTTCGTATTGTGGATTTTTTTTGTATATAAGAATAAATCACTTGAAAACCATTTTCTTTTAAATAGAAGATCAATCTGTTTTGCTCGGGCTTGAAAGGTAAAAACCGGCACTTTTATGTTTGTCATGAACCCTCATGTGTTGAGAGATATATATATATTCGTGGTTCTGCACAATTTTGCTTTTTAAATAAATTGTTTTTTTATTTAAAGAACCGTCTGACATGAGTATTTTATTTCTTTTCTGTTTTTTTTTTTTTTATGGCATTCACATTGGCCCCATTGCCCATTAAAGGGTTGTCTAGTTTAGAAAAGCCATATTCAAGTACACAGTCCAGTCACATTATTATGACCACCTCCTACTGTCCACGTCGGCAGCGTAGCCCTTGGAGGAAGTGATGTGTCGTGGGCTGGCTTGGTGGGTATATAAGGTGGGCAATAGGCTGCCTGAACACATCTCTCGTTTTTGCCATGGATAAAAGGGGCAATTTATCAAGAGTTGCAAAAAAGGATGATTATTGGCTTTCGGGCCACACTGCTGTGGTGAAAGTGTCACGATCTGTGGGTATGTGGACCCACTAGGCCGCACCACTAGTGGAGTAGCAGCTGGCCAAACAGCGTACAAAGTCCAAACACAAGGGTACCTGCAATAGTCCACACAGTAGAAGCAGCTTAGGCACAGATGGTACTTTGATGACCGGTGATGCAAAATGTGGCAGGAGGTACCGGGCGTAGCAGACGGCACAACACTAGAGAGGGCACAGGAACAAATACAGCCCGGGATACAGGTAGCAGGGCATGGGAACACTGGGAACAGGATACGACATTGGCAAGACTAATGTAAACCACAGACCACACTTGTAAATTAGTGTTCATTTTTAAGTTCCCGTTTTTAAAGTGTACAAGGCTGCTGTATAAAGTATATCAGAAAAATGTTGCAGCTGAAAAAAGTAGGTACAGTTCTTATCTTAGATGTAACTCCGTAGAAGAGAAATTATGGAGGAAAATTTATTAAGACTGGAGATTCAGATGGCAGTCTTACTTAGGCTATGTTCACACGGGGTCTTTTGCCGAGTTTATTGACGCGGAAACCGCGTCGCAAAACTCGGCAGAAACTCCCCGAGAACGCCTCCCATTGATTTCAATGGGAGGCGTCGGCGTCTTTTTCCCGCGAGCAGTAAAACTGCCTCGCGGGAAAAAGAAGCGACATGCCCTATCTTCGGGCGCTTCCGCCTCCGACCTCCCATTGACTTCAATGGGAGGCAGGAGAAAGCGTGTTTTCTGCCCGCGGCGCTCAATGGCCGCGGGCGAAAAACGGCGCGATCATTGCTATTCACACGGAGTATTTTGGGGGAGGAATATCTGCCTCAAAATTCCGTTTGGAGCTTTGAGGCAGATATTCCTCCCCCAAAATACTCCGTGTGAACATAGCCTTAATCTAACGTGCACTGACGTAAGATGCGCCAAATTTATTGAGACGCACACCTCTTTAGCTGTTCATGCACCAGAAAGTCAAAGCTACGTGCTGGAGTAGATTTTGCGCGCTACCATTTATGCTGGTTTCTGACCTAAATTTAAGTAAACTGGTATGGGCACAGAAGGCCACACCCCTTTCTGCTAAGCCCTGCCCAATTTTTAGTAAAGTGTCTCAAAAGCCTTAAAATTCTAGTTTATAAATTGAGATGTTTGAGAAGGAATTATCCTTCCTTTTGTCGTAGAAAATTCTCAAATGCATCAATGTGTTTTTTTTTTTTTGGTTTTTTTTTTTTAAATGCTGTAGCTATTTAATCTTTCTCGTATCGGCTATATTGGAGACACATTTCTTGTGTGTGTGTGTGTGTATAGACATTTCTTGTGTGGTGCTTTTGCTTTATTGCTGCTGAAATGAATGGGTTAATTGTCAAAAATTTGTTGGAGATTTACAGACTCCAGGAAGTGATAGCGTACAGCCCCTCCCTCAGATACCAGGGAGTGACAGGGGCGATGCATACAGAGCCTAATCTGGGTGTGTAGCATTACTGTCCGACCTTATCTAGGCTTCCAGCAGCCATCATTAAATCCCCTACTATCTAAAGATAATGAGGTGACTCTGCTCATTCCTCTCAATCTATACAGCAAAGCTGACAAGTGAACTACACAAAACGGGAAGCGTCGGCCTATTGTGACTGTGTGGCCAGTCCCATACATTTTTAAAAAAATTTTAGAAAAAAAATGTTTTGACTAAAAACCTGATTTTAAATATTATTTTCTAATGATACTATTAGTTGTGAGACCATACAGACCATTAATGATATTTTTTTATGCTTCAGTTCATAACTAAGGGGCTTTGAGTACGTGCAGAAGAATGAAGATGTTCCCACTGTAGGAAGGGTTTTTTTTTCCCTATAAGAGCAGTCACACTACGGAACTTTAGAACCAGATTGCTTAGATTTGGAAAATTGATCCAGGGATCGAACATGTTTGGTTTCTTCATATCTGAGTCCATTGGGTGCGTGACAACCCTTGTAAGAGATGTATTTATGGACATATTGTTTGTCATACAAAGACCGGTGCAACTATGTAAACTCCTAGCCAAGGGACTTGTTTACCAGAGAGGCTGCTGTCCGGAGACCTCTGAGGTTTAATCTCTTCTGACACTGGATTATTTAACTTTATTGTACCAGTGATGCCCCAAAAATTTCAATTGTACGTTGCCCTATGCCCATTACCCCTCTCCCATGAATGTCTGATTTACTGATCCATGTGTTTAAATAGACCAGACGTGAATTATTATTTTTTCTTCCTCCAGTATTGTATAAGCGAGCATTGTGTCCCCAGTTTGACAATGAACTTCATGCATGATAAATTTCAGAACATTCTTTGCTATAAAAACAGATGATCTGTGCAGCGCTGGAATGCGGACCGGTTTGGTTTATTGACATAATATAACTGAACAGTAGGCGATATATAATGTGCTGTACAGCGCAAAACATTTAACGCTTATCCCTACTTTAATGTACATCCAAGTTCATAAAGCTGGTGCATTCCCCTTTAAGGAGGTGTCCTATCAGACGTAGTCTTCCCAAAGCTCCATTGAGGGGTCTGTCCTGTTTCGGTGATGCCAGTCCCTTTTGGACTGTCACCTTTTGCTTGCAGTCTATTAAATGGTTTACCTAATCTGGTCAACTGGTAAATTGTATACACCACTGGGCTACAAGGAGCTTGCCACATGTGCTTCTCCCATCCATGAATCCTCCGCTATTTAGGAGAACCAAAGATAGTCGAGGGATGTGATGGCTATAAGCTGGATCCTGTGTGTCATAGCCGAGCCGAGCCGTCATTTCAGCTGAACTGACTGAATCGGTTAAGAGAGCCATACAGCTTCTATGTATACAGGATACGTACTAGCTGCGTCGTAAAAAGTAAAAAAAAAATGTTTTTAATAAAATTCCAACATTTATTAAACACAAAGCACATTGATTTAATAAAAAGAAAAATCTACTTGAAGCGGTAAATAGGCTTTAAATACAAAAGTTTTGTAACGTACAAAAATGTTTTTAAACATTAGGCCCTTCGCGCCATGACATAACACTGCGGGTGTCAGCTGTGTATCATAGCTGACACCCGGAACTAACGGCCAGGAACAGCGATCGCGCTAGTCCTCGCCATTTAACCCCTCAAATGCTGCGATCAATCGAGACTGCAGCATCTGAGGTGTTATAAAGAGGGGATCGGCCCCCCCCCCCACAATGCGATTGTAGGGTGCCGATTGTTGTCCTGACAGCCCAAGGGCCTAATCAGGGGCGTAACTAGGAAAGACTGGGCCCCATAGCAAACTTTTGACTGGGGCCCCCCCTCCCCTGGGTGTCACACAACCCCCCCCCCCTTGTAGATAGTGCCTTTTTTTACAAACCCCCCCCCCCCCTTTTTGATAACGCCATACAGCCCCCCTGTAGATAACGCCATACAGCCCCCTTTGTAGATAGCGCCATACAGCCCCCTCTGTAGATATCTACAGGGGGGGCTGTATGGCGTTCCCTACAGGGGGGACTGTATGGCGTTCCCTACAGGGGGGGGGCTGTATGGCGTTCCCTACAGGGGGGTCTGTAGGGAACACCGTACAGCGTCGTCCCCCCCTGTAAGGAACGCCATACAGCGTCGTCGTCCCCTGTAGGGAACGCCATACAGCGTCGTCGTCCCCTGTAGGGAACGCCATACAGCGTCGTCCGTCCCTGTAGGGAACGCCATACAGCGTCGTCCCCCCTGTAGGGAACGCCATACAGCGTCCCCCCTCCCAAAAAAATGCGACCTACAGTGTGTCCTAATAAGACATGTATCCCCTATCCACAGGATAGGGGAGACATGTGTGATCGCTGGCATTGATAGGGAGAACGGGGGACCAAAAGTCCCCCGAAGTTCTCCATGACTAACCTCTGACTTCCGGAGTCTGTGTCGGCAGCTCACTAAAAATGAAAGGAGCGCTGGTCACGCATGCGCACAAGCACGACCGGCGCTCCATTCATTTCTCCGGAGCTGCCGACACAGACCCCGGAAGTCCGAGGTTTGTGATGGAGAACTTCAGGGGACTTTCAGTCCCCCGTTCTCCCTATCGCTGCCAGCGATCACACATGTATCCCCTATCCTGTGGATAGGGATAGGGCATACATGTCTTTTGTTTAATGGCAGAGCGGGGAGATACCTCCCTGCTCTGCCGTAGTGTTAAGAGGTGTCGCGCTGTAGCAGCAGTAGCGGCAGCTAGCGGAGCCTCCGGCCATGGTGGGGGCCCGTGCCGGCGGGCGACACGGGCCCCCTCATGCCGCGGGCCCCTTAGCAGCCGCTACTGCTGCTACGGCGGTAATTACGCCACTGGGCCTAATGAAGGCCCCCAGGACTGCCTTCACTCTTCTCTACACTGCAATACATTAGCACACTTATTCCAGTCCCCTAGGGGGACTAATGTAATGTGTAAAAAAAAATTGATGTTACAATATAGCGTTATTTAATGCACATGGTGAATGCCGTAAAAAGAAAAAAATATATAAAACCGCCAGAATCGCTGTTTTTTTGGTCAACTAAACAAAAATTGAATAAAAAGTGATCAAGAAGTCGCATGTACCAATAAAAAAAAAACACCGTTCGTGCCGCAAAAAATAAGCCCTCACACCGCGCAATTGATGAAAAAAATAAAGTTAAAATAAAGTTAAAATAAGCTTTCGCTGCCTCCCATTGATGTCAGAGGCGTACACACACGAATATAGGGCATGTCACTTCTTTTTCTCGTGAGCCAATTTTTCCGCTCGTGGGAAAAACACGCCTCTGCCTCCCATTAAAATCAATCGGAGGCATTTTCGGCCGTTTTTTTGGCGCGTTTTGCGGTGCGATTTCCGCGTCAAAAAAATAGTAAAAAAACTCTGAACTCCCCCTAATGGTGCCAATAGAAACTACAACTCCTCCCACAAAAAAACAAGCCTTCACACCACTCCGTTGACGAAAAAAATAAAAGTTATGGCTCATAGAATGCGGGGAGTGTAAAACGAAAATGAAAAATAAAAAGAAAATGGCTTGGGCTTTAAGGGTATGTTCACACACAAACTCAAAACCGTCTGAAAATACGGAGCTGTTTTCAAGGGAAAACAGATCCTGATTTTCAGAAGTTTTCTAAGCCACTCGCGTTTTTCACGGCCGATCTTGGAGCTCTTTTTCTATAGAGTCAATGAAAAACAGCTCAAGAAGTGACATGCACTTCTTTTTCGTGGGCGGATTTTTCACACGGTTTTTCGAAAATGAGGCGTAAAAAACGCCCCGTCGGAACAGTGCCTAATTTCTCATTGAAATCAATAGGCAGATGTTTTTGTAGGTGTTCTGCTTCCGTTTTTTTTCAGGTGTTTTTCGTGGCATTAACGCCCCGACATACACCTGAAAACACTGTGTGTGCACATACCCTAAGGGGTTCAAAGTAAAAACACAGCTTTTCCCATTTATTTTTTTTCCCCTAAAGTAATGTAAAAAGTAAACATAACTGGTGTCGCTGCGTCCGTAAGTCTGAACTACTAAAATATCATGTTTTTTAACCCAGCAGCTGAACGCCATAGGAAAAAAAAAATCGCAATACCAGAATTGTTGTTTTATGGTCGTCTTGGTCCACAAAAATATGGGATACAAAATTATTAAAGTATGTACCCAAAAATGGTACCAATAAAAACGACAGCTCGCCACGCAGAAAACACGCCCCCACGGAATTCCATTGAAGATAAAAATTAAAAAGTTATTAGTCTCAGAATATGCCGACACAAAATTATCTTTTCTAACAAATAGTTTTTCTTTGTAAAGGCAGTACATCATAAAAAACTATAAAAATTTGGTTTCACCGTAATCATATTGACCCGCAGAGTAAAGTTCAGGCCAGCGCTAATATACGTTTACCTTTCTTCTGTCAGAGGGAGAGCGGGTCGAACGATTAAACGGAACGCAACGGTTCTGTTAGAATTATCATTGATTTCAATGGTAATTCTTTTGTCTCTGTTCGCTAAGTTTCCGTTTGTTTTGCAAGAGTGCAGTCTGCAGAACTTTTGTTTCTGTGAAAAAAACGGAAACAGCGAACGGAGACAAACGGACAGCAACTGAAACTAAATTACCGTTGAAATCAATAGTAATTCTAACGGAACCGTTGCTTTCCGTTCAATTTTTCGATCCTCTCTCCCTCTGACAGAAGAGAGGTAAACGTATAATAATACTAGTGTGAACTTAGCCTAACGTCGTTTTTACTGCACGGTAAACGTCTTAACAGCGAAACAAAGAAAAAATAATAATATTTCGGAAATTGCTGTTTTTTTTTTTCCAATTCCATCCCACAAAATATTTTTTTTTCCCCTTTCCCAATACATTATATGGTACCTTAGATATCAACATTAAAAACTACAACTCGTCCCGCAAAAAACAAGCCCTCATACGGCTATGTCGACAGAAAAATAAAAAAGTTATGACTTTTGGATGGTGGGGGAGGAAAAAACTAAAATAAAAAACAGAAAATGGATGTAGCGCCGAGGGGTTAAAGTGGTAATCAGGTTTTCATCAAATAAAAATGAATGTATAATGAAAATGAGGCAATTTTTCGATCTGTTTTGTAAGGCAGTTCCTCATGGTCTATAAGATCTCTGCTTGCAGTCATCGAATTTGGATCTGCCAAATTTTACTTCGAACGGATAAAAATCTGTCCTATGATGAGCACAATGGTGCTTGGCTTGTTACTGTTAGGCTGGGTTCACACAACCTGTTTTCAGACGTAAACGAGGTGTATTAGGCTATGTTCACACAGAGTATTTTGCCGAGTTTTTTGATGCGGAAACCGCGTCGCAAAACTCGGCAAAAACGGTCCGAAAATGCCTTTCCATTGATTTCAATGGGAGGCGTCGGCGTCTTTTTCCCGCGAGCAGTAAAACTGCCTCGCGGAAAAAGAAGCGACATGCCCTATATTCGGGCGCTTCCGCCTCTTACCTCCCATTGACTTCAATGGGAGGCAGAGAGAGCGTATTTCGCGGTGTTTTATGCCCGCGGCGCTCAATGGCCGCAGGCGAAAAACGCCGCGGGAAAACTCCGCGAAAATCGGCGTGCAGGGAGAGGAAAATCTGCCTCAAACTTCCAAACTGAATTTTGAGGCAGATATTCCTCCTGCAAAATACTCCGTGTGAACATAGCCTTATGCCTCGATTTACGCCTGAAAATAGGGCTACAATACGTCGGCAAACATCTGCCCATTCATTTGAATGGGTTTGCCGACGTACTGTGCCGACGACCTGTCATTTACGCGTCGTCGTCTGACAGCTGTCAAACGACGACGCGTAAAAATACAGCCTCGTCAAAAGAAGTGCAGGACACTTATATACATTATATGCAGGACACTTATATACATTATATGCGGGACACTTATATACATTATGTGCGGGACACTTCTATACATTACATGCGGGACACTTCTATACATTATATGCGGGACACTTATATACATTATATGCGGGACACTTATATACATTATATGCAGGACACTTATATACATTATATGCGGGACACTTATATACATTATATGCGGGACACTTCTATACATTATATGCGGGACACTTATATACATTATATGCGGGACACTTATATACATTATATGCGGGACACTTATATACATTATGTGCGGGACACTTCTATACATTACATGCGGGACACTTCTATACATTATATGCGGGACACTTATATACATTATATGCGGGACACTTATATACATTATATGCAGGACACTTATATACATTATATGCGGGACACTTATATACATTATATGCGGGACACTTCTATACATTATATGCGGGACACTTATATACATTATATGCGGGACACTTATATACATTATATGCGGGACACTTATATACATTATATGCGGGACACTTCTATACATTATATGCGGGACACTTATATACATTATATGCAGGACACTTATATACATTATATGCGGGACACTTCTATACATTATATGCGGGACACTTCTATACATTATATGCGGGACACTTCTATACATTATATGCGGGACACTTATATACATTATATGCGGGACACTTATATACATTATATGCGGGACACTTATATACATTATATGCGGGACACTTCTATACATTATATGCGGGACACTTATATACATTATATGCAGGACACTTATATACATTATATGCGGGACACTTCTATACATTATATGCGGGACACTTCTATACATTATATGCGGGACACTTATATACATTATATGCGGGACACTTATATACATTATATGCGGGACACTTCTATACATTATATGCGGGACACTTATATACATTATATGCGGGACACTTATATACATTATATGCGGGACACTTATATACATTATATGCGGGACACTTCTATACATTATATGCGGGACACTTATATACATTATATGCGGGACACTTATATACATTATATGCGGGACACTTATATACATTATATGCGGGACACTTATATACATTATATGCGGGACACTTATATACATTATATGCGGGACACTTATATACATTATATGCGGGACACTTATATACATTATATGCGGGACACTTATATACATTATATGCGGGACACTTATATACATTATATGCGGGACACTTATATATATTATATGCGGGGCACTTATATACATTATATGCGGGGCACTTATATACATTATATGCGGGGCACTTATATACATTATATGCGGGGCACTTCTATACATTATATGCGGGACACTTATATCCATTATATGCAGGACACTTATATACATTATATGCAGGACACTTCTTTCAGACGTAATTTGAGCCGTTCTTCATTGAACTCAATGAAGCACAGCTCAAAATTTACGGCTGTCAGAGAAGCCTCGCAAAATGCCAGGAGGAGCAATTACTGCTGAAACGAGGCAGCTGTTTTCTCCTTGAAAACAGTCTGTCATTTCAGACGGAAAAGCCTCTCACCGTGTGCACATACCCTTACTGTAACTGTAAGGGTATGTGCACACACACTAATTACGTCCGTAATTGACGGACGTATTTCGGCCGCAAGTTCCGGACCGAACACAGTGCAGGGAGCCGGGCTCCTAGCATCATACTTATGTACGACGCTAGGAGTCCCTGCCTTGCTGCAGGACAACTGTCCCGTACTGAAAACATGATTACAGTACGGGACAGTTGTCCTGCAGCGAGGCAGGGACTCCTAGCATCGTACATAAGTATGATGCTAGGAGCCCGGCTCCCTGCACTGTGTTCGGTCCGGGACTTGCGGCCGAAATACGTCCGTCAATTACGGACGTAATTAGTGTGTGTGCACATACCTTTAGAACCCATCACCTGTGTGTGAGAGAAAACTTCCAATACACCAGAATTTCCTGTAATCCAACACTGCAGTGTTCCAAACGTGCCAGATTATTTGAATTTTACTGTGTAGATTGACATAATTTACCCGTAATCCCTGCCAAATAGTAGGAATACATTTTTTTTTATAGTTTATCATGCATTTTTAAATTTATACAAATAAAAACAAATGACATAATTTTTTTATGCATTTTTAATTCGCTAGAAATAATAATAATTTGGGAATTTTTAAATGCAATGTTAAATACTTTTGTGTCAAAAAAGACAAAAGTATAGAAGGTATGATACCTTTATTGGCTAACCATAAGGCTGGGTTCACACAACATATTTTCAGGCGTAATGGAGGCGTTTTACACCTAGAATTACGCCTGAAAACACGGCACCAAAACGTCGGCAAACATCTGCCCATTACTTTCAATGGGTTTGCTGACGACCTGTAATTTTACGCGTCGCTGTCAAAAGACGGCGCATAAAATAACAGCCACGTCAAAGAAGTGCAGGACACTTCTTGGGACATAATTGGAGCCGTTTTTCATTGAATCCAATGAAGAACAGCTCCAAATTACGTCCGTAATGGACACCCCGCAAAACGCAAGTACGAGTAATTACGTCTGAAATTCGTGAGCTGTTTTCGCCTGAAAACAGCTCCGTAATTTCAGACGTAATTGTAGTTATCGTGTGCACATACCCTAAAAGTTCTATATGCGGCTTTCATAGCACAGAGGCCCCTTCTTCAGGCAGTTAACAAATGAATGACTTTAGAAAAAAGCACAACATTTAGATGTTACACAAAGACAATTAGTACATGAGGTGATATATCATTAAGATAAACTGGGCCCGTAAAACTGAGGTTATAGGGGTGATGACTTAGGAGTTGAGGCATCTGGAGTCAGTCTGGTGGGGGATGTGACGTGTGTCCATGTAGTGGCTCATAAATCCTGGTGTTAGATTGAGGCCTCGTGTCAATGACTGGAATTTTATCATCAGATTGAATTCCCAAATTTTTCTTTCTCTGTTGTTCTTAAAATGACCCTTCAGTATTAGGGTATGTTCACACGATGAGAGGCATTTACGTGTGAAAAGACAGACTGTTAACAGCTGCCTCGTTTCACACGTAAATGCTCCTCCTCGCATTTTGCGAGCCGTCTGAGACGCTCGTAAATCTTGAACTGTTCTTCATTGAGTTCAATGAAGAACAGCTCAAATTACGTGGCAAAGAAGTGCCCTGCACTTCTTTACCGAGGCAGTCAATTTACGCGTCGTCGTTTGACAGCTGTCAAACGACGACGCGTAAATAACAGGTCGTCTGCACAATACGTCGGCAAACCCATTCAAATGAATGGGCAGATGTTTGCCGACGTATTGTAGCCCTATTTTCAGGCGTAAAACGAGGCATAATACACCTCGTTTACGTCTGAAAATAGGTCGTGTGAACCCAGCCTTAGGACCTTTAAATCTGCCTCAGGCCGGATTCACACGAGCGTGTGCGTTTTGCGCACGCAAAAAATTTGGCGTTTTGCATGCGCAAAAGGCACTTAACAGCTCCGTATGTCAGCCCCGTATGATGCGTGGCTGGGTGATTTTCGCGCAGCCGCCATCATTATGACACTCCGTTTGGATGTTTGTAAACAGAAAAGCACGTGGTGCTTTTCTGTTTTCATTCATACTTTTCACTGCTGTTGCGCGAATCACGCGCGTCCCACGGAAGTGCTTCCGTGTGGTGCGCGTGATTTTCACGCACCCATTGACTTCAAAATAACGCACGTTGCATGGACGTATATCCCGTTCATCTGAATAAGCCCTCACTGTGATCAGGTCCAGAGAAATGGTTTCCCACGTGTGTATCCAGGAGCTGTTTTATTGTATGTCTGTGAAGATTCATGCTGGATTGTAGTTTTTGTATTGTTTCTCCAATGTAGATTCCTTTATTGATGCCCCTTGTTCACAGGATCATGTACACTACATTGGAGGATGTACAGGAGAATGTGCCAGTGATTTTATAGTCCTGCAGCGTGTTTGGTATGTGGATGGTGTTTGATGACCAGATGTTGGTACAGGTCTTGCATTTTCTACTGTTTCAAGGAAAAGTGCCATTTTCTGATGGTGATGAGAGGGACTTCTGACCAGGAGATTCCTTAGGTTTGGTGGCTGTTTGTATGCAAGGAGAGGTAAATCCGGGAATATTTCCTTCAGTTTATTGTCTTTGTTAAATATAGGTTGGAGATCAGCAGCAATTTTCCTCAAGACGTTCATTTGTGGGTTGTATATGACCACAAGGGGCACCCTGCTGTTGTCTTCCTTCTTTTTGTACTCCAGAAGATTGCTCCTTGGATTTCTTGTTGCTCTGTAGATCTGATCATCTATAATACGTGGATGGTATCCCAGTGGTAGGAATGTATTCCTCAGTCATAGCAGGTGTTGTTTTCTGTCTTCACTGTCTGAATAGATCCGTATGTATCGCAGAGCCTGGCTGTAGATGATGGATTTCTTTAAAACAACAGAGAAAGAAAAATTTCGGAATTCAAGATGATGATAAAATTCCAGTCATTGACACAAGGCCTCAATCTAACACCTGGATTTATGAGCCACTACATGGACACACATCACATCCCTCATCAGACTGACTCCAGATGCCTTAAAGCGTAGCTAAACTTTCGCAAAAAAAAAAAAAATTGAAACTGCTATTATGTCCCTCTATGTGAATACATTACTCCTAGCAATTATTTTTTTACTTCAAAATACAGTTTTTGCAGCTTTTTTTCTTGTGAAACCGTCCACATCTATTTTCTCACACTTCCTGATTCTGGCCGGTTGCTAGGGGTGTGTCTAGGGGCGTGTCTTACTGTGGGTGATGTTAAGATCACACACAGTAAAACAGACAGTATCTTTCATGGGCAGTGAACTCTGAGGTGATCATTACAATACTGTGAGCGTGCACTGAGCTATGCACAGCACAACACATTATATACAGAGATGTAAATATCTCTGCACACTCCAGAGGAAAGCAATCAGAGGTTTTCTTTTCACTTTCCCTGGAAAGTGCAGGGAAGATAAGACAGGACGGCAGGGTGATTGGGGTGGGGGACGGGGACGGACAGAGCAGTCCTAGTCTTATCTGATGCTAATTAGCAGCTCAGATTAGTGTCCTGAGACAGGGGGAGAATCACAGAGACCAGTGCACACAGTCTCTTCCATGAACTGTGTAGTGTATAAAGGCAGAGAGACCTTCCTGACATCACGATGGGGGCGTGCACATCTGACGTCAGGATGGGGCACCACCCACCTGTACTCACAAGCAGCAGAATTCGTACATTGATACATTCACACAGTGTACGGATTTCTGCTAGCAACAGGAGACATACAAGAAATAAAATGTGGTAGAAAAGTGTCAGAGTGGCCATTTAAAACACATATAACATAAAAAGGAGCCCAAATTCATTAATAAAGTATATTACAAAACATATTTATATTACACATGCTGCTAGAAAATAAAAAGTTGATCGAACGTTTAGTTACGCTTTAACTCCTAAGTCATCACCTCTATAACCTCAGTTTTATTGCCCCGGCTTATCTTAATGATGTATCACCTCATGTACTAATTGTCTTTGTGTAACATCTAAATGTTGTGCTTTTTTCTAAGTCATTCATTTGTTAATTTGCCTGAAGAAGGAGCCTCTGCGCTCTGAAAGCCGCATATAGAACTTTTATGGTTAGCCAATAAAGGTATCATACCTACTATACTTTTGTCTTTTTTGACACAAAACTATTTAACATTGCATATTGTCTCTGGCTAACACGGTACTACACTATTTTTGAATTTTTAAATAAAATTATTCTTTCCGAATTAAAAGTAGTGATTCTAGCAAATTCCTGAGGTCCACGCTAATTCACTTTCATGATCGTTTCCTTCTGTATGAGCTGGTGACACTAGGTCCATGGTTTACAGCATGACGTGCTCTATAGATATAGTATATCATGGAGAGCAATGAGGGTAAATGTCACCTTGTGCCTCAATAAAGATTAACCGTCACAGTGTATAAGATTACAGAGCGAGGGCACGTTGTGTTGAGATCTTGAGCGCCGGGTGCAGAACATGTGAGACGGTGACCAAATAAAGATCCAAATTTGCAACTTTGTACCGGGGGTAATGGCTCACGCTGTTATATTACCAGGATGAGTTCTGCTGTGGTGGTCCATATCAATGTCCCCTCTATTGAAGCCTGTTAGGATGTAGATATTGATGTAGATGGTGAATTGAATCCACACAAGATCTCCCTGATAAGACTGCACCTGACAAATCACAACAGGAAATGTCATCAGAATCTCTCAGTAGTGCAGCCTCAGGCTTTGGGTCCCTAACTTCAATCAGTCATGTCTCAGCACACAGTAATATACTGTATCTGGCCAAATGTATGCAGACACCCCTCCTAATTATTGAGTTGAGGTGCTCCACACACATTGCAAACAGGTGCAAAAAAATCAAGCACACAGCCATGCAATCTCTATAGACAAACATTGATAGTAGTATGGGTCGTACTGAAGAGCTCAGTGACTTTACACGTGACGCTGTCACCTTTGCCATAAGTCAGTTCATAGATTTTTTTGATCTGCCAGATCTTCCCCAGTCACCTGTAAGTGCTATTATTATCTGCTACATCTGCTCCAGTCACCTGTAAGTGCTATTATCTGCTACATCTGCTTCAGTCACCTGTAAGTGCTATTATTATCTTCTAGATCTGCTCCAGTTACCTGTAAGTGCTAATATCTGCTAGATCTGCTCCAGTCACCTGTAAGTGCTATTATTATCTGCTAGATCTGCTCCAGACACCTGTAAGTGCTATTATTATTATTATCTTCTAGATCTGCTCCAGTCACCTGTAAGTGCTATTACTATCTGCTAGATCTGCTCCAGTCACCTGTAAGTGCTATTATTATCTGTTAGATCTGCCCCAGTCACCTGTAAGTGCTATTATCTGCTAGATCTGACTCGGTTACCTGTAAGTGTTATTATCGGTTAGATCTGACCCGATCACTTGTAAGTGCTACTGTTATGTGCTAGACCTATCCCAGTCACCTGTAAGTGCTAATATTATTATCTGTTAGATCTGCCCGGTCACTTGTAAGTGTTATGTTGTAGATAATTCAAAGTCAAACAGTTGCTTCAGATTCATTCATATTTATTTTCTCAAGAGAAGGTTTCACAGCAGTGTCATAATGATGTCACTCAGCAAGTGATGGCAGACTGCATTTTACATACATTATGAGTGAGTTTATATACAGCTTTTTAGACTGAACTTTCACTACATCAGCTATAATATTTTCTCTTGCGTTTGCACAAAACAAATTACATTCACAATATTTTCTTAGCATTGCAATATTTTCCTATCAATTCATTGAATGTTAAGTCCTTAGCATTTTCGCCTGTATCGGAGGGCGTAGAGGGTGTGGTCGAGTCATCAGTTTTCCCTCAGTCTTTATTCTTGCTGATTCAATTCATTTCAACACTTTTTTTTATCTAGTTAAGATTTCCCTCGACACAGCAAAAGCATTTAATACATTCTCTTAAAGTATCATTCTTATATTGAAGTTAACATGCAAGTATAGAATATAAGACAGCATGGTGGAATTAGTTAAATTCTTTCACAGTTATTATTGTGAAGTGGACTAGGAGCAACAGCAGATACAGTAGACCACATAAACTATAAGAGCGGGTCCGCTGAGTCCTGAAGCTTCCCGTATTCTCTGCTGTTTCACTGACTACACTGTTTTAAACACAAGCCAAAGTCATTATACATAATGCAATGGAGAAAGAAAAAATGGTGTATCCAGCACTCTTGTAAAAAAAAAATCGGCTTTATTGGGTCATTTTAAAAAACAGAACAATTAAAATGAAAATCCCGGGACCATGCTTACGCGTTTCAAACCTCTGGGGTTCTTAGTCATAGCTTAGCATGGTCCCGGGATTTTAATTTTAATTGTTCTGTTTTTTAAAATGACCAAATAAAGCCGATTTTTTTTTTTACAAGAGTGCTGGATACACCATATTTTTCTTTCTCCATTGCCTTGTATACCTGTTGTCGATTCAGGATTCTTCTTCGGATATTTTCGAGAACCTTTGCCATTCATGACGTGGAATCAACTAACGCATGGACTAACGCAGTTGAAACGCGGTGAGCGAACCTTTGTAATCACTTTTCTCTATTTTTTTTCATCATACACAATGCCAAGCGTCAGCTGCAGTGGTGTAAAGCACGTCACCTCTGGACTCTGGAGCAGCGTGTTCTCTGGAGTCACGTCTCACTATCCGGCAGTCTGATGGAGGAATCTGGGTTCTGGCGGATGCCAGGAGAACGTTACCTACCGTAAAGCAGAGTGCCTACTGTAACGTGTGGAGGAGGGGTAATGGTCTGGGGCTGTTTTTCAGCGTTTGGCCGCTTATTTCCTGTGCAGCTTATTGTTACAACATACCAAAACATTTTACTCAATTGTAGCTTCTAACTTTGTTGTAACAGTTTGGGGTTTGTCCCTTTCCTGTCCTAGCGTGACTGCGCCCCAGTGCAGACCGCGAGCTCCATTGTGCAAGGAGTTGGGTGTGGAGGAAGTCGAGTCCTGACCTTCACCGCATCCAACACCATCAGGATAAATTGGAACTCTCGTTTCGAGCCAGACCGTCTCCCCCGACATCCGCACCTGACATCACAAATGCTCCATTGGCTAAAAAGTCTAAAATTCCCACAGAAGTTTCTTATAGAAATCCTTCCCAGAAGAGTGGAGGCTGTTATAGCGTAAAAGGGGCCCAACTCCATATTAGCCTCCATGACTTTGGAATGGGATGTCCAACAAGCTCATATAGGTGTGTAAATACAATTTCCTTAACCCATTCACCACTGGGTATATTAAATGGTACCCTCTAACCCACCCTAGTTCTCCAGGGGTATTAGGTATTAACACATAACCACCCTAAAATGTATTGAATGGTTCTATTTTAACCCCTTCACCACCTTAGACCACCAGAGATGTTAGGTATTCGCCCCTAAACTACTCTAGACCACTAGGGAGCTTACAATGAGGCATGTGTACTCAAGTGAGAAAGTGCAAGTAGCCTCAATGAAGGTGGGTGTGATGAGGGGTGTTTTTGACCCATTGGTTCACAATAGAGAGCCAGGGCTGTCGCTATTGGGGATGCAGAGGTAGCAGCAGAGGTTATTAGATGGAAGTCCCTCATTCAGGTCTTCCAAAATAAAGAGTGTCTCTCTGGAGGACTCAGCGCATCTATATTTACACAGACAGCCCATTCATTTCATTGAGCACCATGTAATGCTTAATTTTCCCTGTGGTGGCGCTGCAGAGGAACTGAACAGTTGCCACTAGGTTCCTTCAGTGATTGCAACTAATCACTAGGGATCACAGCAGTGGGCCTCCATGTGGTCTGCTTATTTTCGGGGGAACCTTTTAATGAACCCTTTTAATAAAAAGGTATTATCCATTGACATTTAGACTGTTTTTTAAAGAACTCTAGGTAAACTGCTTGGTTGTCTTACATTGGTATACTCAAACCTGCATAGGGAAATATAGTGATGTAAGCCTTCTATAGGTAAACTATAACACTATCACTGCACATTGACAAAAAAAACACACTGGTCCCACGTTTCCTTATCTTATTTTTTGTTTTGTACCTTTTTTATTCAGAAATATAGTGAAGCGTCATAAATCACTTCCTTTTTTGTGTGAGACTGGAAAGCTTTATAAATAGAATTACTGTGCCTTTAAAGGAACAGTGTCATCACAAATTATTTTTTTTATATGTTAAAGATGTTAGTGCTTTATTAAAAACGTTTATATTCATTTGTGTGTTTGTGTTTTACTTTTTCTTATTTTTACACTTTTTCTTCCCTATGGGGGCTGCCATTTTTTGTTCCATTTCTGTCTGTGTCGATTAACGACACATACAGACATGGAATACGGCAGCCACAGTCCCATAGGGACTGCGAACGGCTCCCGTCCCATTGACTTCAGTGTACGGCGTCTGTGTGGGAACTGCGCATGCGCCGCTCCCACACAGTCCAATTCGAAATTGGCGCCGTCCGGCGCCATTTTCCTGTGGACCGGAAGTCGCGGCCGGACAGTAATATTACTACTTCCGGTCGCGGCTTCCGGATTTGTGCACTTGGACCAGCGGCAGCAAACGGAGCGGACGGGCCGGAGGGAGCCGCGGCGGCAGGAGCAGGTAAGAGATTTCAATGTATGTTCGTGTTTGTGTGTGTTTACTACTGTATGTAAACCTACTACACTGTGTGTTAGCTCAAAAAATGGCGACACACAGTGTAGGAGGTTACACCGTTCAAACCCCTCGTTTATCCCGGCACTAGCCAGGATAAAGGAGGGGGGGATGCTGAGAGCTCACTAGAGCGAGGGCTTTTAACCCAATGTTGCAATGCTGCAATTTTGGGAATAGCTCCATCTAGTGACCAAAAATGGGTAGTATTATAAATTAGAATTAATTTATAATATTTCCTGACTCGTGAAAAAAATAAAAAAAATTTGAACAATGTTTAATCACCCACACACTAAATGTTTAATTTAAAAAAAACAAACATGTTTTTCTGGCAACACATTCCCTTTAAGTAGTAATCCTGTTTCTTCTTTACCTACAGCGCCATCTGTTGACTGACTCTATACATGGCAGCCATTACAGCGTTTTACAGGTTTTTACCACTATCTTTACTCCTACGCACATACATATAACCTGTTTCGGGTTCAGACAAGGGGTGCAGACAATGATGGTAGATATCCACCTCCACCAAAAGGAATTGTCCTGTTATTTGTATTTAAGTATTTTTGTATTTAAGTACTAAGCCTCTCATTTTTCTCTCGCCGCATTCCAAGACCCATAACTTTTTTATTTTTACGTTAAAATAGCCGTATGAGGGCTTGTTTTTTGCAGGGCAAGTTGTAGTTCTTTGATGGCACTATTTAACCCCTTCCCGCTCCTTGACGTACTATTACGTCATGGCAGCTGTATCGTTCGCGCTCCATGCCGTAATAGTACGTCACGGGAGTAACGGCCGTTTCGGCCGTCCTCCCGACACATACAGGAGCTGTGACGCTGCTGTCTTGTTCAGCAGCTGTCACAGCTCCTACAGCGGGGACCGATCGCTGTGTCCCCGCTGATTAACCCCTTAAAAGCCGCGTTCTATAGAGATCGCGGCTTTTTAGGGGTTAAGCTGCCATCGCCGGGCTGCTACGCGACAGCGGCCGGCGATGGTGACTATGGCAACCGGACACCAAACAATGGCGTCCGGCTATGCCATAGACGGAAGCCTAGTGGGTCCTGACAACGTCAGGACCCACTATGCTTGCTGTCAGTGAGTAGCTGACAGTTCTAATACACTGCACTACGCATGTAGTGCAGTGTATTAGAATAGCGATCAGGGCCTCCTGCCCTCATGTCCCCTAGTGGGACAAAGTAATAAAGTTAAAAAAAAGTTAAAAAAAGATGTGTAAAAATAAGAAAATAAAAGATTTAAAAGTATTAAAAGTAAAAGTCCCCCTTTTTACCTTATCAGTCATTTATTATTAATAAAAATATATAAACAAACAAATAAACTATACATAATTGGTATCGCCGCGTCCGTAACGGCCTGAACTACAAAATTATTCCGTTATTTATCCCGCACGGTGAACGCCGTAAAATAAAATAATAATAAACCGTACCACAATCACAATTGTTTGGTCACTTCACCTCCCAAAAAATGGAATAAAAAGAGATCAAAAAGTCGCATGTACCTAAAAATGGTACTGATGGAAAATACAGTTCGTTACGCAAAAAATAAGTCCTCGCACGGCTTTATTGATTGAAAAATAAAAACGTTCTGGCTCTTAGAATAAGGTAACACAAAAAGTGAATGATTGTTTACAAAACGTATTTTATTGTGCAAACGCCATAAGACATAAAAAAAAACTATAAACATCTGGTATCGCCATAATCGTATCGCCCCGCAGAATAAAGTGAACATGTCAATTATAGCGCACGGTGAACGCCGTAAAAAAAAAAAGAAAAAAAAACAATCGTACAATTGCTGTTTTTTAGTCACCACGCCAACTAAAAATAGAATAAAAACTGATCAAAAAGCCGCATGCACCCCAAGAAAACTACAATGGATTCCTCAAGGGGTCTAGTTTCCAAATTGGGGTCACTTTTGGGGGGTTCCCAATGTTTTGGCACCACAAGACCTCTTCAAACCGGACATGGTGCCTAATAAAAAAGAGGCTTCAAAATCCGCTAGGTCCTCCTTTGCTTCGGAGGCCGATGCTTCAGTCCATTACCGCCCGAGGGCCACATGTGGGATATTTCTCAAAACTGCAGAATCTGGGCAATACGTATTAAGTTGCGTTTCTCTGATAAATCCTTTTGTGTTATAAAAAAAATGGTATAAAGAGGATTTTCTGACAAAAAAAAAATGTAAATTTCACCTCTACTTTGCTCTAAATTTTTGTGAAACACCTAAAGGGTTCATAAACTTTCTAAATGCTGTTGTGAATACTTTGAGGGGTCTAGTTTCTAAAATGGGGTATTTGATAGGGGTTTCTAATATATGGGCCCCTCAAAGCAACTTCAGAACTGAACTGGAACCTAAAAAAATAAATAGAGGCAATACTTCATTTCTTACATTATACTGATAATGAGCCGTGCCCACCCCGAGATTACCCCAGTTTTGACCGTTTGTATAAACGGAGACCCCTATTAGACCGTTCCAGTGCCCGGTTTTCCCAAGCATTCACCCCCGAGACGTGTATTTCTATTGATGAGTCCCTGGTACATTTTAAAGGGAGGGTTCAATTCCGCGAGTACCTGCCGGGTAAGAGGGCACGGTATGGCGTGAAGATGTATAAGCTGTGCGAGAGTGCATCAGGGTATACCTACAGATTTAGGCTATATGAAGGAAAGGCCACCCCCAAAGCAGACTGCATCCTGGACTACAATAGGTACATGGGAGGGATGGACTTGTAAGATCAAGCCCTGAAGCCCTACAGCGCCATGCGGTGTGGTATAAGAAGCTAGCCGGGCACATCATACAGATGGCATTGTACAATGTGTACGTGCTACGTCGATGTGCAGGCCAGACGGGAACTTTCCTGGAATTTCAAGAGGTGATTATCAAGAACCTAATCTTTAGGGACCAAGAAGGGGGGGCACCCAGTACTTCTGGAAGCGAGCCCACACGCATCGTACCAGGGCAACACTTTCCAGGAGAAGTTCCCCAAACTGGCAAGAAGGGAAAAAGTCAAAAGAGGTGCAAAGTCTGCTATAAGAGGGCGATAAGGGATGACACAATATATCAATGTGACACGTGTCCCGAATAACCAGAGCTCTGTATGAAAGTGTTTTAAAATTTATCATACATCCCTTGGTTTATAATTTACCCCAATTTTACTTACCCTGATGCACTCCGCACAGCTTATCCCCCCTCGTCTTTCCCCTCTGGGCCCTGCTGTGTGTCCAGGCAGCTGATAACAGCCACATGTAGGGTATTGCCATACCCGGGAGAACCCACATTACAGTTTATGGGGTGTAGGTCTCCGGTCAAAATGCTCACTACACCTCTAGATGAATGCCTTAAGGGTGTAGTTTTTAAAACGGGGTCACTTCTTGCGGGTTTCAACTGCACTGGTACCTCAGGGGCTTCTGCATACATGACTTCGCACTAGAAAATCCCCAGTAGGCCAAATGGTGGTCCTTTCCTTCTGAGCCCTCCCATGGGCCCAAACGGCAGTTTATCACAACAAATGGGGTATTGCCGCACTCAGGACAAATTGCGCAACAGAATGGGGTATTTTGTTTCTTGTGAAAATAAGAAATTTTCAGCCAAAACTACATATTATTTGACAAAAATAATTTTGTTTTCATTCCCAGCCCAATTCAAATAAGTTCTGTGAAAAAACTATGGGGTCAAAATGGTCACAACACCCATAAATGAATTCCTTGAGGGGTGTAGTTTCCAAAATGGGGTCAGTTGTGGTTGGTTTCTATTGCTTTGATACCTCTGGGGCTCTGCAAATGCGACATGGCACCCGAAAACCAAACCAGCAAAATCTGTACTCCAAAGAACACACAGCGCTCCTTTCCTTCTGAGCCCTCCCATGGGCCCAAACGGCAGTTTATCACCACAAATGGGGTATTGCCGCACTCAGGACAAATTGGGCAACAAAATGGAGTATTTTATTTCTTGTGAAAATAAGAATTTTTGAGCTAAAATGACATATTATTGGAAAAAATATATATTTTTTTAATTCCCAGCCCAATTCAAATAAGTTCTGTGAAGAAACTATGGAGTCTAAATGGTCACATTACCCATAAATGAATTCCTTGAGGGGTGTAGTTTGCAAAATGGGGTCACTTCTGGTGGGTTTCCATTACTTTGATACCTCTGGGGCTCTGCAAATGCGACATGGCACCCGAAAACCAAACCAGCAAAATCTGCACTCCAAAGAACACACAGCGCTCCTTCCCTTCTGAAGCCTCCCATGGGCCCAAACGGCAGTTTATTGCCACAAATGGGGTATTGATGCACTCAGGAGAAATTGGGCAACAAAATTGAGTATTTTGTTCCCTGTGAAAATAAGAAATTTTGGTAAAAAATTACATCTTATTGGAAAAAATGTCATTTTTGTTATGTCACAGCCCAATTGAAATAGGTGCTGTGAAAAAACAGTGTGGTCAAAATGCTAACAACAACCATAAATGAATTCCTTGAGGGGTGTAGTTTCCAAAATGGGGTCACTTTTGGTGGGTTTCCATTGCTTTGATACCTCTGAGGCTCTGCAAATGCGACATGGCACCCGAAAACCAATCCAGCAAAATCTGGACTCCAACAAACATATAGCGCTCCTTTCCTTCTGAGCCCTCCCATGGGCCCAAACGGCAGTTTATCACCACAAATGGGGTATTGCCACACTAAGGACAAATTGGGCAACAAAAAGGGGTATTTTGTTCCCTGTGAAAATAAGAAATTTTGATCACAAATGACATTTTATTGTAAAAAATGACATTTTTTTCATTTCAGAGCCCAATTCAAATACGTGCTGTGAAAAAACTGTACGGTCAAAATGGTAACAACAACCCTAAATGAATTCCTTGAGGGGTGTAGTTTCCAAAATGGGGTCACTATTGGGGGATTCCTACTGTTTTGACACCTCAACACCTCTTCAAACCTGGCATGCGGCCTAAAATATATTCTAATAAAAAAGAGGACTCAAAATGCACTAGGTGCTTCTTTGCTTCTAGGGCTTGTGTTTTAGTCCATGAGCGCAGTAGGGCCACATGTGGGACATTTATAAAAACTGCAGAATCTGGACAATACATATTTAGTAGTGTTTCTCTGGTAAAACCTTCTGTGTTACAGAAAAAAAAATTAATAAAATTGAAATTCAGCAAGAAAAATGAAATTTGCAAATTTCACCTCCACTTTGCTTTAATTCTTGCGAAATGCCTGAAGGGTTAAAAAACTTTATAATTGCTGTTTTGAATACTTTGAGGGGTCTAGTTTTTAAAATGGGGTGTTTTATCAGGGTTTCTAATACATAGGCCCCACAAAGCCACTTCAGAACTCAAGAGGTACCTTAAAAAAAAGGCTTTTGAAATTTTCTTAAAAATATGAGAAATTGCTGTTCATGTTCTAAGCCTTGTAACGTCCAAGAAAAATAAAAGAATGTTCAAAAAACGATGCCAATCTAAAGTAGACATATGGGAAATGTGAACTAGTAACTATTGTGGGTGGTATAACCGTCTGTTTTACAAGCAGATGCATTTCAATTCTGAAAAATGCTATTTTTTCTAAATTTTCTCTACATTTTGCAATTTTTCACCAATAAACACTGAATATATCGACCAAATTTTACCACGAACATGAAGCCCAATGTGTCACGAGAAAACAATCTCAGAATCGCTTGGGTAGGTTTAAGTATTCCGACGTTATTACCACATAAAGTGAAATATGTCAGATTTGAAAAATGGGCTCTGAGCCTTAAGGCCCAAACTAGGCTGCGTCCTTAAGGGGTTAATGTACTGAAAAATTTTAAAAATATATTTGTGAGGTAGAATAAACCCCTCCCCCCCCCAGTAATTCCTCCATTGTTTTTGGGGTTTCGTTTTTGTGCCGTTCATAATGTGGTAAACGGTACATGTTAACTTCGTACGGCTGGTTAATATGATTACGGCGATACCAAATTGATATTGTTTTTTTTACATCTTCTACTTTTACAAAATCAAAACAATAAACTTGTTTTGTGTCGCCATATTCTGATAGCCATTTTTATTTTTCGTTCGATGGAGCGGTGTGAGGGCTTGCTTTTTGCGCGGCGAGCTGACGTTTTTATTGGTACCATTTTTGGGTATGTATGACTTTTTGATCATTTGTAATTCAATTTTTGGGTAGGTGACCCAAAAACAGAAATTTTTTATTTTTACGCTTTGACCCACGAAAAATAATGTTATATTGTAATATTTCTGACTTTTACAGATGCGGCAATACAATTTATTTTTTTATACATATGGGTAATATATAGGCTATATTCCTAAAAACTTTATTAACCCCTTCTCGACATCCGCTGTATATATACGGCGCACGCCGGGTGGGGGAGTATGGAGCGGGCTCACGGGCTGAGCCCGCTCCATAGAGCGAGTGTGTCGGCTGTGTGTTACAGCCGACACTTCTGGGTAACTAGCGTGATCCCGCTTATTTAACCCGTTAAATGCTACGGTCAGTAGCGACCGCGGCATTTAAATGACTAAAAACAGGGGGGTGACCCCCAGTAAAGTTTCAACGGCCACCCCGCGTCGAGATAGGAGGGTGCCGTTGGTTGGCATGGCAGCCTGCGGGCCTGATGAAGTGCAGGGATTCGTAGGAGACTGTCAGAATCACGATATACTGCAATACATCAGAATTGTAGTATATCGTGCAAGCGATCTAATGATTGCTGGTTAAAGGCCCCTAGGACATGTAAAAAACAGTAAATAAAAAATTAAAAGTTAAAAAAAAAAACCTTTTCCCATTTTCCTTCAAACACAATGTCAAAAAACAAAAAGCTAACATAACTGGTATCGACGCGTCCGTAAAAGTCTGAACTATTACAATATATCATTATTTAGTCCGTACGGTGAACGCCGTAAAAAAGACAAAAATAAAAATATCGTAATTGCTGTTTTTTAGTCACCTCATTTCCCACAAAAAATGAAATAAAAAGTGATCAAAAAGTCCCATGTACCCCAAAATGGTACCAATATAAACTACAGCTCGCCCCGCAAAAAATAAGCCTGCATACCCCTAAATCGACGGAAAAATAAAAAAGTTATGCCTCTCAGCATATGGCGACAAAACTCACATTTTATTTTTAACAATCAGTTTTTTCCTTGTAAAACATAAAGAAAACGATATAAATTTGGTATCGCTGTAATCGTATTGACCTGCAGACTAAAGTTAACATGCCGTTTTTACCGTATGGTGAACGCCGTAAAAACAAAACCACCCAAAAGATTGAGGAATCGCAGTTTTTTTCCTATTCCACCCCACATATAATTTTTTTGCTTCGTTTCCACTACATTATATGGTACAATATTGATGGAAAAATAAAAAAAGTTATGGTATTTGGAAGGTGGGGAGGAAAAAACAAAAGTGAAAATCTGAAAAATGGCTGCGGCGGGAAAGGGTTAAACAAATTTAAAAATAAATACATTTCTAGTTCCACTAGAAGATTAAACATTCGATCATGAGATCGCTGGTACAATACATTGCTATTCTGCTATTGCCGGCAGGGCCATCATTTGGCCCCCAAGATAGCATGAGAACTATTGTGGGGGAGGGGGCATTGGGTTGACAGTGGAGGCCCCGCCCTGTCTAGTGGCTTATATGACATGTTCGCTATTGACCGCAGCATTTAAGAGGTTAAACTACCAGGATCAGAGTAGGGTGTCAGCTTTAATACTCAGCAGACCCGCCGCAGCGTATGGAGCTGGCTCAGCCATTGGGTTCAATCCATATGCACTGTGCTCCCCCTAGTGGTGGCTGCAGGCAACCACAGTTTTATAATTTACAGAATAAGGGTATGTTCACACGGCAGGGGGTCCGTAACGGCTGAAATTACGGGAATGTTTCAGCCTGAAAACATCCCCGTAATTTCAGCCGTACCGGCATGTGCAGGCGCTTGAACGCCGCGTCAATTACGGCCGTAATTAGCGCTGCTATTCATTGGAGTCAATGAATAGCGGCTCCAATTACGGCCAAAGAAGTGACAGGTCACTTCTTCTACGCGGGCGTCAATTTACGTGCCGTCATTTGACAGCGGCGCGTAAATATACGCCTCGTGTGAACAGACAAACGTCTGCCCATTGCTTTTAATGGGCAGATGTTTGTCAGCGCTATTGAGGCGCTATTTTCGGGCGTAATTCGGGGCAAAAACGCCCGATTTACGTCCGTAAATAGGCCGTGTGAACATACCCTAAAGGGAAGCAGTGGTTTTGGAGCTGTATGGGGGACATTTATATATGTATTTAGTTTCCTGGCATAAATATACTGTGAAATACGGGGTTTGGGCTGAATGCCATTTTTATATACCACTTGTTCCAATGTGTGCAACTGTGGCGGAAAAAGCAGCACAGGTAACAAATTTGCTTACAATCCATTTAGCTTTATTTGTAAGAAAAGCGACAGAAAACAGTGTCGCGGGCAGCCTGGTTTGTTTTTACCCCGCACCATTTAAAAATTCTGACTAATACTCTGGGGCCCTATGATTTCTGTGCACACTCCTGATGCCATACGTGTATAATGGTGCATTATGGAGCCAATATAACACATAGGGGGGAATTTATCAACCGTTCTATGGCAGAAAACTGACGAGGAAAAGTCGCAGAAGGGCCCAAAAGTTGATATTTTTATTGACAATTGCGTCTTTTCTCGGAAAGCCAAGCAAGTTGGTGCACAGGCCCATAGACTTTGTATTGAGCCCGTACACCAATTGCTTTCCGAGAACAGCCGATCAGAAACCCAGCGGCTCAGCGTTCACCCAAGAGCTTCTGCCGCTTCGTTTTAGCGAATGGTAGGGCTCTCAGGGCTCGGACCCCCACCAATCAAAACTTCTGACATGTCACTAAGAACGCCAGTCTTAGTAAATTTGCCCCATAATCAGGTATGTATAAAGAACTGGTATTACATAAATGCACATTTGTGTCTAATAAAATGTGAGCCGGTAGCTCTGTACCTAGTGGCGTGGGAGTAAAGATCCAAACATACAACATTTGATGGATGCCACAATTTCATTTTTTTCTGTACAGCAAACATACGGAGGCCCAGTACAGGCCCAATGCACTTCTGTAGGTGCCCTATTCGTTTTGTACGAGCCATAATATGGTTTTGTGCATAAGACCTTAATGTGATTTAGTGACCTGACTAGTGAGCGCATCTGACTATGAATTGTATATAGGAAAATAACCTGATATGTCACTTTCAAACTACAGCTAGATCTCACGGAGGAAAAATATTTCTCCATTGATTGTGTCATTTACATACAAAGCTTACGTTTTACCATCAAATCTTAAAAATAGACTGTAAGTAAATAGTTCAGACAATTTTTAAGCTTTGTATTTTGGAAATAATCCCAATAGGAGTTTGTTCTTTTATACTGTAAATCCTAATAAATTTAAAAGTGATGATCTTGGGCCCCCTAGTGTACAATGTGTGTAATTACAGTCGCTGAATCAGGATTTCATGATGACTTGTGACGTGTAGTGCAATGTTCTTGCAGTATCACATCCCCCACCAATCGCTAGAATGAAGCGGCAGAAGAGCTCGTGTGAGCGCTCAGCCGCTTAGTTTCTGTTCGGCTTTTTCCGGAAAGCCGATGTATCAGAGTACGGGCTCATAGACTTTCTATTGAGTCCGTACAAGATGCATTGCTGTACGGAAAAAGCCGAACAGGCACGAAGCGGCTGAGCGCTCACACGAGCACTTCTGCCGCTTTGTTTTAGTGATTGGTGGGGGTCTCAGTGCTCGGTCCCCCACCAATCAAAACTTCTGACATGTCACTATGACATGCCAAAAGTTTGTCAAATGTTTAGTTGCCCTTTAACGTTTGTATATTTGTATGTACGCATATGTCGCACTGTATAGGGGGCTGCAGCCGTATGGATGTTGTTGTCACAGTCAGGGCGGATATGCTGCGTAAAAGCACATAGCATATCCGCCCTGGTCGGCGCAGGGAATTCCGCCAAAAAAAACACATTAAATTGTGCAGTTTTGGGTCTGGAATGTCCGCTGCGGATACCCTGCAATGAAAAAAAAATGGCTATACTTACCATGGCGACACGTCCCTCTGACGTCCGGAAGTGACTGGAGGAATGACATAAAAACATCACATGGGATGAAACGTCATCCCAGGAGGTCGGCCTAGACGAAGAAGCACAGAATCCTGGGTATCCGTTTTTTTTATTTTCTGAGTTGCGATTTTTTTCGGCAGAAACTCAGCTTTTCAGCTACAAAAATCGCAACGTCTGTTATTTGTTGCGGGTTTTACCTCCCTATTGAATTCAATGGGGAAAACCCGCAACAAAAAAGCAGCGATTACGAAAATACAATTGACTGCTGCGGATTAAAAAACCGAACCGCAAAATGTACTTACCATTCTTTGTATTTGATATACCTTTTCAATAAAAACTTAATGGAAAAAAAAATAAATTAAAAAAACCGAACCGCAGATCAATTTCTGAGCGTTTGTCCCGCTCAGCATTTACGAAGCGTGTGGATGAGTTTTGTCGAGATCTCATCCACTCTGCTGCTACTGTTTTATGCTGCGTATTTTCCGCAACTAAATCCGTTGCAGAAAATCTGCAGTATTTACACTATGTGTGAACCCGGCCTAATAGTAAGAATATTCAGTTCAGTGTCATTGTGTTTAGATTGAACTTTGTGTCCCCAAATGTGAAACAAGTTGCTTCCCCATTTCTATGGTTGCTACGGTATATACATAATACACGAGAGGGGTCAGGAGAGATGCTGGGAGGTCACTGTGTGTATTTCCTGCATTGCTCTAGCTTAACGGGGTTTTCCACCTTCTCACAACTGATGACCTGTCCACCGGATAGGTCATCAGTACATGATCTGTGGGGGTCCGACATCTGGACCCCGCGCAAATCAGCTAGTCCGGTGCCTCCGTGCACTGAACGTACATACCAAAAGCAGTTAGCTCCGGCCACGGAATTCAAGTGAATAGGAGCGGACCTCCAGCACGGCCGCTATGCTGTGTACAGAGCCAACTGCTTCCGGGCTCCATACATAGCATTATGTGCCATAACATCCGGTGCCTGCAGGCCACTGGAGCAGCTTAACGGTGCGGGGTCCGGGTGTCGGACCCACACCGATGATATATTGATGACCTATCCGGTGGATAAGTCATCAGTTGTCAGAAGGTGGAAAACCCCTTTAATGTCGCAATGTCCAGTAACACACTGATCATTTCTTGCCTGCGACCTTAAATTTCAATATAACAAAAACAACAAAAATCAAAAAGATTAAAAGAATAGAAAGAAAATATGAAGATTTTTTTTAATGACTCCCCTATTCCACGATCTTCCTACCCGGCAATAGCTTTTTCTGTAAAAACATATTTTTTTGTTGTCTGTGCGGATGTGTTCACATAACATTGGAAAAAATGCTGCGGAAAAAAATCTTGACGCATGAGCTGAAAGTATCCATAGGTCTTTCGGCATATGCCAGGCTGGTATGTGTTGGCATACCCTGTTGTTTGCCAGGTGGAGTAGTCTAGTAGACTACACTATTCCATACAGAGACATACAGTAGAAAAACGTGTGGCATATGTCGTAACTTTCTGTCTGAGGCGTAGGTTGGGAAATCCTCCAGATGGAAAGCATGTGCATGATGTGAACAGCGTCTAAGCCAGACGCCATTGATTTTGAGCTCTCAATGAAACACATGTAAAATAACCAATCGGCAAATCCGCCATAGTCTTTAACAAAAACTGCGGCAGAAATCTGCAGCCTGCTGGCCAGCGGATCTGCACGGGGATTAGCCCTATTGTACTTCAGTGGAACTTATCTAAAACTTTTCAGCGCGGAATCCGCATCACATTGATTCCCCATGGATATTTTCCGGAGATTGTGAATGGGGTATAAAATAACCCATATTCCCATGCATTGCTGACAGAATTTCAGCAGACTCTGCCAGGATTTAGGCACGGAATCTGCTTTTATTTTATTTTCATTTGAATGGATCTGTGTTGCAGCATGGCCAGAATACAGTGGTTGGGGTCTTCTGACTCCAGCACCGACCTCTGTATAGATTCTGGCACCCGGAGCAACTGGTTGGTGCAGGGTCTGGGTATTGGACCCCCATTGATCATATATTGATGACTTATCCCACGGGTCAGCAACCTGTGGCACCGGTGCCAAGACAGACACGTGGGGCATGGTTTGCTGGCACACTCCCCTCTCCCGGTATCCAGTGCTGTTGCGTGCTTGGCGACGCTGAGCGCAGAAACAGAAAGCGGCTCTTCATTGTGTTTGTCACTGATGAAAACCCGGCAAGCACACAATGCAGCACTGCTCTTTCTCCCCTGGTGATCAGCGCCGCAAGGATGGAGTTCAATAACCGCTCTGTAAAATAAAAAGTTAGCCAAATTTGGCAGCTCTCCTATTTGCACCCCTAGCAAGCTGGTCTTCAGTAGCCGCGGTCTCTCCTATGTGCACCCCCCGAATCAGGTGTTTGGTAGCTGCGGTCTCTCCTATGTGCATGCCCCCAAGCTGGTGTTCAGTAGTCGCTCTTACTCCTGTGTGCAGTGCCCTTAAGCTGGTGTTCAGTAGCCGCGGTCTCTCCTATGTGCATGTCCCCAAGCTGGTGTTCAGTAGTCGCTCTTACTCTTGTGTGCAGTGCCCTTAAGCTGGTGTTCAGTAGCTGCGGTCTCTCCTATGTGCATGTCCCCAAGCTGGTGTTCAGTAGTCGATCTTTCTCCTGTGTGCAGTGCCTTTAAGCTGGTGTTCAGTAGCCGCGGTCTCTCCTATGTGCATGCCCCCAAGCTGGTGTTCAGTAGTCGCACTTTCTCCTGTGTGCAGTGCCCTTAAGCTGGTGTTCAGTAGCCTTGTATACACCACGGATAAATCATTTTTGCAAAGAAAGTCGGGGACATGGGTCACACTGAAATGTCAGTTTAATCAGCTGATTAATGGGTTTATGTCACATACACGAGAACAGTTGTCTTATACCACTGAAATGTTTGAATGGCGCACTTTATCAGTTTTTTTTTTTATTTATCGACACGCCAAAAATTTTGCCTACCCCTGACCTATCCTGTGAATAGGTCATCAGTATAAAAAATAGCCCCCAAACTGGACAACCCCTTTAAAGGGTTATTCCCATAGTATTAACTGATGTCATATTGCTAGGATATGCCATAACTTTTGATTGATGGGGGTCCGACCCCTGGGACTTCACACCAATCCTGAGAATTAAGTGTCAATAATAGAAGGTTTTGCAAATACTCTCACTTTTTATGTTATACAAGTGAGTGTTGGAACCAAAATGGTGTATACCACCAATGTTATATAAATTTGTATTGAGGAAAGGACAAGTGGGACAAGAGTATTGGTTCCTTTGAAGAAATGTGAAAAATAAGAAAACTTTATTAGAGATTTTTCAAAAAAAAAATAATTTTTATTTCAAAAATATTCCAATGTGGGTCTATTATATTGTGGTGTAGATGACCCCTGTCAAACACCTAGGGCAAAATAAGCCTAAGAATTAATTGTCTATCATATATTTCTGTAATACACTATTATAATCAGACTTGCTTGTAGTATATTACTTTATAACAAGCTTTATTGTTGCTCTATTTTGAGCTAAGTCTATTATATCAGAGTTAAGTAACCATAGGGCAGTGGTTTTTTGTTCCCAGTATGCTGTATTCACATATTCTCAATGTATCAATGCTTTGTATTTGTATACATTGAGTGTATCAATGTTGTGCTGTATTTACATGCACTGATTGTATCAATGTTGGCTGTGAGTAGGTGTCTTGTCGTCCTCACCATGTGAAAGATGACAGGCAAAACCGCAATAGATATATTGCTGGGAAATTTGAATTCACCGTTGGTTACACTTATTGTGATGTGCCAGTTGATCAGTCGGGCAATCCAGATCGAGATGATATATGTCAATCACCAGCGCTATATTTTTTCTGCCAGTGGTGAAGTGCACTATATGAGGTACACTTGTAGTTGGATGCAAATAGTAGGTTAGACACCAGTCAAGTGTCATGTGCATCGCTAACCATCGCTAACACCTGCTTCTAGGATAGACAGTTAACAGTTAACTGTCTATCCTAGAAGCAGGTGTTAGCGATGGTTAGCGATGCACATGACACTTGACTGGTGTCTAACTTACTATTAGCATCCAACTACAAGTGTACCTCATATAGTGCACTTCACCACTGGCAGAAAAAATATAGCGCTGGTGATTGACATATATCATCTCGATCTGGATTGCCCGACTGATCAACTGGCACATCACAATAAGTGTAACCAACGGTGAATTCAAATTTCCCAGCAATATATCTATTGCGGTTTTGCCTGTCATCTTTCACATGGTGAGGACGACAAGACACCTACTCACAGCCAACATTGATACAATCAGTGCATGTAAATACAGCACAACATTGATACACTCAATGTATACAAATACAAAGCATTGATACATTGAGAATATGTGAATACAGCATACTGGGAACAAAAAACCACTGCCCTATGGTTACTTAACTCTGATATAATAGACTTAGCTCAAAATAGAGCAACAATAAAGCTTGTTATAAAGTAATATACTACAAGCAAGTCTGATTATAATAGTGTATTACAGAAATATATGATAGACAATTAATTCTTAGGCTTATTTTGCCCTAGGTGTTTGACAGGGGTCATCTACACCACAATATAATAGACCCACATTGGAATATTTTTGAAATAAAAATAATTTTTTTTTTGAAAAATCTCTAATAAAGTTTTCTTATTTTTCACATTTCTTCAAAGGAACCAATACTCTTGTCCCACTTGTCCTTTCCTCAATACAAATTTCTGAGAATTAAGTGGCCTCACAATAGGCACCTTGCAATTTTTTGTTTTCCCCTAAAGCAATGATGATCTATTTTCTGTATCTCACTGTATGTTTTGTCCTATCTATTCCTTACATCGCTTTCTACCTACAGGGGGCAGTCACGCTGTATAGTAATATTTAACATTTTATTTTTTTAAATAATTTTTATTTGTATAACAAATTGATAATTTCTAATACGTGAGGAGGAGTAATATTGTGAGGAATAGTCGGGGCTTAGTTTGCTACTTTCATGTCAGTAGTTCTGATTGGTGGGAGTCTGGGTTCTGAGACCCCCACCGATCGCTGAAGTGAAAGGGCAGAATCGCTCAGCCAATCGCTATGCTTCTTCATCTGTAACGGGATAACTAGGAAAGATGGAGTTAGCGGAAGACGGGCTACAGACTTCTGTTTGGAGATACAAATATATAAGGGTATGTTCACACTGAGTTTTTCGGAAACCGTGCCAAAAAACGCCTCCCATTGATTTCAATGGGAGGCGGAGGCGTTGTTTCCCATGAGCGGAAAAAAAGGCTTGCGGGAAAAAGAAGCGTCATGCCCTTTCGTCAGGCGTTTCCGTCTCTGACCTCCCATTGACATCAATGGAAGGCAGAGAAAGTGGTTTTCGCTGCGTTTTTTGATCGTGGCGCTCAGTGGCCGCGGCCGGAAAAACGCTGCAAAGAACGCGACAAAGAGAGTGCAGGCAGGGCAAAATCTTGCTTAAAATTCCGCCTGCAAAAAACTCTGTGTGAAGAACTAATGCAGTTTTTTTCCGCAGATTTAGCACTTCAGCGTGTCCATTTTGCATCCGCAAAAAATTTAGTTTTTAATTCATATGAATGTTCATGTCGCGTCAGTGTAGTTTCCGTGTGTCATCCATTTTTGTGCTGTCTGTTTTTTTTCACGCACCAATAGACTAATGGTCAAGTCTGGTCTGCAAAAACGGGCAAGGATAGGACGTGCTGTGAGTTTCCAATAACGGACACGCTCCATGGAAAAAAACCGGATGTGTGAACAGCCCCATCCACTTGCACGGGTTTAGGGCGCTGTCTGTTGTTAAAAACGGACAGCACACTGACGAGAAATACGTTTGAATACGGGGGGTTCCCAGTGGTGCGCGGCTATTCTGTGGCCTGGTCCCCTGACCTCCCAATATGTCAGGGATCCCAGTGGAGAGCAGCTATTATGTGGTCTGGTCCACTACTCTGCCAATAGGTGGGGGTTCCCAGTGGAGGGCGGCTATTCTGTGGCCTGGTCCCCTAACCCCGCTCTCCCAATAGCTGGGGGGGTTCCCAGTGGAGAGCGGCTATTCCCTGGCCTGGTCCCCTGACCCCGCTCTCCCAATAGCTGGGGGGGTTCCCAGTGGAGAGCGGCTATTCCCTGGCCTGGTCCCCTGACCCCGCTCTCCCAATAGCTGGGGGGGTTCCCAGTGGAGAGCGGCTATTCCCTGGCCTGGTCCCCTAACCCCGCTCTCCCAATAGCTGGGGGGGTTCCCAGTGGAGAGCGGCTATTCCCTGGCCTGGTCCCCTGACCCCGCTCTCCCAATAGCTGGGGGGGTTCCCAGTGGAGAGCGGCTATTCTGTGGACATGTCATACTTGTCTAAAGTAGGAGAAATCTTCTAAGAAAAAATAATAATTGGTTATTAATACAGAATCACGTGACTAATGTCCAACGTCTATCCATAGATTCCTCTCCACTCCAGTGTATTATTCAGCCCGTAGCCCCGCCCCTCACCAATACATTCTCTGCTCATCGTTCTGTTCTGGCTCCGCCCCTCTTTGTTGTACTGACCAATCAGTGTACTGAGCAGTAGAACGTCGCTGCTGCCGGGTGACAGTGATACAATGTAACACTGCTGCTGCTGGGAGTCGTAGTGTAACAGGCTGCAGGAGGAGGAGGATGGGGCACGGCGGGTGCTGCTCCCCGGGGAACCGGAGCCGCAGGCATTGACTGCAGGTAACCAAGCGCTGCACGGACGTAATCCCGGGGGGATACAGTGAGAGGACGGGGAGTCGAGCCGGGCTCTGGATGCCGGGGGTGGTGGAGGGATGCCGCAGTCCTGCTCTTGTGCTCTGTTGCGGCTGCACATAGCTCTGGTGTAGTGTCAGTGCCCATTCACACCACATGCCTAGTGCTACATTAGGATTAATAGAACAAAATGTAGTTTTTGCCCTTAAAGGAATGTTCCATAATTCAATATTCTGCATGCAGCACAGCACTACTCCAGATTTCCCATTCATTTGGGTGGCTCTGTGTGGTGCATGCAGAATAAGGTGGCACGGAGATCACCCACGCCTCAAAAGTATCGATGTGTCGAGGATTTAGCAAGTTATGGAAATTCGACTAGTGCCCAGGGTATTGTCCAGTGCATCACCAAGCAACACAGCCCTTTCATTTATACTGTCAATCCCAATGTTATTTTCTGACACACCTAAATGCCATGTGCTTGCCAGCCAATTAAGTGATGAGCAGTGACCATGCCCAGCTAAAAGTGGGTAACGTCCCCCCCCCCCCACATCTCGCCTTGAAGCAGCGTTTACGTTCATAGGTTTGCGGCGTACGGTACAGATGATCTTAAATAAGACATTACCGGCCGTATTCAACATATAATGCGTTCTAGTATGGGAACGGGGGCCGTCATGTGGCCATCCAGTTGTACTATTAGCCTCTATTATGTGATTGACCACAAATATTAACCCTTTGCACTTCTAATAGGCAGAGTATTGTGAATGCAGGATGATTATTTTTTTATAATGTTATATTCAAGGGCATACAGCCGCTACGTGGCCCCTGGACAGAATGGAAGGTGACTCTCCCCTATGGGGCCCCCTCAGTGCTATGCTCCTATATAGTGTCATCATCTACCATGATGTTACTTGATCCCCATTTTCCGCTCATATTCATGGTGCCCGGCTTTCAAGATGGCGCAGTGGTGACCTACCAAAGAGCCTTGCTTTGGAGCACCTCGGGCATCCGTCTGTGGCATGAGCACCTAATATAGTGCTTCTGAAGTCATTACTATAAACGTTTATCTTTTTATTATATTATATGTTTTCTATAGTGGGATTATTGACGTTTCTGTATCACAAGATTCTGCGGATTATTAGGTTTCCTTTAGGCCTAATTCACATGAACGCTTTTTTTTATCTGTATGTAGTTTCTTAGTCTGATCCGGACTCCATACTGTCTGTACACTGACCCTATAATAGTAACAGGTCCTGTTCACATGAAGGTTTTATACACGGACATATGGATAATCTGATGCCGTTGTGCAATCGAGAAATTCCCATATAAGTAAATGGAAACCCAAAATAATCGCACATGTTATACGGATTTGAAAAAAAAGATTCATTTAGATCTGTTTTACTGGTGGGATAATAAAGGATTGTATTTTTGATTTCTAAGAATATGTACGGGCATAAAAACGGATCCAACACAGATCTAATATAGACGTGCTTATGGAGCTCAACACGGATGAAAATGCGGGCATTTACTACGTTTTCTGGACATATTACAGATGTTTTTTTGTGGTCGCGTGACTAAGGTCTTGTTACAGTAGCTATATAGAATATATTGCAGTCCCTATAAAGGACTGGTCTATGGGCTCCACACTGTCTCCGTCATTAGATGCCGCCCATGTGTTCGGCAGTTGTAGGATTGTGCCACATCCCCGGTTCTTGTAGTATTTTCATTGTCCGCATCCAGGGTTAATCCATGGCAGCTGTGATACTGTATCCGGACATAATGAAATCCCTGAATAGCAGCCGAGTCTTGTTACGTATATACCGTATGTCTAGCGGATCAGGTTTCTAAGTGATGTCCAATAAACTACGCATTGTATCGCTGGGACACATATGGATCCCATTAGTGGGATATCACTGGCCGTTCCTGTAGATCCATGCAGTCCATATATCGGGCAATAGACGGTAGGGACAAGTTTTACTTCTAAATGGACTAACAATAAGAAGACCACCCCAAATGTTAGTTCGTGTCCTGACCTGTAGGCCTCCAGACTATATGTCCAGCCTTGTATAATAACATAGCCCTAAGATACGGCTTTCCTAAAATGTATATTTGTGTTGCTAATGGATATGGCACTTAGTAGATATATTACATTACTTATCTTAGGCCGGATTCACACGAGTGAGTTTGGTCCGTGATATACGGTCCGTATGTCTGCTGCATTTCCTGGACCATATATCATGGACCGAACTCGCTCGTGTGAGTCCGGATAGATAGCTATGATGCTAGGAGCCCGGCTCCCTGCAGTGTGTTCGGTCTGGGAAATGCGGACCGAACTCGCTCGTGGGAATCCGGCCTTATACTGAAGCTAAGCTAAAGCCTGTAATATACTTCAGAGCTGCATTTACAATTCTGCTGGTTCCCAGAATCCACCAAGGAATGTGAGTGACCGCTTTATCCGGCACTCCAATTTGTTTGTATGGAGATTGGCTGAACAAGCGCATCCAGCTGTCTGGACTTGGAGACCATAGTTATTGAATTGGACCCTCTAACTGTATATGGGAATGGACGATCCATAGTCTAGTTAAACATGCTCTTATTACTATAGACCTCCGTTGTTTTCTTAATAGCTTCACAGTGCGCCTTAAACCTTACTGGCTTAATGAATTACCTAATATCTTGTCATTATGGGAATTGCTCTTATCCTATAAAAACATAGACTTCTCTATGGGGAACTCCGATTCCCAGTGGCTGCCTTCAAAAAAGTTCTATATCTGTAGTCTTCACAGGTAAACCGTAGGGAGCTCTATTATAGTGTCACTCCCATAGTAATGGAGAGGGATTCTAAGAACACTGTTAAATTTGGGAATTCCATTTAAAAGGGAACCCTGATTGGAAATCCCTGTCTGTCGATGATTACACTGGTTACCTATTTCTTGTAGAATTAAAGGGGTGGTTCAGGATTCGAAAAACATGGCCGCTTTCTTCCAAATACAGCGTCACACCTGTCCATGGTTTATGTCTGGTATGTGTCAGCCCCATTCAGTTCAATAGAGCTGAGCTGCAATACCAGATACAAACCATAGACAGGCATGGCGCTGTTTCGGGAAGAAAGCAGCCATGTTTTTCTAATCCTGGACAACTCCTTTAAATTCAAAACTCTCCTCTTAGTTTATAAAGCTTTCCACATTGCTGCACTTCCATACTTCTCCGCTTTCATCTACGTCCACAAACCAACCAGTGCTCTTCAGTAAAACAAAGACCAATGACTATAGTCTGCAGAACTTCTCCCGTGCTGCATCCATTCTTTAGGACTCACTGCCCCGGAACATTAGAATTCCTCCTAACTCAAACTATTTTCTTTACAAGCCCCTTATGTCACATAACTATAATGCATGGACCATACAAAACCTGGCCTGCTCCCAGATATCTCCACTCTTATGTCCTCAAGTAGCTTCACTTGTCCCATTGATCCTCATTTTATAGCCGTGTTGGCTCAGATATTGGCTGGGTGACTGGTTTATATTCCTTTGCTGATACAAGGGGCTGGTCACCTGGATGAAGTTAGAACCATGTACCTTTTTGTGTCTCTCGTCCTCATTCGACTTAGATTGTAAGGCTGGGTTCACACCAGCGGTCGGCATTTTGTTGTTCCGCTCCGTCAGTGGAGCGGAACAAGGGAAAAAAACAGAAGCACTAGTTCTGTTACTCCACAGAAACCACCGGCGCCTGATGAAACCCAGCTATGGGGGCATCAAAATAAAACTTCAAAATTCTGCGAAAATCAACAACATCATCCTGTTATTTTTCAGGTTCGGTTATGTATCCTCAGGAGGCAAATACAGTTGAACCCATGGGTGGAGCAGGGAGCTGTTGGCTCCCTGCTCCACTATTCACTATGTAAAAGCACTATGAAGGCATTATACTTCGTGTGGAGAGCAGCTTTGGGGGCGTGAACTGTGCATGGGCAGCTATGGGGGCATTATACTGTGTGTGGGCAGCTATGGAGCCATTATACTGCGTGTGGGCAGCTATGGGACCAATATACTGTGTGGGGGCATTGTACTGTGTGGGGCAGCTATGGGGGCATGAACTGTGTGTGGGCAGCTATGGAGCATTATACTGTGTGTGTGTGTGGGAAGCTATGGGGCCATTATACTGTGTGGGGCAGCTATGGAGCATTATACTGTGTGTGTGTGTGGGAAGCTATGGGGCCATTGTACTGTGTGTGGGCAGCTATGGGACCATTATACTGTGTGTGGGCAGCTATGGGGCCATTATACTGTGTGTGGGCAGCTATGGAGCATTATACTGTATGTGTGTGTGTGTGTGTGTGTGTGAAGCTATGGGGCCATTGTACTGTGTGTGGGCAGCTATGGGACCATTATACTGTGTGTGGGCAGCTATGGGGCCATTATACTGTGTGTGGGCAGCTATGGGGCCATTATACTGTGTGTGGGCAGCTATGGGACCATTATACTGTGTGGGGCCATTATACTGTGTGTGGGCAGCTATGGGACCATTATACTGTGTGGGGGCAGCTATGGGACCATTATACTGTGTGGGGGCATTGTACTGTGTGGGTCATCTATGGGGGTATTGTGGGGAGGCACTATAGGAGCATTACACTGTGGGGGCATTTTTGGGGCATTATACTGTGTGGGGAGGTGATATAGGGGCATTATACTTTGTGGGTGGCACTGTGACATTATACTGAGTGGGGGCCACTATGGGGGTAATAGGCTGTGTGGGGGCATTGTCAGGGGGTTTATTACATAGAGTAGTATACAGTAGGCTCAGGGGGATATATATTAATTCAATAGCGGGGCATGCAAATAGGGAGCGTGGTCAACATAATCGTTCATTAATCGTTAATAAGGTTACATGTTCAATTAATCTGGATTTTTGAGCCATAAAAATCTTTTCTACAATATTACAGTATTACATATGTTCGTTGTCGCTCTCGTACATAACTAAGTTGTGGTGGAGAGGGAACTGCTGAGATCAGTAACGTGGCAGCAATGAGCTGTGCGCAATAATTATCCGGATTACTGAGGCTTCATACCTAAAACGTACAAGCTGGAATACCACGGCCGTATATGTTTGATAAATATTAACACCGCGTTCATTTTTCTTCAGTCGTGTCTCACTTTGGTATGCGGTCACCACAAATTCTGTACACAACTGTTGGAGCAGATTTATTGACTCATAGTAAAATGGACTTTGGCGAGGGAGAGAACTCAGACACGGTTTACTCTTTCTCTGCTGTGCGATACAATGTGCAGCGGCCGTCTTACAAAGCTTAAAACAAGAATCAGGCGTGATCAGAGCGCAGCGATCGTAAAGCAAATTGCTGGAAAACATAGACTGAAGGCGGAAAATGTCAGTGCCCTTTTGGTTTCATTGTATAGAATATTATTCTTTATTATTTCCTATAGTATTTGCCCTCTGTGGCAGTAATTAAAGATATTATCCCCCCCTATAAATATAATAAAGATGGAGGGCAAATATATTCATCCCTTTAACAGTGAAGAGACCACATCTTTGCTCCTATGATATTTTCGTAATATATCTTTATATCGGTCAGGGATCCATTTTTCTGATACAGAGCTCCAAATCCTCTGCATATACATAGAGTTAAAGGGGTTTTCCCATCAGGGACATTAAATATCAGATAGATGCGGGTCCCACCTCTGGGACCTGCACCTATCTCGAGAACGGGCCCCCCTAAACCCCGTTCTACCTTTCTTGGTTCCCGCTGCCTTGCGGGCCACTTTGTAATTTCCGAGCATGTAAGTAGAAAACCGCATAGCTCGCTGTTTTCGTAATTTCCAACCATGTAATTAGGAAGTGGCCCAGGAGGCAGCTGGAACTGAGAAAGGTAGAACGGGGTTTAGGGGGCCCCGTTCTAGAGATAGAAGTGGGTCCCAGAGGTGGGGCCCACATCTATCTGATATTTATGGCATATCCTGTGGATATGCCATAAATGTCCCTGATGGCCAAATCCTTTTAAATTATTTCTCCATACTGTGTTATTATAGACTTCATTATATAAACCGTATACAATAATCTCTTAAGCTCCCTCTAGTGGTGGCGGCAGGCAGACAGAATTGTGTCCCTTAACACTATGACTATGCAGGGGATTTGGAGCTCTGTATCAGAACAATTGAGCTCGAGCATCTATAGATATTAATAATTGTGGACCTATTTAGATTTAAAAAAAACGGTGTTCAATGGCGGACATTCACTCTAAGCTGACCATAAATGTAGCTGAATCCGGCCATTTCAGCAGGAGGAGCCGTCAGTCTAACATGCCGATTCTTCGTTCCACCAGGAGATGAGCATCGCAAAAGAAATCTGTCAGCGGCTTATACCCCTCTCCCAAGCACTTGTATGACCAGCATTACTGATGTGGCTCCTGAGGTCAAGAGAAGTCAAACCCATGGTCTTCCTGGAGTTCCCACCTAAATTTATCTTCATATTTCCATCATTTAGACATCAAAAGCTATCAAAACGATGGTGGGGTGTCACTTTATTTGGGCACTGTTATATGTTCTCTGAATGACCGTGCTGGAGAAATCCTAAGGTCAGTAAGTCAATGTGACTAGAAGTTTAGTCCTAGTGCTTTTTGGGTTGTTTTCTTTTGATGTGTTTGCAATTTATCTTTTTGCCAGACCACTAAAAAGAATCAAACAGGTTCCTCCAGTAGTCCAACTGGCTACAGGAATTTCTCTACCCCTGTAGCACTATTATGTAGGCACTATGTGGGCACTGTTAGGTAATGGAGGTGTTATTTGTGCACAGTATATATGGTGGTATTATTTGTGCACAGTATATATGGTGGTATTATTTGTGCACAGTATATATGATGGTATTATTTGTGCACAGTATATATGGTGGTATTATTGGTGCACAGTATATATGGTAGTAATTGTGCACAGTATATATGGTGGTATTATTTGTGCACCGTATATATGGTGGTATTATTTGTGCACTGTATATATGGTAGTATTTATGCACAGTATATATGGTGGTATTATTTGTGCACAGTATATATGGTGGTATTATTTGTGCACAGTATATACGGTGTTATTATTTGTGCACAGTATATATGATGGTATTATTGGTGCACAGTATATATGGTGGTATTATTTGTGCACTGTATATATGGTGGTATTATTTGTGCACAGTATATACAGTGTTATTATTTGTGCACTGTATATATGGTGGTATTATTTGTGCACAGTATATACAGTGTTATTATTTGTGCACTGTATATATGGTGGTATTATTTGTGCACTGTATATATGGTGGTATTATTTGTGCACTGTATATATGGTGGTATTATTTGTGCACAGTATATACAGTGTTATTATTTGTGCACTGTATATATGGTGGTATTATTTGTGCACTGTATATATGGTGGTATTATTTGTGCACTGTATATATGGTGGTATTATTTGTGCACTGTATATATGGTGGTATTATTTGTGCACAGTATATATGGTGGTATTATTTGTGCACTGTATATATGGTGGTATTATTTGTGCACTGTATATATGGTGGTATTATTGGTGCACTGTATATATGGTATTATTTGTGCACAGTATATATGGTGGTATTATTTGTGCACTGTATATATGGTGGTATTATTTGTGCACTGTATATATGGTATTATTTGTGCACAGTATATATGGTGGTATTATTTGTGCACAGTATATATGGTGGTATTATTTGTGCACTGTATATATGATGGTATTATTGGTGCACAGTATATATGGTGGTATTATTTGTGCACAGTATATATGGTGGTATTATTTGTGCACAGTATATACGGTGTTATTATTTGTGCACAGTATATACGGTGGTATTTGTGCACTGTATATATGATGGTATTATTGGTGCACAGTATATATGGTGGTATTATTTGTGCACTGTATATATGGTGGTATTATTTGTGCACTGTATATATGGTATTATTTGTGCACAGTATATACGGTGTTATTATTTGTGCAGAGTATATATGGTGGTATTATTGGTGCACAGAGTATATGGTTGTATTTCATAATAATCATTGTTCAAAGGTTTTTAGGATCGAACCTCTGCTTATGCAGGAATACATTTATTTTGAGGTTTATTGGATGCAAGGGATAAAGTTGCTTTATTCTACCATAGGTCTTCTTCCAGTGTGTATAAAAGGGATGCTCCAGGAGTCACGGGGTTAAAAGAAGTCTTCCTATTTCAGTAACAATGGTACTATTTTTGGAAAACTGTAGTCCTCTGTCTTATTTAGTTACAGTCATTGCCTTCAAATTTTTTTCTTTATAGGAGGGCTTCTTCTCTAGTTTGCGTTATAGGAGAGGTTTCTTTGATTTCTGTGTCCCATTGATCACACGTTTTTTTAAATTTTATTATTGTTATATAAATGGTTCTGTGTGTGTATGTATATTAGGGCTCGGCAATTATGACCTTAATCAAAATCACGGTTAATTGAAATTTTTTCCTCGATTACGATTATTTAGGCCACACCCCTTTTTGCATGCTACGCCATTGAATTAATGTTTATCTCCTGAGCCTTCTGTATACTACTGTATATAATATACCCCCATAACTGCCCTCACGCAGTATAAAGTGCCCCATAGCTGCCACCACGCTGTATAATGCCCCCACAGCTGCCCCAGTAGTGCCTGATAAAATGAATAATGTACATACTCGCCTAACCGCGTTCCAATGACGAGTGGAGGAAATCTCTCTGCTCCTCTGGTCTTTGCAGTTCGGTGCAGACAGGCGCGATGACGTCACTGACTCTCATCCGGCGATACATAGTGAATGGTAGAGCAGGGTCCTAACTGTTCCCTGCTTTACCATTGGATTTAACTGTATCTGCGTCCTAAAGATGCAGATACAGTTTAAACCAGGAGAAAATAATTGATAAAACCGAAATTCGCAAGATGACGTCTGTGTAAAGGGGTTGTCCATTCCCAAAAATTGATGGGCCATATGTGATCAGTCAAGGTCCGACTCCCGACACCCCCCACCGATTAACTGCTTTAAAGGGTCCGCAGTGCTCGTACGAGCGCTGTTCCCCCTTTATTTCCTTTACTGCTCACGCTGTGAATCGCTAACACACTTGTAGCGACAGTTCATAGTATTACAGCCTTCTTCTATTCACTTGGACCCCAACCGATCAGATATTAATTTTTTTGGGGAACAGGACAACCCCTTTAAAGTCATTAAAAGGATGATATCCTGAAGACCACCCCTTTCCACATGTGATATTAGGGCTTCTGGACATCATTAAGGGGGGGGGGGGGTCCTGCGCCTAATATATTAGATGGGATGTCTCATGATGACAACCCCTGTACACTTTTTTCTACTAAGGCATCTAGACATATGCTTGGGGCCGTCTATGTATTACATGGATGGCCGTTCATCTGAATGTCCACTAAGTAATACTAGACTTCCCCTACGGTGGTGTCGGCAGCTGGACCCACTGCGAATAGCTGACCACTGGTGAGAGAACCCCTTTAAATATTGCATTATCAACAAATTGTTCCTTATGGGAAGGAGAAATCCAGGCAGGAGAATAATGCAAAATCCCCAACAGAAACTAATACAGGAGCCATATAGAGAAATCAGAGGGGTTGTCAGAAAGTGTCCTACAAGGAGGGATTGGTCTGGGTAGTGGGTATATATTAGGGGATTGCTTATAATCGTGGGTCAGAGTTTCATTCTCTTTCTATGGAGCTTTAATGCCCCGCTCCCCCAGCTGCATGTGACAAACTGGCCAGAGACGCGTAATCCGATGAATATTTCAATAATTTTGGCGATGAGAACGTTTGTTGGAAGAGAGTCATCCACATACAGATATTTCCCACAATGTGAGCCCCCCCCCCCCACACCCAAAACATTTTCTTGTTAAATAATACAGTACAAAAAAACACACGAGACGTCCTATATAAACCCGGTTGTACCGGTTCTTCTCAAGGGGCGAGAAAATCGCCGTACAATACGTTTTTTTACAAGGAATTCGTTCTGAAATGTCGTCTGCATGGTTCAAGTTTGTGAAATTGCCAATGTTCTTTTTAAATAATTAAAAAATTGCAAAATATTTTGGGTTTTCAAAAACCATTAGCCCCTAAATTGTAAAATACATTAGTAGGAAGATATGCAATTCAGGAGTCTGGAAAAGTTGGGTGACGGCCACTAGAGGAGCTTTAATGATGGCCATATTGGGTGTGACCCAGCTTTCTCAGAAACAGATCTAGATATTATTCAGAAACAGCTGGGCAGAGGGTTTTGTTTTTTACAACTTTATGAGAGCGGATGATTAATGGTGATTTTTTTTATTTTATATTTATCTGAATATTTACAATATTCCACCATTTTTTCCCCCTCTCTTAGGTGTCCTGGATGTGACTGTTGTCTCCGTGCCTTCTTCATGTGTTGTGGATGAGTGATAGGACTTTGAAATGGACATTATACCCCCCAGGATATTGACATTTTATTGACCCTCGGTGACTGGGACGTTCTCTCACCATGACCGGCTCTAGTTCCACCTTCCACCGCGCTCACAGTAAGCATTGCCACCACCAAAATGTTGGGACAAAGACTACCAAACCCACCCGTTCTCGGAGCCTGCATGACCGTCCCTTGGCCTCGTCTCTCACACTAGCTCCAGCCAGCGCCTCCGGGAACAGCTCAGGCGGCTACTCGGAAGAAGAGGACAAAGAGGTGGGGGCGCTCTTCTACGTCAATAAGAGTGGCTTCCCCATTGACAATCAGACGTGGGAACGAATGTGGGTTCATGTCGCGAAAGTCCATCCTGACGGAAAGGAGATGGTGGACAGAATACGAAACGCCACTCTGCTTCCCAAGGTGAGGTGCAGTACATAAGGGTTTTGCGCAGTTGGGCTTTGTGTAGACCTGCGAGTCATGCCAGTGTGGCTGCCATTTCAGATTCCGCAGCGGTTGTCGTCCAACTTTCCCGTACGTCAGAATGGCAAATCATTCATTTACATTCCTATGTCGCTGCATTATTAGAAATTTGCCATTCCTGATTCTAGGACAGCTGGGTTGGAAGGCGAACAGTTTGAGCGCAGTTTCAAATAAGTTGCCCTGTGGCTTTCAGTAATTTCTTCTAAAACAGTTGCAGGCGTTGTTTGTTAGTCACAAGTTCATGGAGTCGCCAGTGTTGCTTGTGATCATTTACTTACTTCAAAAAAATTGTTTTTTCTTGAAGAGCATTTCTACATTTGCCATTCAGCAGTCTGGAAAAGTTGGGTGAGGAATTCTGTAGGAACTGTAATCATGGCCTTTTAAATTGTCACCCAGCTTTCCCATAAACATGTAACAAAGAGAATATCCATACAGATGCTTATAACTGAACCCACCAGAGGAGATGATTCTGAGGACCCCCCTCCATCTCTACAGAACACGTCACGTTCACTTATTATGTCATTATCATCTTTCCCGTTCTCATTGTACACAGGACAGATCATCAATAATGTCTAATAGGTTATTTATCATCCCATAAGAAATAGACCAGAGTGGTAAGTGATTGGCTCCAAAGTCACCTCCAAATGGGGAAAGCTCCTGGCGCATTCGTCGTGTACCTATAGGCTCTGATTATACGGACGGAGGTCAAAAGAGTCCTTTGGCCTCAGTTGGATAATGTACGTCTCGGATACGTTTATTTTTTACTGGATAGAATGTCGTACTCGACTACAGTATTCTATCCAGAGGCATTCTGACAAAAAAAGTAACATGGGAGTCTATGGGTGATGTATGGCACTGTATGTCATCCATCACAGGGATCATCTAAAGTATACGTTATCCGCTTTTCCTGACATATATGTTAAACGGATTCCATAATAGTCTATGGGTGACAGGTGACTCACAGTGGCATCCATCACTCATGGGCTATTATGGGATCTGTTTAACAGAAGCGTCGTGAGAGTTCATGACCTATATACGTTTATCGGATACCACTGTTAGGCATCTGTTACAGCCTACAAATACGTCGAAAGCTTTTCCTGGCGTATACGTCCGAGGCCATAAACGCAGTGTGAAAAGAGCCTTGGTCCACTGGAGGTTCCCTGGTACAGTCTGATCCTGTCTGGAGAATTTCGTCCAGGTCATTTATGACTTCATGGGGTTAGTTAGGATTCCTGCGCACAATGCAGCAGAAATAGCCACGAGTGCCCGTAGGATTTTGTTTTGCATATGGACCACATTGCTGGACCTGAGACACGTTGGTATCGTATATTAGGCTTCATTCACATCTGCGTCAGGACTCCAGTCGTAGGTTCCGTCGGACCTTTTTGTCAGGGGAACCCACGAACTGAATCCAAACGGAAACCATAGGTTTCCGTTTGCATCACCATTGATTTCAATGGTGGCGGATTAGGTGCAAATGGTTTCCGTTTGTCCCCGTTGTGTAAGGGTTTCGATAGCGCAGTCGACTACGGTAATGATTCCATCAAAACAGGACCCTTACAACGGTGGCAAACGGAAACCATTTGCACCGGATCCGTCACCATCAAAATCAACGGTGATGCAAACGGACACCTATGGTTTCCGTTGGTTTCAGTTTTGATTCCGTTCGTGGGTTCCCCTGACGGAAAGGTCCGACGGAACCCATGAACAGAACCCTGACGCAGATGTGAACGAAGCCTAAGAGATACAATTCGGCAGTGCAGCAGCTTCCAGTGTTTCATTCGATTCATTATGTTCATTTTATCACATTAACATCTTATTAATAGACATACGTCAGAATCTCCCTAATGATTGAGCGGCGCTAATCGCATGAAAAGAGTCACAGCTCATGGATCCCCAGCAGTACTGTCTTCTGAGATGTGTGCTAACTTCACATAGGTGTCAGGAAAGTCACTAGATTTTTATCATGACAATTTATAATGTTTTATTAAAGGGATGTTTCATGCAAAATGTATGAACTAAGTTTTGTCCGGACTATTGTCTGCCCAATAGATCTCCCATCCATCACTTACCTAAATGGTTTGGTTAAGAAGATCTGTTGGTGGTCTCCACTTCATTTGTCTTGGCCCGGGGCCTCTTACATCAGCACTCAGGACCTGAGTTTGTCATGCTCCGCCCCCTCACGCTCTCCATAACAGACAATACAGTGTGGGGTTGCTGCATGAGATGTCCCCCTGAGCTGGGCTCTAGTGCAACTGGAAGAGGCGCTGGTAACTTGAATTAATGAATATTAGTATATGCAGGTTCCAAGACCCCAAAGCCTTCCATGCTTAAAGGAGTTTCCCATGAGTACATAGTAAGCGTCAAGACCTGCACTATCTTTGTTTGGTTACCTAGATCTTGGTTGCAGTTACTTTCTAGGTGTAAAATTTTGAGCAGTATCGTGAAATCAACAATACGGATGTGAGAATGTCGGAGATTTATTTGTATTAAAGTCTCTCACCAACATGTTGACTATATAGTCAGCAAATGTAGACTCCAGCATCGTATGTAATATAGCTACACTTATTTTTCAATTCCTTTTCAGTGCAGTGTAGAAACTGTCAGTAAGGAGGTGTGAGCAGAGCCTAAGGAGGCTAGCTGCTGATTACATGAATGATTATAAACATATGAACATCCAAAAATAGTTGGATTAAAATATGAAAATGTATGTGTTAATGATCAGGGCTGCAGGAGATATCAAATAGCCACCCACTTTTACAGTAGAAAACCACGATAAACTTACTAAATAGAGACACATAAGAATCAGAGATCCATCAACAGCAGCTTGTTAATGGTCTCCAGGTAGTATTTTTATTCTTACACTGCTCAGATTACAATGAAGTGAAAACGTCAAAATTGATAGTGAAGATATATTACTAAGATGCCGGATTTTACATTCATTGACCCTATAGCCAATGCTAAACATGAAGTTTATTGAGACATACGGGGGAATCTAAAGAGTTCCAATAAAGGGTTAAACAAGTGGGTACTAAGAATTTGACGTTGCTGTTCACCACTTTTACTGTTCAGATGAATTTCTTTGGACTGTGCAGTATGAAGGGAGCACTGTCCAGAACTGCACTCACATCGGGGGGCTTAGTGGTATGCGACCCCCTGAATTCTACTTCACTGAGTGGGGGGATTATAAACCAGGAGCTGGAAGAGTTTGTTGTGTGTCTAGTAAATGTTTCACCAGATGGAACTGATTTGCGTTGGATGGAATTCATAAGCTTTTTACAATCCCTTTTTGTTAGAAAAAACCCCAGCAGTCAGCTGTAATCTGTGGGGGTACCAGCCAGCAAGTGCTCAATTTCTCTACAGCACTCCCACAGGGGAAATAAAGTATTACATGGTTCTCATTGAAATTAATTGGTTGTCTGTGTAATGTGCAGACGGACTGGGTCCTCCAGTGAGAGACACAATTTACAGCTGCTCTTTGCTCCGACTAATTGGGAAGCTTCCCTTCCCTACACTAATTTCTGTTAATTATAACTACAAAAAAAAATCTTGTACCCAATTCTAAATACATTTTCTAGAACTAGAGCTTTAACAGTAACTGCAGAAAAAATGCATGTATTAAAGCCGCTGCTTTCAGACGCACCTCAACGTTTGGTGTGAACGGGGCCTTAAGGGTGTGTTCACACAGAGGTTTTTGCAGGCAGAAAATTCTGCCTGGAAAAATCAGCTCTTTTTTTTTTTTTTACGTGGTTTTGCACCAGACAGAGGAAAGAACCGCGAGCGTTTTTTGCCGAATGCCGCGTCAGAAATCACGGCAAAAAGTGTCAAACGCATTTATTTCCGTCTCCAATTGATTTCAATGGGGTTTTTGAGGCGGAAGACGTCTCAAGATAGGGCTCAAGATGTCGCTTCTTTTTCCTGCGAGTGTTTTTTTTTTCTCGTGGGAAAAAAACGCCTCCACCTCCCATTGAAATCAATAGGAGGCAATTTCGGACGTTTTTTGCCGTGGTTGTTTCCGTGACAAATCCGCGGCAAAAAAACTCAGTGTGAAGTTGAACAGGGCCTTATAGTCAATTCCTCTCAACTTTTTCTATATCTTCGTCTATTGATATCAATGGAGGTCCAGATGGGGAGGATCTGCTCATATCCAGCCAAGTTTTTTTTAAGGCAGTGGAAACTGATACAAAACCTGATAGGTGTGAGCAAAGCCATTCAGACATGCAGTGGTGCTTTTATATATGGACACCCCAAAAACAATCTAATTTTGTATTTGGGGTTTTCTACATGGAACTGATTGACTTGGCGCTTGACCTTATGCTGGCACTTCCTGCTGGGAGAGAGAGAAGCCAGCTTCTTTTATGTCTGATCATTGTAGAGACCACACAGTGAGAAATGTTGGTAAAGTAAAAAACAATTCTTCACTATTGCTGTGAGTAGTTCCCACACAAGGTACACATGGATTTTTAATTTTGGGAGTGGGGCATTTTTGGGTTTAAAGTGCACACGGCAGGAGACTTGCAAATCTGTCTATATTGAACTAAATAGTATACATAGGAAAACCAGGACGGTTATCTCCAGTGTTATATATTTAGTTTTGCTGATACGTTATAACTGAATACACACAGCTTAGCAGTCTTCTGTGTCTAAGTATATTAATGCCGTCATCTGTCTGTCTCTTGACTCCCTGTTTTGTTGGACCCGTCCTGTTTGGGTTTCTGATCCTCTCTCATAGCCACAATATGACACAGTGAGCGTATATATGATATTGATGCCACACATCTATGAATCACTTATAATAGATGTTGCCCGGATTATTTTCAATCTTTTCTGGCGTATGTTGCCTTTGAAATCAATGAGTAATACAATGTGTCTTCCTGTTTGCTGGGAAATGCCATGTGTATTCCTGAAACAATGAGCAGGTGGACCCAAAGCATAGTCTTCTCACTATAAATAGTGAATTATTAACATGTCTCCCCAGAAAGGTCTTTTTCTTTTGAGTTTTGGATTATAATGAACAAACGACAGCTCTGTACTACTGCTGGAGACTAGATAGGCAGGCATACACAATAGACCATACAGGGGAGTGTGCACACAGAGAAGAGAACTGCGGTGTGAAGTCTAGCTTGTTACTTTCTGGTCTGGTGCATATACAAATAATCCCAATACATTTTATTTTTTGGGTATGGGGGTATTCTAAAATGAAATTATTTAGTTTTTATTTTTATGTGTTAATAGTTAAAGAGGACATTTCCACTACTTACTCTTTTAGTAAATCCTTGCCTTTCCCATGAATTAACAGTTCTGGAACATCTGTTCTTAGAACCCTATGTTGTGTCATTCCTCTGTTATTCCTCCTGGAATATTATCAATAAATTAACAACTGGGTGTTATCATTCACCTTGCCAATAGGGTGTGTCCCCACACACTGACTGTCAGCAATAATTGGACAGTGTAAATGTGGCCATAAATTCTACGTAGCTGGTTTGGCCATCCGCTATTCCTCCTGATCTCCCCTCCCATACACATGCATACTGGTCTTGGTTTGAGCCATCATGTGTTTTCGATGGGGATAGGGGAATAAGTCCGTGCTAGACACCTCTGCCAGCGGCTTATCGCTATGAGAACAAAGGATCATGCATGTTGAAATCCAACATGCTGATCTTTATTTCCCTGACATACGTCGTCAGGGTAGAATCAGGAGCACCCCATACAAATTAGATAGTCTGTAAGGACACATCCTATTGACAAGGGAATAGTAACGTTGGTAAAAAGTAGTCAATTTAGTTATACATTTCCAGGAGGAATAACAGAGGAACGGCAAAATGCAGAGTTCTAAGAAAAGATGCTCCAGAGTTATCTTCTGGGGATGTATTTCCTAAAACCGACATGTCAGGAGATTGGACCAGTCTTTTTTTTTTTAAACCACCCACCCAACCAGAAGGGAGACAGGTGCGGATCGTCAGAATCATTACTATATATATATATAATCTCAGATCAGAGACCAGACTGTGATGTTGGGGGTTATAATAGAATTGTGACTCTCCAGTAGCAGCTGGTGGCAGAAATCACATTACACACAAGTGCTGGACATGAAGATGGGGCCGTTCTTGGTGGGAATTTGTGGTGTTTGCTGCACGGATTCAATGTCACTCATTTAGTATTAGATTATTTACTAATTTCCCCACAAAATGCAAATAAATATCAGACATTTTTTAATAAAATATCTGTTTTTGGAAGAGTTGGTAGACAAGGAATGTGGCCGCCATCACAACTTCCCAGACCCCTGAATGGCAAATCTGCTGCTTATACCCTGCTCCTTGGGATTTCTGAACAGCCAATTGGAGTGACGACCCCAATGTGATCTGTAGTCGCAGCGATATTAAGAAACAGATTAAACCGAAGAGGATGATATAAAGGGGTATTCAGCCTAAAGCATTTTTCACCTATTCACTGGATAAATTGGGAGTCCGCCCTCCGGGACCCCACCGATCACCGATGGGGCACTTCTGTATTTTTGGAATATATATTCTACTTTTGTTTTCCTATTGACCAGGTGTCCACCACATGTCGGGTGGAAATATGATCTCAGTGACTGCAGGGAGATGTGTGAGAGGTCACGGCAGGCAGCAATGTGCTGGAAACTGGCTTCATATCCTGACCACAATGTAAGGCGTGATCTATCCGGAGGGTTTCCATGTGCAGGATTCTGCTGACTTTCCCTCCTCCTAATGTACAGAAAAGGGGGCACTGGTATCTGGACTCAGAGAATGTACACATCTATCTATCTAGCACAAAAAAATGGCGACAGCACACTTCGAACACTAATACCACCTAAGCCACTAAATATAAATAAGTATGCATTACTGCTATATCTACTTACAATAGGGAGGTTCATAGCGCACATTTTTATCAAATTGTGTGAGCCCACCTGCCACGACAAGGCGACCTCTGAGATGGGAACCTAGGCTGCACATACACCCAGATCTATCTATCTATCTTAAATCCTGTCCATTGAGCGTTCTCTTCGTGCACACGTGAAATTTCCATCACTTTATATAGTATCTGTTTGGTGTAATATTTTAGGTTTAGGACTTTGGCATGAAATCTATGTGAGTTGTATGAAGATTTTGTCACAGATTTCAATGCAGATTTGACAAATTGCTTATCAATAAGTTAAAACTTTTTTTGTTCCGGTTTCTGCACTGAAAACCTGCAGCTAATCTGCTGTGTGTGAATACATACTGTGCCAGTCAGATGCTACAGATCACTATTTCCAGACAAATGCCCTGGCCGTTAATATATAGACAGTGCCCTAAAATCATCCCATCTGCTGCCCTTTAAATAGCGTTCATGACTGCTGATCCTCATTAGCCAAAGTGACCTTATAATAGAGACAGCCTCAGTGCCTGCCGTGCGAGTGCCAGCCTCAGTGCCTGCCGTGCGAGTGCCAGCCTCAGTGCCTGCCGTGCGAGTGCCAGCCTCAGTGCCTGCCGTATGAGTACCAGCCACAGTGGCTGCAATTTAACTGTTGGCCACATTGCCCCTTCTCTTGCCTGAGCCGCTGTCGTGACGCCATTGGTGATTCACTGACGGCAACAGGGACCAGTGTTTGTCTCTGTTTTTTAGTCTCCGTGTAGCCCTGGCCTGATATGGGGTTTATTGAAGGCTGGATGACAAACCCCTGTGGGCATTGTAAGGCTACATTCACACTGGACTGTCTTAGTGCAGCATAGAGCCATACAATAACCTCCTGGTGTGAATGGACCCTTATTTCTGCCGTCAGTGATTGTCAATCAGCATCTAATACCCACATAGGAAACCAGGACCTTTTTGTGTTGTAGTTGTTAACATACGATATAATATGAGCTGACGCCAGTATTCAGGTGATAATTAATTCCTCGGCACCTATGAAGTGCTGATCACACTGCTGCATCTTTCTGCGTAAAGGATTTAATTTAAATAAATAAAAATAAATAAAAAAATTCTCATCTGAATCTACAATTGTTTTTTTTTGACCTCTGAACTCTAATAATGACTCTTCTTTCCTGAGAAATACACGACAGCGACTTCCTTTTCCCAAAACATACCTTGTGACTGTGCGGCCTGCCGGCGGTGCCTCCCATCACCATTAATCTGAAAAGCCCATTTATCTCGTATGTGTCATTTCCTGCCTGCGATATGTTGTCTCTGCAGGAGGCTCGGACTGTACCAAGAACAACTGCTCCATTACATGGATGGAAAATCAATTGTCATTTCAGAATTTAATTCAAGCGTTCAAGAGATTTGGACAAAAATTGTTCAGGATCTGTGTCTCAGGCTGAATGATAAAATGTCTGCCTTTGTTTTAACTTTCTTATCGTGCAGTTATGTTCTAGGATACCTGTAAGAGGAGAAGCTAGCTACTTCCTCCCTCCTACATTCAATGTGTGGGAGAAAGCAAGCTACTTCCTCCCACACTTGAATGTAGGAGCTGTCTCGTGAAGACAACCCCTGTCCATAAGCCCTATTAGGGGGACGTCATAGATGGGGATCCACGCTTAGTACGTGGGACCCTCCTCTGAGTGCCAGAATGGAGAGTGGCTACTTCTCTGGCGGACTTAAGCCGTCTATGTATTGCACGGATGGCTACTCATTTGAACGGCCGCCATTTAATACTACATTTTACCTGCAGTAGACGCTACATGGCAAATGTCTGGCTGGCCCTGGCTTGCTCACGGTAAAATCAACTGTATGGTATGGGGTGCCTTTAAAGGGGTTGTCCCATTAGGAAAGCCCCTGGTAATATGCTCTAATAGGGCATATGGACATCATTAAGGGGGACTCTAACTTGTGACATTCCCCAATTAGCCAGAGTGGAGAGCAACTGCAAAGCAGCTTCAGCTCTTGTTGAATCCGTGCGACCAGGTTTTACTATGGTACATGAACCATGTATTTGTATGTAATATCACATTTCTCCTACAGAGGCCGCTGCAGGTGATATGTGCATCTTCTCCCACGATAACCTCTGATCAACAACTTCCGGACCCATGGCGATCAACTGATTGCTAGAAGGTCATCGTTTAGAAATTAACTTGTCAAAATTGGACTATTCCTTTAAGTCCGGTTTACACAATGCAGATCCAGATATTTAATGCGCTTTTGTAACAACTATTACCCCATGTGAATGGACAAGACCATCAGCGATGTTATGCCGAACATGTTAACCAATGTAACAACAGGTCTACTCTGCAGTCGCTTATTGGCGATCACTTTGTGTGATATGGCCTCTACCTGCAATCTCATAGAAAAGCACAGACCATACAACATGTTCTAGCCATGAGTTGTGCCAAGTGACAAACTCCACTCTGCTACATCCTCATATCATCTATGTTGTAGTGAGTTGCATATTATAACATATCTTTGATGCGACATCTGCTGTGGATTTTCAGGAAATTATCTATTATCTATGTAGCATAACAAGGAAATCCTGACACTATTAAGATTACGATCTTGTAACAAACATATTATGTTCCATATGGAAAGTTCTCACATTGTCTCGTTACATGTAAACAAATGTCATGTCAGATTCCACAAGACGTCACAATCATTTGTATTCTGGTTTTCCTTTCAGCCTTCAGTGCCGTCTGTACCAAACTACAAGGCGTCCATGTCCATCCCGGAGTGGCTGCAAGCCGTGCAGAGATATATGAAGACTTTGCAGTATCCTTTCTCTTACGTTCTATCTGTATGTACTTACAGTTGAAAAGAATACTAGATTACATCTACATATATTGTTGAATAAGTGTGTAAATTCTCTGCTTTTCTCCATTCACATCCAAAGCTGCATTCAAAATTTTGCCGGCTTTCTGCTAGATCTCAGTATGTATGATTTCACATCTTCCAATAGCTTACTGGTTCAGTGTCTGTACAAAGCAAGTCCTACTATACACTTATATGGGAGATGACATGTTCAAACTAGGCACCAGTCTGATGCAGGTTGCTTCATCAAATTCTAGAAGATGTTTCTGAGTGCAGTTCGTTATAAGAGCTCAACTAGGGGTCTGTTTGATTACGTAGTGTTTATGGATTCCAAGTGGCAGCTAGTGTAATACAGTAAATAGAAGACCGAGAGGAGGGAGAAGAGGGGGATGCAGCTGCAGCTTCTCACTCAGTGTTTCAGGGAAAGCATGAGAGTGCTTGGGAGACCCTAGTCCAGAGATATGTAGGTTCCATCTTGACTTTGGAGACTGGTCCAGAGCTTCTCTGCTTGTGTCAATGTTACAACACTTCCTGTTCTGGTGATTCAGTGTTATCATAGGGTCTTAAAGCAACCAGTCAAATATTTTTTTTCATTTTCTTACCCTTGCTAGAAAAGTAAATGCTGGTTCCTGATTAGTTGCTATGAGTCCCTATGAGAACAGTGATCTGGCTAAGCAGGAAGTATTGTCATGGGGAAACAGGCAGACAAGCTCTTATAAGAGGCCTGTGATATCCTTATATCTATATATGTATATGTATCAATCTTTACTATATATTTATATTCACTTCTGATATCTACTATGTAATTGCGGGTTTGCATAGTTGTATCCAGTAAGTGGATGAACTATACAGTAGTTATTGCTTTGGAGTTTCCCAGCAGTTTGAAATGTTGCTTGGTGGGGGTCCGAGCACAGAGACCCCCACCGATCGCTAAAACGAAGTGGCAGAAGCCCCCTGGTGAGTGCTGTGCAGTTTCGTTTCTGATCGTTTTCCCTCGGAAAGCCAAGCGAGCGGTGTACGGACTCCTAGACTTTCTATTTATCCTGTACTCCGCTCAGAGAAGTGCCGATCAGAAACAAAGTGGGCGCAGCACTCACCATAGCGTTTATGACGCTTCGTTTTAGCAATCGGTGGGGGTCTCAGTGCTCGGACCACCACCAATCAAAACTTCTGACATGTCAAAAGTTTTAAAAAATTGAGTTACCCTTTAAATGGCTACATATCAATGCAGTTTTGGAGCTTTTTCGATTTCTGCCAGGTAGTGTCCCCCGTCATATTGACCACAGTGACTGGACTACATTAGATTGATCTGCGATATGTAATGATGTGGCCATTTCTCCGGGATTCTGGACGACCAGTTATGAATTGGTCCTTTTACTTTCTGAACGTTTGAGCCTCGGGTCACTTTAAGGCGGAGAAGTTAAACATTGCATACGTCTGCTGGTGATTTATATTAACAGCTGGGAGGTATTTGCAAGTCACAGACGTGCTGAGCTGGTAGCGAGCAGATGTAAAGCTGCAACGTGTGCAGACCACCTTAAGAAGACACAAGACTCCTCTAACAAGCTGCTGGAACGATTGGGCCCAGAGTTCTTTGCTGCTTTTATAGTGTTGATGCCTCATCATAAGCCGACCCCACCCCCAACTTCTCTTGAGAAAAACTGATTTAAAGGGGTTTTCCCATAATCAATATATATATCACCTATCTACAGGATCGGTGGGGGTCCGACCGCTGGGACACCCACTGATCCCGAGAACAGGCTTACTCTGCCGTGGGAGCCCCATATAAATGGAGCGGTAGTGCGCATGCTCGGCCACCGCTCCATTAATTTCTATGGGGCTGATGAAGATGGCGTTCAGCAGCCCCATAGGGATAATTGGAGGTTCATTGACAGTAACTAGAAATCTCCCAAACCTCCTTGTCCTTTCTGTGACCGGCTCCACGGCTTTACAGATGGATGTCGTTCCTTAGGAGGTTTTACTTTGTTTGGTTCATATGTTTCACGTGCAGATTGCTGGGAGTTGTTTGATTTTGTTCCTCTCCCGAGGTTTGTTGATCTAAAATACTAAAACTCAGTGTCTGGTATTATAAGAAAACCACGAAGTCTCCATCTATTCATCTTATACATCACACAGGACAGATGAGCCTCTCCTCCCTCTCCTCCCTCTCCTCCCTCTCGAAACATCTGTGTGCTGCGCATGGAAATCACGCACAGCACACAGACACATTGATTTCAATGGGGCCCTTCACACATGCAGGAGTTTTCACGCAGCGAGAGTCCGTTGCGTGAAACACACTGCATGTCCTATATTGGTTCGTTTTCACGCACCTACGTGCAAATTGAAGTCAACGGGTGCGTGAAAACCATGTGTGCGGTACATAATTTGCGCATCAATTCACTTGAAAATATATATTTTTTTTAAATGTGCTTTGCGAGTGCGTGAATAACACATGCCACTCGCAAAGCACACTGATGCATAACGCAACACACGCGGACCAGATTCACACGTTGTTTTTCACGCGCGTGAATCTGATGCGCTCGTGTGAATGTAGCCTTAGACATAAATATGCATTTCACTAGGCCTCCCACACACACAATCGTATACGGTCCGTATGTCGGACGCATTGCCCAGACCGAGCACCCTGCAGGGAGCCGCGCTCCTAACATCATATTTATGTACGACGCTGGGTTTCATTTCCTCGCTGCGGAACTACTGTCCCGTACGGAAAACATGATTACATGCCTGATATTGGCAGCCCGTCTTATAATGTTGCGGCACTTTTATAAGCCTCTGTCTTTAGGTTTAGGGCTCCTGTGAGTGATATGTAGCAGTTCTTCCGCTTTGGCATCGGCATGTTCACACCTTCTGAGGACGCGGCGGCTCTTCTCTGTTAGACAGGAGGCATATTGCTGCGCACTCAACCTCATTCGTCACTGGAATAGTTTTGCTCTTGTGCCAGAAGCTGCTCTGGCAAGTGCCTTCTATCATGATTTGGCATGTCACTTGGTCTGCCTGGGATAGTGCGGAGATGCCAGCTTACAGCTGTTTCACATGCCCGACCTCCTTGCTGGATACCAGCTGCTCCTTAATACGGAATCCATTAAAAAAATATCCATGGCAAACTAAATGAGGGGTTGTATGAGATTAGATAAAAGGGTCTGTTTTTCCTCCCAGAAACAGCGCCACTGTTGTCCATAGGATGTATCTGGTAATGCAGCTTAGCTCCATTCACTTGAATGTGACAGAGCTGCAATACCTAATCAAGCCTGTGGACAAAAGTGGCGCTGTTTCTAAAGAATAATACAGTTTTTAAAGCATTTGTGATAATTGTTTTAAAAGTTAGTTTTATTGGTAGGAATCCATTGTTTTATCAAAAAGCTTTACCTTTGGAGTTAGACCAGCACAGGCTGTATTATGCGTCTGCATCTCATCCCGTAGGCTGTTGATGGGTCTACGCAGCAACTTAAAGTGTGACTCCGGGCAAAAACTGAGTTTTTTGGCCTTGTGGTCCAAAATAATCGCCATTTTGACGGTCATAACTATTCTAATTTTAGGTCGATGTGCTTTTGAGGCCTCGTATATTGCAGTACCTTGTGTACTTTCTTTTTGTTGTGCCATTTTTGGGTGCATATATGTTAGTGATTAGTTTGTATGAATTTAAAATTTTCTGGAGATGCCGAAAGTGATTTTTCCGTAGTTTCTTTTTTCCGCCATTTAGCTTAAATAATGTTATTGTTTTATAAAAACGGATTGTTACGGATATGGTAGTATCAAATATATGTATATTATTTGGTGTTTTGTAACTAATATGTAATAAAAAGCATGGTTTTATTTCTGTTCTTTTATTAACATTAACATTTTTCTAATCCCACAATGAGATTTTTATTAAGCGTTAAGTATTTCACATAATATAAATACATTCGCCTGTGTACTTATAAGCAGCAATCTCCAAATTTCAGAGCCCCTAAAAAGCAGCGACTTTTTCTGGCAGACTCGAGCCATCAATATTTTACATCATCTGAATTGCCACCATGTAATACTACATTTCCCCTGTAGTGGCCACTGCAGGGGAAATGCATAGCTGGCTGATTCTTCTTCTGGCAAAATCAGCAGTTTGTTGGGGGTCTTGGAAGAATAAAGGAGTTGTCTTTAATGAGACAAACCCTTTAAGGCTATGTTCACACGGAGTATTTTGGGGGAGGAATATCTGCCTCAAAATTCCGTTTGGAACTTTGAGGCAGATTTTCCTCTCCCTGCACGCCGATTTTCGCGGCGATTTTCGCGCCGTTTTTCGCCCGCGGCCATTGAGCGCCACGGGCATAAAACAGCGCGAAATACGCTTTCTCCTGCCTCCCATTGAAGTCAATGGGAGGTCAGAGGCGGAAGCGCCCGAAGATAGGGCATGTCGCTTCTTTTTCCCGCGAGGCAGTTTTACTGCTCGCGGGGAAAAAAACGCCGACGCCTCCCATTGAAATCAATGGGAGGCGTTCTCGGGCCGTTTTTGCCGAGTTTTGCAACGCGGTTTCCGCGTGAAAAAACTCGGCAAAATACCCCGTGTGAACATAGCCTTAAGAAGTTAAGATTTCCCTGCAGAGATGGATGTTATGGGAACATTCCCGCTACTCAAAGGGGCGATTTAGGGACTAGGGATTTCTTAGAATCTTGTGCGGATGTAAAGTAAACAGAACGGAGAGTCTTTTTGGTAAAATAATGAAATATTGTAATAATGGAAATGGATTATTTGCATGTTGATTTTATTTGTGTCCTTCCGTCTACGCATTTGCAAATCTACACCCTTCCGAAAGCGATTGTAGACAATGAGACGGTTCCTTCATGACTGTCTATAAGACTAAACCATCGCCCAGACAAGAAAACGACTTAGGCCCCATGCACACGAATGTGCTTTTGCGGCCGCAATTCCCCCGAAAATCTACGGGAGAATTGCGGCCCCATTCATTCCTATGGGGCCATGCACACGACTGTGGTTTCCATGGTCCGTGCGTGGCCCAGGAGCCCGGACCGCAGAAAGAACGGACATGTCTTATTTGCAGGTGACACTCCGTGGCCGGCCGACCCGAAACTCACAGCCGTGCACATGGCTACGGTCATGTGCATGAGGCCTAAATGTTTTTTGTTCGTGGAAAAAGTCCTTTACTGATAGTTTTCTGGTGCACAATGTCGTCTTTGTCTGGATTGACTATATTTGTCATTGTCACCACTTTTAATGTCGCCTCGCTTTTATGGCATTGTCATCGTTTCACTATGAAGTGGTTGTAAAGGAAAGCTGTTCGTACGTCTGTGAGCAGATGGCGCGTGAGCTCCATGTTGGTGTGACTGGAGCGGAGTCCATGTGTGTGTGTTGTGTATCTGTCTCCTTATGGCGGGAGCGTCTCTCCACATGGCAGTGTTTATTTCAGTGTGTTGTGTGTTATAAACGACATTGCCTAGTATTAGGCTGAGTTCACACTTGCGTTGTATAATCTGTTACTCTGATCCGTTTTTATCCTTATTCTGATCTAAAAGCGGATCAGTTAAAAATGGCATTGAAATGAATAGGATTTTTAATTGCACCGTTTGTGTCCGTTATGTTAATCATCCTTTTCTTTGACCGAGCTAAAAGTGCAAGGTACAGGAATTTTACTCTGTTCAAAAAAAACGGATGTTTAACGGATGGGTTATTTTTTTATCATTCGGTCAATGTAAAACGGATTGTAATCCGGTTGCAGCCATTTTGGATTTTTAATTGATCCGTCTTTTTCCTTATTCTGATCTAAAAATGGATAGGAGTAACGGATTATACAACGCAAGTGTGAACTTAGGCTTCGTTCACATTTGTGTCGGGGTTCCGCTCGTGGGTTCCATCAGACCTTTCAGTCAGAGGAACCCGCAAATGGAAACCATAGCTTTCCGTTAGCATTACATTGATTTCAATGGTAATGCTTCCGTTGCTAATGGTTTCCGTTATCTCTGTTCCTTAAGCTCTCCGTTTCTTTGGCGGAATCAATAATGCAGTTGACTACGCTATTGATTCCGCCAAAAAAACGGAAACCTTTACGGAAAGGAGACAAAAGGAAACCATTAGCAACAGAAGTGTTACCATTGAAATCAATGTAATACTAACGGAAAGCTATGGTTTCCTTTCGTGGGTTCCCCTAACGGAAAGGTCTGACGGAACCTTGACGCAAATGTGAACGAAGCCTAAGCCTTAGACATTTAAATGTTGGTTGCATCAAGTCCGCCAGAGCAAGAGACGTTCTTTGTAGTAGCTCTTCACTCAGGCTAATAGAAGAGGGTCTTAGGCCCCATGCACACGAACGTGCTTTTGCGACCGCAATTCCCCTGAAAATCCACGGGAGAATTGCGGCCCCATTCATTCCTATGGGGCCATGCACACGACTGTGGTTTCCACGGTCCGTGCATGGCCCAGGCTCATAAGAAATTTGTGGTTTGCAGGTGGCTCACGGGTGACACTCCGCTGCCGGCCGACCCGAAAATCACGGCCGTGCACATGGCTACGGTCGTGTTCATGAGGCCTTTATCCTGTATGACGTCATATGTCAAGAATGTTCTCATTCACTGACGGCAAACCTACAAGGTGGTGGTCATCTTCCGGTTGTAGCGTGGGTCTGCATTTACCTAATTAGCTGCACACCCTAACTTAATATACCATAACGTGAGCGGGGGGGGGGGGCAGAAGTAAGACAAGTAGGGGATCACTAATATGCTTTCCTGATCTTCAGTGACAGCATAACTATTAGGCTGAGCCCACTTAAGGTCCTTTTACACTGCCCGATATGGGCCCTTAAAACGGGGGCCGATCATTGAGCCCGCTTATCGATCGGCACTCGTTTGCTCCAGTCACAAGGAGCAATGATTGGTTATGTATAGGGACAAGCGACTGCTACGATCGTACGTCCCCATACATTTCCATCATGTCGGCCGCACGTCTCCCCGTTAACACAAGGAAATGTGCTGCCGACTAGAAACCATTTTTATGGCCACATAAACGAGCAGATCACTCAATGAACGAGCATTTGCTCGTTCATTGCCTGATCGTTGCCCTGTTTACACAGGGAAATGATGGGGAGCGAGCGCTCATGTAAATGCTAATTTGCCCGATTTATTGGCCCGTGTAAAAGGTGCCAGGGTAAAATAAAAAAGTGACCACTGTGTGTAGAGCCTAGGTTCTCTACCTGTGGTACATGTACCCCAAGGGGTAGACGCCATGTCTCTAGGGGGCGCTCACTCTGTGCTCATGCTTTTAATGGGCAGCACAGTGTATGATTATAGCTTTTTGGGGGTGCTTTGATGTAATTTCTCTCAGTTGGGGGTACTTGGATTTTTAAGAAACACTGGAGTAGAGAGTATAATGTCTATTTTATGCTGACACATTTTAGGGCATGTTCACACGGCTTTTTTTCGGGCCGTAAACAGCCGAAAAATCGGGAGCAGAACGCCTCCAAACATCTAGCCATTGATTTAAATGGGAAAAACGGCGTTCTGTTCCGACATGTCGTTTTTTTACGCGGCCGTTTTTCAAAACAGCCGCGGAAAAGAAGTGCATGTCACTTCTTGAGCCGTTTTTGTAGCCGTTTTTCATTGACTCTATAGAAATAAAACTCCACAACCGTTCAGGAAGAAACGCTGCGAAAAACGCGAGTTGCTAAAAAAAAAATGGATGAAGATCAGGAGCGGATTTCCCTTTAAAACAGCTCCGTATTTTCAGACGTTTTTTGCTAAGCGTGTGAACATAGCCTTACTGCTAAATACAATAAGAAGAAAGGTAGCCGACAGGAGTCGCTGACAATAATTGTGAACTGACGCAGCCGCTACAACAGGTAAATATTTTATTTTTGTGTGGATATACTGCAGTTTAAAAAAAGATCTTAAGGGTATGTTCACACGCACTAATTACGGACGTAATTCGGGCGTTTTTGCCCCGAATTACGTCCGGAAATAGCGCCTCAATAGCGTTGACAAACATCTGCCCATTGAAAGCAATGGGCAGACGTTTGTCTGTTCACACGAGGCGTATATTTACGTGCCGCTGTCAAATGACGGCGCGTAAATAGACGCCCGCGTCAAAGAAGTGACCTGTCACTTCTTTGGGCGTAATTGGAGCCGTTATTCATTGACTCCAATGAAAAGCAGCGCCCATTACGTCCGTAATGGACGCGGCGTTCAAGCGCCTGCACATGCCGTTACGGCTGAAATTACGGGGATGTTTTCAGGCGGAAACATCCCCGTAATTTCAGCCGTTACGGACGCTGTCGTGTGAACATACCCTAAATGTTGCACAAAAGGTCCAGTGGTTTATATGAAAGCTGCTCCGCTCCTGTGTCCCTATGAAAACACTTTTTTTTGTTCTGTCGGTTTATTGTTATCACAGGAACTATGTTTCGATTCAAATTACACCTATACACCATTTTTCAAGCCAGCGACTGTGGACATTGATGTGGATGTTGATTTGTATCCACACAGTGTTCCTATGACCAGGCTGAACCAGTTTGGAGCGCAGACATGAAGAGTTGTCATAGTGTTAGATTTACAGGTCAAAAGGTCTGCAACTATTCTGTTGTGGTAATAATGTAACATTTTCTTACTTTGATCTTGCCGTTTTACCTGAATTTTAGTTATTTCTCCTTAATGTCAGAAATTCAGATACAACCACACCGGAACACAGTTCTTTGAAATTAGAAAGACCAGACCGCTCAGTGGGTATGAATTTTATTATTTTTAACATCTGCTTGGGTTCTTTCCAGAATGCTTTGCCAATTACAATCTATGAAAATTTTGTTTGTCATAGAATTATTTCATGTGTGAACACTCTGCTTTGGTGTGGCGATTTGTGTTTCTTCCCCAGTCTGACCACTATCAGGACCCTCATTGTTAAAGAGGGCCTGTCCCCTCTCCCGACATGTCTGTTTTAGTAAATACTTGCATTCCTCCGAAAAAAAAGCCATTTTAAAGCATCATTTTTTTTATTTTTTTTTCTAGAGCTCTGTATTTTGTCATTCCTCTGTTATTCCTCCTGGAAATATAGTGATAAACTTAAAACTGGGCTTTATTATTACCTTAGGGAATATAGGGCATCCCTAGACTATCTGACACTGTCAGCACTGATTAGGCTGTATCAGTAGAGATACACCCCGTTGACAAAAAAAATAGTAAAACCCAGTTCTAAATTTATTTATACATTTTCCAGGAAGAACAACAGAGGGACATCACAACGCAGATCTCTAATAAAGATTTTCCAGAATTGTATGTGAATACAAGTATTTACGAAAACAGACATGTCAGGGGAGCCCACAGATCCTCTTTGACAATCACGGTCCTGATAGTGGTCGGACTAGGGCAGATCTTTCTGTGTGCAGTTTTTTATATAATTTTTTTTCCTTATATTCAGCTGACCAGGAGCCTTCAGCTCACAGCATCTTATAATACCTTGTCTAACGTCTTGATTCATTCCTGACCTGTTCCTCGCAGGCTATGAGAAAGCACAGACCTGTTTTTCGTTAGCAGATGATTCTTGTGACTTGTCTGCAGCCAGCTGACAGCAGAGGCTCCCAGTCATACAAAGACTTGTTTATAATGGGAATCCCCAAGTGTAGAGGGTTGTTGGACGCCTCTCGTGACACATGTTGATACAATCTGTCTAGACCTCTCAGCCAGGAAGATTGTGTATATACATATGTGACTCTCTCTTCTAGGTTAATGGAGACTGCTCGGGAGATGACCAGGGAATCCTTGCCTATTAAGTGTTTAGAAGCTGTAATCCTGGGAATGTATCCTTTCATAGTAGTATACAGTCTCTGATGTCATCACTGGGAAATATCTGTAGTAGTTATATGCAAAAGGTAATCCTGGCTCCACGTCACTAATATGCATAGTCAGACAACATGCATAGACAGGTCACTGTCTCTTACAAGTTCAGTGCACTCTTCTTCTGCTGCTGTTTCTCCTTACCCCCTTCCTTTTTAGCTGTTCACTCACTGATTAAATCTGTACAGCAGAGAGAAGACAGATTATCAGCTTCATGGAGAAATTAGGTTGCAGTTGCCCATAGAAGTCTATGGAGAGGGTGGGGGGGGGGAAGGATATTGAGAGATATAGGCATAGACACACATATAGACGCTGCTGGCTCTAGTAAGTGTTTTATTCTCACCTTGGTGCTGGATCCACAGCTATACTACTCCATACTGCTGTATAATGTCCTCCGTGCTGCTGCTGCTTGTGAGTGAGAGATAGCGGAGTAGGATCTCCTCTGTTTGCTGTGTGTGGGAGACATCATAGCTGCTAGTCTCCTGCTTCCTCCTCCAACTCCCGTCTCCATACACCTCTACCGGCTTTACGGAAAATTCTTTATTGTTGGAGGTACACTTTAATCTCATTGGCTCTGGGTATTCTGCCCCTACCAGTAAATGATACAGCCCCGGTCACCTGTAGCTTTGTCCTTGTAATCACATGAGTGGACTAGTCACTGCTTCCCACTATGTCGACACTCTCCTACTACTGCTGCTGACATCATTCTTGTGATTAGATTGACAACATAATATTACGGTACAATTCCTTACACATAACGGAATTGCGCCAGAATATTTCTGCAGCAATTCCGCAGAAACTAGCAGGACTTCCGCTGTGGAAAAACCGCACCATTTCCTGATTCTTTTTTTTATTATTTTTTTTTACTGCAGAAAATGGTGCGTATTTTGCTGCGTTTTTCTCAATTCTGGAAGATGGTGAAATCTTCTCTGAAAGACGCAGCAATTCAGTCCACTTTTCGGAGTAGGAATTGAAAAATACGCATTGCAGGTCAATTTCTGGTCAGAAATTTTATGCAGCGTGTGGATGAGATCTGTTAAATGTCCCCTACTTTGCTGCTACTGTATTCTGCTGCGTATTTTCCGTCCGCAATTCCGCTACGTGTGGACAAGCCCAAAAAGAGAGAGAGAAAGATGTGGTATGTAGAGATAGATAGTATCTATCTCATCTCATCTATCTTATCTATCTATCTAATCTATCTAATCATAAATAACACCAAGTCCATTGTATGGAATATATGTTGAATATACGAGCCCAGAAAATATTCACTGGTCACTGTCCCTGGTGAGGTTGGCAGCGATCACCACCTAGAATGAAGGTGTCATTGACCATGTTTTGGGTTAATGCTGAAGGCGCCGCGGACAGAGGAGTCAGACAATAATGGCTAATCCTATCAATATTATGGGTGGAAACCCCTTTAACTGATGTGTGATTGGAAATTTTTCTATAAATTCCAATCTCTTTTTCTAATCAGCTGCCCCTATATCTAAAGAAGTTGTTGACAGACTCCGTATATAAAATATTCTGCAGGTTCCTTCTTCACTTGCTCTGTATGCCCAGTTATTGTAAGACCATGTTCTGCAGTATAATTTACCAGCATCAGGATGTGATGTCCCTCAGTAATGAGGCTTCTCGTAATGGCGCAGCAGGTATACGGTGCATTAAACAAGGATCGTCCTCCTGCGACAGTCATTTAAGGTCACCCCAAATGCAGGAGCCAGGACAGTGTTTGGGATGAAGCAGAGATCTGCAGAGGGATTCTCTCCTATTCCTTACTTGGTCACGGAGAACACGTTCAAAGGCTGATGCTGTTTTATTCCAGCTTGAAAGATTTATATACTGTATATATAATACCGAGTCAACTGCAGTGTGTGAACCTGGCCTTAAAGTGAACATCCACCTTCTATCATCATGTCATTGTAAAGTCCAACATTCTGTGCAGGTTCATTTCTTAATATATCTTTATAGTGGTCGATGCGCCATTTTTCTGATACAGAGCACCAAATCTCCTGAATAGACCTAAATGATAATATTCTAGCTGCCTGCAACTACCTCTAGGGGGAGCTGATGAGCTTCTTGCGTTCTATTTTATTATTGAGTTCGGTAAATAATCAGGCTGCAGTAAGCTCCACCTTGTGGTGGTTGCAGGCAGTCAGAATTTATTTCATGACTATATCGGGTATTTGCTGCTCTCTATCAGAAAGAATTGGATTTCCGACTTCTATATGAAGAAATTAATCAGCTGGACCTATATCAATGAAATAAAAAACAAATGATGTTCAACGATGGTCGTTCACTTTAAGTTGTCTATTCACGTAAAAAAAACGCCTCGTAAATAGTGCATGTCACTTCTTGAGCCGTTTTTGGAGACTTTTTTCATTGACTCTATAGAAAAACTGCTCCAAAAACGGCCGTGGAAATCGCGACTTTGATTAAAAAAAGTCTGAAAATCAGGAGCTGTTTTCCCTTAAACCGCTCCGTAGTTTGAGACTTTTTTTTATTTTGTGTGTGCACATACCCTTATAATTTTGAAACGGCTGAAGAGCCACATGTTGAAGACCACCGTCATAGGGATAAACATTCTCTATAAAGCTGGCCATAGACACTTTCTGCTGGCACTATTAGTGGGGTAACTGATGAATGGAGGCACTCCGACTGTAATTATGGGGTCATGACCTGTACTCATTGTAAGCGTTTACATTATTATAAGAGTTTACATAGAAACATCATTTCAAGTTCCAATTCTGCTTAGAAATCACAGCTTGCCTTCCAAAAAAACTAGATCTTAAAGGATAATTCTAACTAAAATAGTTCATCACCTGGAGTATCATTTACTAGTAAGTGGAGCTCGATGATTGTCTAACATTAGCTCTATAGTCCTCGAATATAAAATTCAGTATCTTTGTAATCTCTCTTTATTACCTTTGTTGCTGTTTTCAGTGTACAAAAAAAATATCTGTTACTACATGGAAACTGTCAACATGGAGGTATCTACTGCTTTACCTCCTTTCTATAGATCTATTTTTTATTCTACTTGTGGCTTATGTGACTACCTAGAAGAGTTTAATACAGTTAAAAAAAAAAACATTTCAGCAGTTTACTGTTAGTTATGATCAGTCCCTAATTTTTGATAAAGGGGTGCAGTCATTGTCCTTTCATGTCGATCAGAGACCTCCCTTTAAGATGTTAATAAGCCAATCAGACCCACATACCCTTTCTAACAGTGCAGCCTTGTGCGCGCAAAGTTCTGATTAGAGATGGGTAATACTTTTAAGATCTCGTAGCAGCTAACCTGCTTGCTGATGGTTTCCAGATATATATATTTTTTTTATTTATTTTTTACACTTCCTTTTTTCCAGTTTGTTTTTTCTCTGTGCAAATAGCAAAAATAAAATAATGAACGTATATTACCATATAGTCTTACCATATATTATACGATGAGTTTCATATTTATATCCTATTAGAACCATATTTACACTATTTGATGTGGAGAATGTTTATTATGAATAAGTATATGATCATATCCACCCTCTATATACTCCTCACAGGAAATTTTAGGCATCATGTTGTTATATGGATTATACAGGCAATTACAGCTTATGTATTGGGTGCAGTTTCCTTTTAGGTTCCTAGCTTTCTCACCTTCAATTAAACGTTCGTGAACAATCTTGCTGAGTATTTAGAATATGATGACTTGACTATATCTGACATGACAAGAGAATGTGTCCTATTCACAAGGACAACCATTGCATGTCCCAGACTGATCCCAGCGGGGGTCCGATCTGCTGAGTCTTCAAATAATAGCTTACATTGTGGGAGTGCAAAAAAAACTATATTATAGCAGCCTTGCAATATTACATTAGCGTAGGTTCAGATAAATATCATCCTTCTATTCATCTATGCATTTTGATGTGAGGAGAGCGAATGATCTGTAGGTAATTGGATAATTTGGGTATTCGCAGCACAGAGTATTTCAGGAAATGAAGAACTATTAGGAGATGTTCTACAAAGAGAAGTCTACTCAGAATTATGTTAGTGAGCAGATGACTTTATGTGATGAGCAGTATCTTGCTGCCAAACAGAAAATGGGGATGACGTTAGCAGAAGGAGAGGAGTTTACTGATTTTGTACTGAAACAGTGACCTGTCCATGTGTGATTAGTTTAGTGATGAAACTGCAACCAATCAGATCATGGTAATGATACCAGCAGGCGAGTAGTGTGCTGATCTTGTGTTAGGCAGTGACCTGTCCTTGTGTGATTAGTGCTGATGGGCCTGCATGTATCAATAGTTATGTTGGAGTGGGAGAAGGGTGGGATGATCTTTTCAAAGGCAGTGACCATTTTATGTGTGATTAGTGAGGGCAGGCATGCATGTAACATGGGTCATGAATTGGGGGAGGAGGGATTAGAACACCCTTTAGCTAATCGGATCATCTGAATGGCCATAGCCGCAGTAGAGGAGTGTGCTGACCTTGTGTTAGGCAGTGACTTCTGTGCTTATGTTCGTATGACCGGTCTTTAATGCGAGTAAACTGGTTGTATTACGTCCCACTCTAAAAGTCGGATAGTATAAGAATCAGATCCTCCAACAGCACAGCGCAATCATGGGATGCTAATGACACACTGATTTAGGAACTTGTGGCGTCAAATGCCGCTTCAGATACTTGGTGGCCCATACAATTTTTTGGAAAATACAAATAATATTCCAGGAATCCTATACATAGGAATCCTATATCCCTAGAAGGAAAAGGCCTGGTTTGTAAAGATAGATGGTCATACACATTGGATCTGTTGACAAACTAACGAATAAGATTGGTTTTTAATCGGTCTGTTCCTTTGTTGCCTCTGGAGATAAGCAGTATCAGGCAGCCCCTTCTCTCCATGCTCCTAGTACAATAACATGCATTGCACCGATTCATTTGGGTAACATTTATATTCCAGTCCGGGCAGAATAGTTTTTAATGCTTGATTGATGGTTCATGGTAGACTGGAGAACTAAGTTCCGGTCTACGAAATAAATACTGTGTAGAAGTTTTTTCGCATGGGAGCTTTTTATACTCCCGGTTCTGCAGCTCATCAAATCCTTTTTCTTTAGCAGTATAATTAACCGTTCATTAATTGCTGTGTTTAGAGATCAGAGATTTGTGGGTATTTTTGTTGTTTTTTTTAGCTTACTGTTCTGCTAGAAAATAATTATCCAAATTCACTGTAATGGAGAAGCGGTAATAACCTGGATCCCTGTGGGAGAGCGTTTTTAAGTCCTCACTTTACCGTCTTTCTTGATGCTGTGGCCTCTGTTTGAAAGACGACAACATATTTTCGCTTCTATGTAAATTCATATTGGGGGTTAATTTGGGCATGTATGATCCGCTTAAGTCTTAACTTACAGTGCCATATGGAGAAGCGCCGTTCCTGACGTCACCTTAGCCTGCGCTCCGTGACCAGCCTTACTGGCCGGGTCCTCCTAATGCACAGAACAATCCGGATATATGTGGCCATGATCTATTCAGACTGCAGTGGTATTTACAGTCCATTCTCTTATGCTATAGAACTTTCTATGGAATCCTGATCTGTCCATCGTCGTCTGGAATCTTGTCAGGTGACACCGCCGCCGTCATGTGTTACACAGCTTAGCTGTTGCTAGGAAATGCACGATAAATGTGAGATGAGCAGATTAGTGAAATGTCATCTTAATCAGGTCACTTACTGGACGGAGCCACCGACATTTTATTGAGCAGAGTTATTGTGACTATGGTAATTTCTACTGTTATAGAGAGGGGTCCCCCGTTCAGGACGCCCATCTATAAGCCCGGGCAGAGAATGAGCACAAAGATTCTATCTCTATCCATCCCATTGATAATCTCAGCGTAATGCTTAATTTCCCCTGTGGAGGCACTGCAGGGGAATTGAACACTTCCTGCAAAGATTACAGCTGATCCTTGGAGCAGGACATCTTTTGATTAACTTACTTTCAAGGGATCCCTCAAACAAAATTATATTGTCCAAAGTGGACAACATTTCTAAATAATAATAAATATGTTATCCCTAAGGGTATGTGCACACACACTAATTACGTCCGTAATTGACGGACATATTTCGGCCGCAAGTACCGGACCGAACTCCGTGCAGGGAGCCGGGCTCCTAGCATCATACTTATGTACGAAGCTAGGAGTACCTGCCTCGCTGCAGGACAACTTTCCCGTACTGTAATCATGTTTTCAGTACGGGAGAGTTGTCCGGCAGCGAGGCAGGGACTCCTAGCATCGTACATAAGTATGATCCTAGGAGCCCGGCACCCTGCACTTTGTTCGGTCCGGTACTTGCGGCCGAAATACGTCCGTCAATAACTGACGTAATTAGTGTGTGTGCACATACCCTTAAAAGGAGTAGGGTCACATATCCCGGACTCTTCTGGAGAAGCTTATTCTGATGATTTCCAAACTACCGGTTTCCCTTTTGGCACTATGCCGGCCAATATGCTGCTTTTATATTTCCAATGAATCAGTGTGACTTTTACTTTTAGATTTAAAGGAGTTTTCCCATAAATGACATTTATCACATCCACAGGATATGTCATAAATGTCAGATAGATGCGGGTCCCACCTCTGGGACCTACATCTATCTTTAAAACGGGGCCCCTTAAACCCCGTTCTACCTCAGGAGTTATGAAAAAAGCGTAGCTCGCTGAGCTACGCTGTTTGCGTAAGTCCCATAGTGGTGAATGGCAGTTACGGAAGCAGCATAGCATGTGAGCTACACTGTTTCCGTTAACTACCATTCAGTTCTATGGGACTTACGGAAACGGCGTAGCTCCACGAGCTCCGCAAGCTCCGCTGTTTCCTATGTCATGGTAGGAATTCTCCTTCTGCCGCAACACAGAGCTGCAGAACAGGGTTTAGGGACACCGTTCTAGAGATAGGTGTGAGTCCCAGAGGTGGGACCCGCATCTGTCTGACGTTTCTGACCCTATCCTGTGGATAACCACGGTCGTGTGCATTGCCCATAGAATAAAATGTGTCCTATACTATTCGCAATGGCGGCTCCGCAATTGCAGATAGTATGCGAACCGCAATGCACGGTCGTGTTCATGAGGCCTTACTGTACCTCCATTTGCTGTGGCGTTAAATTCAATCTATTATTCCCTGTTATCAGCCATTTAAGGCTGGGGAGTGGCTAACGAATGTTCTTTGAGGCTTTGTGTTTCTTTTAGGCCCCATGCACACGACCGCAAAAAACCTCCGTTTTTGCGGACCGCAATTGCGGTCCGCAAAAACGGAGCCATTCACTTTCATTGAACACTGACACCTTTCCGTAGCACTACGGAAGGGTGTCAGTGCCGTGGAAATGTTCCGGGAATTATGGAACATGTCCGTTCTTTCGCATTTTGCGGGCCATGCTCCCATACTTTGTGTGGGAGCACGGCCCGAAAATGCAGCTGTCAGTCAGCGGCCGGCCGTGGCCGCGATTGCGGGCACGGTCGTGTGCATGGGGCCTTAGGCAGCATTGAATGCAGTTTGGTTAAATCTTACAAGAAACGGCAGATAATCTTATTTTCACGTTGTATCGAGTATAAGCCTCCTGCAAATACGCTGTCCTACGCAATGTTGGGGTGTTTTTTACTGAAGACTTATGGCTTTAACCATCTGCTTCACTGCTTGAGATTCCCTTAATATGACTTGGGTGCTAGAGTTGGTTGTGAAGACGTGGGAGGAGGTGACTGAAGTCTTTGTGTCGACTAACAGATGGGGATTCAGCTGGAGTGAAAATGATATGGTATTGCCGAGAACAGGCGTATTGTGTAAACCCTCCACAGCCCAGACATAACCCCTAATGCTCAGCCAGGGGTCTTCAACATGTATGATTAACTCTTCTTTTGCGGGTATTACATATGTCATAGGGTTCTTCTATTGATCCGGTGTCACCTCTTAACCATCCTCAGAGGCCCGGTATAAGCCATTCGTGTTCTGATTGTTGGGTCATGTTCACACAGCTTATTTTCTGGCATATTTAGGAGAGTCAAATGATCGTATTGCCTTCCGGATTACATCTCAAACTGCTGCATATACGGCTTCCCGTTGATTTCAATAGTAAGAAGCTGGATGGTTATACAAGGCACGTAAGTTTACACCACTGTTTAAGAAAGAAGCCGCTTAAATATACGCCATGTCACTTCTTCTGGCAGTTTTGAATCCGATTTTTTTATTTTTATTTTTTTTAAATCTTCAATGGACAATGCCAAAAACACTTATAAAATGCTTGGCAAATCTGCTTAAAAAAACCGTCTGGTTTTCAAAGACACGCATTTTTCTGCGTCACACATAAGCCGTGTGAACATGCCCTTAAAATTATTTTTTTTGTGAAATTTTATTCACAGTGTCTATTTTGTGCGTTCAAAATGCATTCTGCAAAAACAAAATCTGCGGACCAATCTATTAATTAAAGGGGTTTGGTCATTAGCCGGGGAAGCTGGGACTGGCCATACATTTGTCCTGCAGCGGCCACTGTAGTGGACATGTAGTATTACATGCCGGCAATTTACATGAATGACCGAACATGTAATAGATGGACTGGCTCGCTCCGGCTCGGGCTAATAGACAAGGGTTACAAATGGCCATAGACTCGTAGGGTTATTTGTATGATGTTTTAGTTTATCTTCATCTCATGTAGAATACTCTGTAGCTGATCACATCATAGGAACGTTGACCGCAAAAGAAGAGGAGTGTGTTGATCTTGTGGGAGGCAGTGACCTGACTACTTAAGTGATTATATGAGTGACAGGGGGCAGTGACATGTAGCCAATCAGATCATTATTAGAATAAGAACAGCAGGAGAGGAGTGTGCTGATTTTGTGTCAGGCAGTATTGTCTTGACTCATGTTATTGATGAGGACAAAGTTGGATGGGACAGGGGCACTGTCATGATTTAAGAAGGATAATGGGAAAACGTGGGAGTCCCATTGAGTGTGAGATATTATTTTAAGAAGCAGGATATATTAGCAGTACAGAGTATTTCAGAAGAGGAGTGTGTTGATGTTGTGGGGTGCAGTGGTGTGTTTTCTTGTGTGATGATCATGTTCGATAGGCTGGGCTACATGTAACGTGGGCAGTGTCGGGAATAGAACATCCTATAGACAATCAGGTCTTGAGAATAATGACCGCAGCAGGAGAGGATTGTGTTGATGTTGTGGGAGGCAGTGACCAGTTCACTTATGTGATTGTGACAAGGATAATGGCATGACAAAAATATGCAGGTGAGGAGTAACAGACAGATAGGACAACCAGCAGGACTCTGGAAGTAAGTATTTACGGAAAGTTCTTCTCCGCCTGCAGCGCTAGAATTTTTTTTTCATACATTCAGTTAAATTCATGCTTGAAAGATTTCGTAGGAACAGGATCTTCTTAACCTACTTCTTGACTACCCGAGGCGGTTTGCTATTTTTATGTTAGATCCGTTTTTTTGGACATGTAGTCCTGGTGATCACTAGGAGTAAACCACATTGGTATGATCTAAAGGGCAGCTATGCCCGATAGGGGCAGCCGTATTTTTTCTGTGTCAGACCCAGCGAATATACGGTTGTGATGTAGATTTCCTACAGTATATACAGCTCCCTCCTTGATGTGTGGGTGACAAGTCTACTTGTAGAAAATCCTTATTCACGCTTTTTCTAATCTAGGTGTGAATGAAGTTTAGTTGCTGGTATCACCATTCAGCGTACGTTTCCATTGACAGGGTAGACATCCTGTATCCTTATTGTATTAGTGTCATGTAGAAAGCTGCTACGAGTCAGCGCGGAGGGACAATGATGGCAGACAAGCCGTCCTTATCATGGTTGGGTGCCTCTGTCAAATAAAGGGTGTCGCTGTTTGCACTGCAGACTCCAATTGCCTGCAGGACTTGTCTCGCAAAGGGTAAGAATTTCCCATTTGGTGATTTTTTTTTAGCAATTTTTTTTGCCACATATTTGCTAGTATTTCAGTTCATCTAATAAACATCTTCACTAAAGTAGAGCTTATAGGTTTTTTTTTAACCAATTCTTCTCCCAATATGTTGTCCAGGGGAGGAGAAAGTGACTAAAATCATTAATTGAAATATTGCTTCTTCTGATTCTCCAGCCTTCCTTAGACATTTTATTACTTTTGCACAGGATATGTTTAGCCGCGGCTTCATACACCTCCGAAATGGGGGAGGGATGTTACAGCGATTGTTACGGGTACCAGAATTGTCCTCTAACTGTCCTTATCATGGCACACATTTTCAATGTAGTTTTCTATTAGACTAGGGCTCCGCTGTGATGGTTACTACGGTCGCCACGCAGTATCCGTGTATGGGGAAAAAGTCGAGGGCAAGTTATGACAATTGCAAATATTTAGACCATGGAATTCTTGCGATTTATCTTGTGACATTTTCCGTCATAGGGAAACAATAGGCTTGCATAACGGTTGCAGTAACCTGTCAATAGAAGAGGGGGTAGGTGGAAGGGATTATGACTGCAAGATCAGACTACACACAGGGTTTGTTTGTAGTCTGTAACCATGGACACATAGGTCTGCATAGGAACTGTGTACCCAAACTGGTAAGAAATTCCTAATTAAGACTCGGAACGTCAGAACGGGACCCTGACGCAGATGTGAATGAAGCCTATAGGATGCGTCATTATGAGAAGGGGTTGTTTGAAACACTTTTTTTTTTTTTTTCCCGCTTGAAAAGAGTCGTTTATCTTATCTATCAAAAGAAGAAGACAAAAGTCACTTTCCCTTTAAGGAACATTGATTAAATTATTCTTATGCTTTACTGCCCCCTAGTTGTAGAATCAAATATTGCAGCTATGCAAACTTGTAGCGTACTTTTTTTTTTTTTTTTCTATTAAAATGTATGTGTTTTCTGTTTGACATTTAAACTTCGATTTGATCGGTATAAGGGTAAGTTCACATGCAGCAGATTTGTTGCAGAAATTTCTGCAACTAAAAATCGGTCCCATTCATCATCTAAATGGGGCTTACAGAAATCCATACAACCACATTCAGATGAAAAGAACCGATTTTCAGGCCTCATCTATGGCAGGCAGCAGCGGCAAAGCCTGCGTAAAATGACTGCTTCTTCCTTACTATCATGGCATCGATAAAACATCTCCCAGACAGCAGAGACTAACATTTGAATAATCAGCATATTGTATATTTTAATAAACTTTTGGTACCCACATTAAGTTTTGTAAATTTTATATTTTAGACCGTAGTTTTCAGCTCCTGGCGCTGTAGTTTTCTTCTTGAATTTGAGCCTTGCCGTGCCGCGTTCTAATAACTGGATTGGATAATAAAAGGTTAAGGTCACCTGGGATAAAACCGAAAGTGGCATCTGAGCTCTCCTGAAATGTTACATCCAGCCTGCGGGCATGCAGTGCCCTTCTAAGATGTTCCTTATGTTCGGAGTTGGTGAATTGATGATAATGCCTTTTGTTGTGAGTTGAACGGATTCTGAGGTGGTGTTAGTACAGCAATATCCCGACCCACTGATATGCCCTGAGTGTAGTACAATAAAATGATATATTATTGGTATTTGTGTGCTTTTTAGCCATTCTTGATACCATAGTATGTCTCCTAATGGTATGGACTTCCTTAACGTACCGCTAAAGATATCTAACAAACGGTCAGACCAGCGTGGAGCGGTTCCCCATTAGCTTTAAAACCCAGTTCTCAGGGAACTTCTTCCACCACGTTGTTCTGGGGATCCACCATAATGGACGCTACGGCACACTGGGCATGAGCAGACGATCAGATCTTATGGATAAACCTATGACCTTTAAGACTCTAAGCGAGCTCATCTTTGACTTTGAAGACTCATACAAAAAATATTCTCACACAGTGAAGAAAGTCAAAATTGGTTTATATGTCCCTCACGATCCTCACACGTTCCAGCCTATAGAGTGGAGGTATCTAGTCATCAACATGGGGAAGATGGTGCGAGCCGACATCAAGAAGGAACTGGAGAAACAGGCCAGAGACATGAGGATGAAGGTAGGTGAAGAGCGGTCACCTCAAATCCTATATGTAACCGGAGTTGTTTTCTGTTGGTCTCTATAGGCCACAGTAATTTGTCCATCCCTGACCTGAACGTAGTAGATGTCTATTCAGACCATCACCATTTATGGTGTATCAATAGAATGTGACAGGATTGTATGTACCCCCACCTATCAGGAGAACGGAGGTCCATTCAACCTCATTCGGTCATACAAAGTGTCCAGATGTTCAACCGGTGGGATCCCAACCCATGTCAGACAGTTGTGACATATCCTACAGATACGCCATGAATGATCATGGTTGGAATAGCCCATTTAATATAAGAAAAATATACAAAAATATTAGGTTCACCTCGTGCCAATTGCCTGTAAAACATCATTTTAGGACACTGTTTTGGGGATCTTTCATTTCCCTTTTAAAAGGGATCTTCTGGGATTACGGGTGTGTTTTTTTTTTTTTTAATACCAACTGGAACCTGTCCAAAATAGAAAAAACGAAAAACTTTCTAAGATACTTACTCTCTGAATTCTTCCTTTATCCCCCGCAACCAGAATGCGTCAGTCTGTCGTTATGATTAAAAGTCACCATTAATGTCATGTTACCATGCTGCCCCATTGGCCCTGGCAGGCCACTACTTTAATATGGACAAATCGTCACTGTGGCCTGGAGTCCGTGGATAAATTGGTCATGTGACCCAATGCCGCCATGGACGAAACATCACTGTGGTCTACTCGTAGCTGACAGATACTGGAAGAACGCCTGTAATGCGAACCTGTCCCATAACTTTCCTGTGTACCATTTTTTCTAACAAAAAAATCAAATAAAAAATTAAACAATACTGCTAATTATGCTAATTAGAGAATTATTATGTTCAGTAATATTGGACAGTTAGTCAAGTTTCTGGATAAGTTTGCAATGTCGTGTGTGTGTGTGTGTATATATATATATATATATATATATAATGGAATAAAATGATTTGGCTCTGACAGGGAACACTTTACCTACAGGCAGTTTCGTGACTATGTTCTGCTTTCTTTAAGCTCGGTGGGAGGCAGCCGCTTTGTGCGGAGTCTCCCTTTATTTAATTCCGTTCAGATCAGAACACTTCTTATCCGTTGCCATGGAAACAGATATTTTTTTTCTTCTTATGGCTTCCTAGAGTCAAGAACATTGTGTGCTTTAACTCCATTATAATAATTTCAGACTTCTAAAGTGTATAAATATAATTTCTAGGTTGCCAACATCTGTATCTAAGTCGATATTGTATGATACTGACCAGGTTGCGGGACGGCAATCCATAGATTAAAATCGTTATGGAATTACAAATTCTTTTTTTTTGCATTCGAAATCCTACTTCCCAAAATATTAAAAGTAAATTTACAGTAATCTGGCATGTTCGGAACTGCCACGGCGCTGGATTATCAGTAATTCCCATACCTGACAACATTTGAAGAACCATTAGTGGGACATTTTTAAGCCCTATCCTCATCCACACCCGGGAACACCCACAAAACCCCCCACAGAAGTGCCCCCTGTCCCTGTTGGGAATGTTTGGAAGGTCTGCTTTCCAAACCACCAGAGGGTTAGATGTACTAGCCCATGGTGTCTCCTGCGTCCATCTTTAACGCCCCCTAGGCCAAAGCCATGGTGACAATATGGGAGGCGATAAATGAAACTATATTCTCCAGTGCCGGATTATCAGGCGATTTCCTACTAATCCGGTTTTCGGCAAGGGAGGGAGAAAAACCCTGGACTGCATATCCACTTGTTATACATCGATCTATTGCGGCTTAGAATATTTTTTTAAATATGAACATGAGTTTTGTAGTAAACATTTTGATCAAATTGTATAAACCCATAATCCGGTATTAGGGCTACTTTTTTTAAAGTTTATTTGCATACCAGCTAGAATTACAGGCCATTAGATATGGGCTTGGAAGACTTCGGCCATATTATTATAAATGGTAAAAATAATTTTTAGGGCGCTTCAATTGATTTGTATGTATGAAAATAACCTAAATAATAAGGAAGATATATATATATAACGTACGGTTAGGTCCAGAATTATTTGGATAGTGACACAATCTTCATGATTTGGGCTCCGCTGCCACCACATTGGATTTGATATTAAACAACTGAGATACAATTGAAGTTTAGACTTTCAGGGTTAATTCAAGGGGTTGAACAAAAATATCCTGTGAAACGTTTAGGAATTGCAGCCATTTTTCTACACAACGTCCTCATTTCAGGGGCTCAAAAGTAATTGGACAAATTAACATTACCAGAAATAAAATGTTATTTTTTTAATACTTTGTAGAGAATCCTTTGCAGGCAATGACGGCCTGAAGTCTGGAACCCATGGACATCACCAAACGCTGGGTTTCCTCCTTTGTGATGCTTTGCCCGGCCTTTACTGCAGCGTCTTCAGTTGTTGCTTGTTTGTGGGTCTTTCTGCCTTAAAGAGGCTCTGTCACCAGATTTTGCAACCCCTATCTCCTATTGCAGTAGATCGGCGCTGCAATGTAGATTACAGTAACGTTTTTATTTTTAAAAAACGAGCATTTTTGGCCAAGTTATGACCATTTTCGTATTTATGCAAATGAGGCTTGCAAAAGTACAACTGGGCGTGTTGAAAAGTAAAAGTACAACTGGGCGTGTATTATGTGCGTACATCGGGGCGTGTTTACTACTTTTACTAGCTGGGCGTTCTGATGAGAAGTATCATCCACTTCTCTTCAGAACGCCCAGCTTCTGGCAGTGCAGATCTGTGACGTCACTCACAGGTCCTGCATCGTGTCGGCACCAGAGGCTACAGTTGATTCTGCAGCATCAGCATTTGCAGGTAAGTCGATGTAACTACTTACCTGCAAACGCCGATGCTGCTGCAGAATCATCTGTAGCCTCTGGTGCCGGTGTCCTCGCTCGTCCGACATGATGCAGGACCTGTGAGTGACGTCACAGCGTGATCTCTGGAGAACACGGCTGTGTCTGCACTGCCAGAAGCTGGGCGTTGTGAAGAGAAGTGGATGACACTTCTATACACAACGCCCAGCTAGTAAAAGTAGTAAACACGCCCCGATGTACGCACATAATACACGCTTAGTTGTACTTTTACTTTTCAACATGCCCAGTTGTACTTTTGCAAGCCTCATTTGCATAAATATGAAAATGGTTATAACTTGGCCAAAAATGCTCGTTTTTTAAAAATAAAAACGTTACTGTTATCTACATTGCAGCGCCTATCACATGCAATAGCAGATAGGGGTTGCAAAATCTGGTGACAGAGCCTCTTTAAGTTTTGTGTTAAACAAGTGAAATGCAACTCGATCGGGTTAAGATCTGGTGACTCGGCCATTGCAGAATATTCCACTTCTTTGCCTTATAAACTCCTGGATTGCTTTCGCAGTATGTTTTGGGTCATTGTCCACCTGTCCTGTGAAGCGACGTCCAATCAAACTGCTGCATTTGGTTGAATCTGAGCAGAAAGTAAATCCCTGAACACTTCAGAATTTGCCCGGCTGCTTCTGTCTCCAGTCACATCATCAATAATCACTAGTGACCCAGTGCCTATGGCAGCCATGCATGCCCATTCCATCACACTGCCCCCACCATGCCATCCCACTGCCCCCACCATGCCATCCCACTGCCTCCACCATGCCATCACACTGCCCCCACCATGCCATCACACTGCCCTCACACTGCCCCCACCATGTCCTCACACTGCCTTCACCATGCCATCACACTGCCCCACCATGCCATCACACTGCCCCCACCATGCCATCACACTGCCCCCACCATGCCATCACACTGCCCCCACCATGCCATCACACTGCCCCCACCATGCCATCACACTGCCCCCACCATGCCATCACACTGCCCCCACCATGCCATCACACCGCCCCCACCATGCCATCACACCGCCTCCACCATGCCATCACACCGCCCCCACCATGCCATCACACCGCCTCCACCATGTCATCACACCGCCCCCACCATGTCATCACACCGCCTCCACCATGCCATCACACCGCCTCCACCATGCCATCACACTGCCCCCACCATGCCATCACACTGCCTCCACCATGTTTTACAGAGGATGTGGTGTGCTTTGGATCATGAGCCGTTCCATGCCTTCTCCATACTTTCTTCCTCCCATCATTCTGGTGCAAGTTGATCTTAGTTTCATGCTGTTCCAGAACTGGGCGGCTTCTTTACATGTTGTTTGGCAAATTCTAATCTGGCCTTTCTATTTTTAAGGCTGATTAATGGTTTGCACCTTGTGGTGAACCCTCTGTATTTGTTCTCATGAAGTCTTCTCTTTATGGTAGACTTAGATACTGATCCACCTACTTCCAGGAGAGTGTTCTTCACTTGGGTAGATGTTGTGAAGGGGTTTTTCTTCACCATGGAAAGGATTCTGCGATCATAAACCACTGTTGTCTTCCGTGGACGTCCAGGCCTTTTGAAGTTCACGAGATCACCAGTGTGCTCTTCTTTTTTATTTTATTTTTCAAGAATGTACCAAACTGCTCATTTGGCCACTCCTAACAATTGTGCTCTGGATTTCTTCATTTTTTTCAGCCTAACGATGGTCTGTTTCACTTGCATTGAGAGCTCCTTTGACCTCATGTTGTGGGTTCACAGCAACAACTTCCAAATGCAAATGCCACATCTGGAATCCACTCCAGACCTTTTACCTGCTTAATTGATGATGGATTAACGAGGGCATAGCCCATGCAGCCCATTAAATAGCTTTTGAGATAATTCTTCAATTACCTTTTGTCCCTTGAAAAAGAGGCAGCTACATATTAAAGAGCCGTAATTCCTAAACCCTTCCTCAAATTAGGATGTGAATACCCTCAAATTAAGGCTGGATTCACACGAGCGTGTGCTTTTTGCGCGCGCAAAAAAACTCGGTGTTTCGCCTGCGCAAAAGGCACTTAACTACTCCGTGTAATATCAGCATATGCGTGGCTGTGTGATTTTCGCGCAGCCGCCATCATTATGACACTCCGTTTGGATGTTTGTAAACAGAATAGCACGTGGTGCTTTTCTGTATTCATTCATCCTTCTCACAGCTGTTGCGCGAATCACGCTGGTCGCACGGAAATGACTTCAATGGCTGTGTGATGTGCGAAAAACACTCAAAGAACGGACATGTCGTGACTTTTACACAGCAGACCAACGCTGCGTAAAAATCACGCACATGTCTGCACGGCCACATAGACTAATATAGGTCCGTGCGACGCGCGTGAAAATCACGCGCGTTGCACGGACGTATATCCCGTTTGTCTGAATAAGCCCTAAAGCTGAGAGTTTGCACTTTATGCCCATACTGATTATATAACTGTATATTCAATATGTTTTGGTAAACCGCTAAAATGCCAAAACAGTGTGTGTGTGTGTGTGTGTATATATGTATGTATGTATGTATGTATGTATGTATGTGTGTATATATGTATATATATATATATATATATATATTTATTTATTTTACAACATTAAGGCTGGGTTCACACGACCTATTTTCAGGTGTAAACGAGGCGTTTTACGCCTCCATTTACGCCTGAAAAGACGGCTTCAATACGTCAGCAAACATCTGCCCAATGCTTTCAATGGGTTTGCCGATGTACTGTGCCGACGACCTTTAATTTTACGCGTCGCTGTCAAAAGACGACGCGTAAAATGACTGCCATGGCAAAGAAGTGCAGGAAACTTCTTGGGGCGTAATTTGAGCCGTTTTTCATTGAATCCAATGGAGAACAGCTCCAAATAACGCCCGTAATTGACGCCTCGCAAAACGCGAGTACGAGCAATTACGTCTGAAATGCAGGAGCTGTTTTCTCCTGAAAACAGCTCCGTAATTTCAGACGTAATGGTCGTTATCGTGCGCACATACCCTAATACTGTTACATAATAAGATTTGTATAATATGTTTTTTTCATTTTATGTGAATCTATAAACAGGCCAAAATGTTTAAATTATTAGGTCACAGGCTGGGAAATCTGCCAAATTACCACATTATTCTATCAGTAACTTAAAATATTTCATACCCAGCAAAGGGAATATTATACCGCAGTGGTTGGCAACCTGTGGCTCTCCAGCTGTAGTAGAACTACTACTCCCTGTATACCCTGAGGGCATGCTGGGAGTTATAGTTGTACAATCGCTGTAGAGCCACAGGTTGGAGGCCATTAGAATATACATATATACACTGTAAGGCCTGTACAGACAGAGTTTTTAGACGCAGAAAACGTGCCAAAAAAAAGCCGAAAACAGCCCCCATTCCGCGAGCGGAGAAAAACACTCGGGGTAAAAAAAAGTGACATGACCCATCTTGAGAAGTTTTTGACGCGTTTTTTTCCTTTGCCTGTTGAAATTGGTAAAGAAAAGCCCCAAAAAAACGCGTGTGGTGCAAAACCACTTAAAAAAAACCAGCTGATTTTTCCAGTCAGAATTTTCTGCCTGCAAAAAACTTTGTGTGAACTAGGCCCAAGATCTCTGAAGGTTCCTGTGGTATCTGGCACCAAGACGTTGGCAGCAGATCTATTAAGCCTTGTAAGTTGCAAGGAGCGGCTTTCAGGGATCGGATTGAGATCTGGGGAATTTGGAGACCAGTCAATACCTTGAACTCTGTCATGTTCCTCAAACTATTCCTGACCAATTTTTGCAGTGTGGTGGGGTGCATTATTCTACTGAAAGAGGGCACTGCCATTAGGGAATACCATTACCATGAAGGGGTGTACTTGGTCTGTGTCAAAGTAACGTGTCAAAGTAAAATCCACATGAATGGCAGGACCCAAGATGTCACAACCGAATATTGCCCAGAGCATCACACCGCCTCCGCCAGTTTGTTTTCTTCCCATAGTGCATCCTGGTGCCATCTCTTCCCCAGGTAAGTGACGCACACGCATCCAGCCGTCCAAATGTTGTAAAATAAACTTCTTCCATTTCTTCATGGTCCAATTCTGTTGCTCACCTGCCCATTGTAGGTGCTTTCGGCGGTGGACAGAGGTCAGCATGGGCACACTATGCAGCCCCATCACAATTTGGACTTTGTCAAAGTCGCTCAGATCCTTACACTGGCCCATTCTCCTGCTTCCAACATATCAACTTCAAGAACTGACGGTTCACTTGCTGCCTAATATATCCCCCCCCCCCTTGTCAGACGCCATTGTAACAATGTAACGTTGTTTACAAGATGATGTAAATATTAGAAGATACAAGTTATTCTAAGGAATTCCATCTTGTTTGGATGAGAATCTGATCTCCATCTTTTTTTTATTCTTGTAGATCCTGAAGTCTTCATGTGTTCAATCTCCCGTGAAAGAAAGAAGAGGGAAATCTGTTTCTCCACCAAGAGTCCGTATCAGCCCCCAGAGACGTGTGTGCCGGAGAGATAAATCGTGAGTATAATATTATAGATATACACTACCGTTCAAAAGTTGGGGGTCACCCAGACAATTTTGTGTTTTCCATGAAAACTCACACTTATATTTATCAAATGAGTTGCAAAATGACTAGAAAATATAGTCAAGACATTGACAAGGTTAGAAATAATGATTTTTATTTGAAATAATAATTTTCTCCTTCAAACTTTGCTTTGGTCTTGGAATGCTCCATTTGCAGCAATTACAGCATTGCAGACCTTTGGCATTCTAGCTGTTAATTTGCTGAGGTAATCGGGAGAAATTTCACCCCATGATTCCAGAAGCCCCTCCCACAAGTTGGATTGGCTTGATGGGCACTTCTTGCGTACCATACGGTCAAGCTGCTCCAACAGCTCTATGGGGTTGAGATCTGGTGACTGCGCTGGCCACTCCATTACAGATAGAATACCAGCTGCCTGCTTCTTCCCTAAATAGTTCTTGCATCATTTGGAGGTGTGCTTTGGGTCATTGTCCTGTTGTAGGATGAAATTGGCTCCAATCAAGCGCTGTCCACAGGGTATGGCACGGCGTTGCAAAATGGAGTGATAGCTTTCCTTATTTACCTTGTACAAATCTCCCACTTGACCAGCACCAAAGCAACCCCAGACCATCACATTACCTCCACCATGCTTGACAGATGGCGTCAGGCACTCTTCCAGCATCTTTTCAGTTGTTCTGCGTCTCACAAATGTTCTTCTGTGTGATCCAAACACCTCAAACTTCGATTCGTCTGTCCATAACACTTTTTTCCAATCTTCCTCTGTCCAATGTCTGTGTGCTTTTGCCAATATTAATCTTTTCCTTTTATTAGCCAGTCTCAGATATGGCTTTTTCTTTGCCACTCTGCCCTGACGGCCAGCATCCCGGAGTCGCCTCTTCACTGTAGATGTTGACACTGGCGTTTTGCGGGTACTATTTAATGAAGCTGCCAGTTGAGGACCTGTGAGGCGTCTATTTCTCAAACTAGAGACTCTAATGTACTTGTCTTGTTGCTCAGTTGTGCAGCGGGGCCTCCCACTTCTCTTTCTACTCTGGTTAGAGCCTGTTTGTGCTGTCCTCTGAAGGGAGTAGTACACACCGTTGTAGGAAATCTTCAGTTTCTTGGCAATTTCTCACATGGAATAGCTTTCATTTCTAAGAACAGGAATAGACTGTCGAGTTTCACATGAAAGCTCTCTTTTTCTAGCCATTTTGAGAGTTTAATCGAACCCACAAATGTAATGCTCCAGATTCTCAACTAGCTCAAAGGAAGGTCAGTTTTATAGCTCCTCTAAACAGCAAAACTGTTTACATCGGTGCTAACATAATTGCACAAGGGTTTTCAAGTGTTTTCTAATCATCCATTAGCCTTCTAACACAGTTAGCAAACACAATGTACCATTAGAACACTGGAGTGATGGTTGCTGGAAATGGCCTCTATACACCTATGTAGATATTGCATTAAAAACCAGACGTTTGCAGCTAGAATAGTCATTTAGCACCTTAACAATGTATAGAGTGTATTTCTGATTAATTTAATGTTATCCTCATTGAAAAAAACTGTGCTTTTCTTTCAAAAATAAGGAAATTTCTAAGTGACCCTAAACTTTTGAACGGTAGTGTATCTCTAACTATTTCAACTTTCTATTTCATATCTATCTATCCAATAATAATAAGGACCTCTAATAATTATAACCACTAATAATAATATAAATCTTGTAGTATTATTTATGTATTGTATGTAATATTAGTAGTTATAACAATAAAAATATGAATATTAACAAAAAATAATAATCACTACTTATCACAATAAGGGTATGTTCACACGAGGGCGTCCGTAACGGCTGAAATTACGGGGATGTTTCCGCCTGAAAACATCCCCGTAATTTCAGCCGTAACGGCATGTGCAGGCGCTTGAACGCCGCGTCAATTATTGACGTAATTGGCGCTGCTATTCATTAAAGTCAATGAATAACGGCTCCAATTACGGCCAAAGAAGTGACAGGACACTTCTTTGACGCGGGCGTCTATTTATGCGCCGTCATTTGACAGCGGCGCGTAAATTACGCCTCGTGTGAACAGACAAACGTCTGCCCATTGCTTTCAATGGGCAGATGTTTGTCAGCGCTATTGAGGCGCTATTTTTGGACGTAATTCGGGGCAAAAACGCCCGAATTACGTCCGTAAATAGGCCGTGTGAACATACCCTAATATCCACTAAAAATAATAATAATAACCACTAATAATACTATTTTTGAGTAATATTAAAGGGGTTTTCCCATAATCCAATATTTATCAACTATCCATAGAATGAGTGATAAATATCTGATCGGTGGGGGTCTGACCGCAAAGACACCCACCAGTCACAATAACGGGGTTACCGTGCCGTTCCTGGGTGACCCATAGGAATGAAGCGGTAGTGTGCAGCTTTGGCCGCCGCCCCATTAATTTCTATGGGGCTGCTGAAAATAGCGCTCGACAACCCTATAGAAATGGATGGAGCGGTGGTCTAGTATCCGCACTACCACTCCATTCCTATGGGGCTCCCAGGAACGGCACGGTAAGCTCGTTCTCGTGAACGGTGGGTGTCCCAGCGGTTGTACCCCCACCGATCAGATATTTATGACCTGTCCCGTGGATAGGTAATAATGAATGATTATGGGAAAACCCCTTTTAAATTATATTTTTTTTATTAAAAAAAAAATGATTCACTTAATGTACATTATATTTAAATAAAAATGAAGGATACCTATAACACAAAATGAAGACTTACTCAACACAATGAAAATGTAAATAAAAAATGTATTTGCTGCAAAATATTGAATGTGGCCCGATTTTTAAACCTTTTTCTCAGCGGTGAATGAGTTAATAGCCGTCTGCCGCGTGTTGTGTAGCTGGTGGTGACACACAGGTGCTGGTGAGTGAGTGACGTCGGCGGCTGGTGTGAAGTTAAACGTAACCGTATAATTAAAGATTCTGCTGCCTCATGTAACCGCACTCCCCCCTACGTGATGCGCCAAGGCGTGCCAACCCTCTCCGTTGAGCTCAGCCTAATTCTTTCTCCCTGTAAATACTACTGTTGTTAGGGATTACACAAGAGCCAAAGACAGAAATATAAGCAACAAGTAGCTAAACATAACCTACCGTCAACAAGTAGCTAAACATAACCTACAGTAACGCAGCAGCTGGGGGAGGCCATTACAAACACACCTATATTTACACATGAATGAACAGCCCTGGCCCGTGTAACGCTGCTGCCCCACTATGCTGCGCTTATAATAATAGCACTTGTGTCACCGCGTCCGTCTTCCCCCATTCAGCCCTGGCCTAGAAATATTTAGAGCGTGGGATTTAGTGATCAGACCGGAGTCTATGTGTGGAATCACTACCTCATCGTCCTGTTATACGCGGGTCAGGAGGAAAAGATGTCGCTCTGCTGCCAGCTGTTGGCAGCGTCACAGGATTCCAGGATGAGAGAATACCCTTGAATGAATTGAAGTGACACTGGCATCCCGCTATTGATCCGACATTACTACGGGGTCAGGATTATTCTCATGATGTCAGGAAAGATATTTCGGGGGCAACCTCATTTCCATCTTGGAAACTTTTTTTTTAATTTGTTGTTAAAGGGATATTCTGATTTAGGCAAATAATTGTTATTCTTTGTATAATGAAAAGTTGTAAAAACATTTTACATTCTTTTTGTAGCAATTACTCACCGTTTTCAAGATCTCAGCTTGCTGTCATTGAATAGGAACCTTCATTATTTACTTCCAGTGGCTACCCATCTGTCTTGGTTATGGACAAGACACTGCTCTAATTCACCGTACTGTAATGAGCCATGCACCTGTGTGATCATCACGTGAACAGGATAGATTTTTTTTTTTATCCAAGAGAAGTAAACAATGAATGTTCCTATTGGATGACTGCAAGCGGAGATCTTGTAAACCAAGAGAAATTGATCTAAAAAGCATATTGGGTAATTGTAAAAATTTTTAGCATACAAATATATTGGTTAAAACTGGAATTCCCCTTTAAAGATTATTTCTGTCTTAAAATCTGTTTTGATTAAATTTTGTACAAAAAATGTATCTCTAGATGACCGCTAATTATTACCCAGCTAATCCAAACTACAGATTACACCCTGATGTCACCCAGCTTTCCCACAAACAGACTAAGAAACTATGGAATAGATTTTCTAAAAGCCAAGAGAAGAGGACGCATGAAGGAGTATTCCAGTCAATCCTTAAAGGGGTATTCTAGTCTTACTAAGTGATGGCATATAACCGGGATCGGTGTGGGTCTGACTGTTGAAACCACCACTGATTGCTATAATGATGGGGCTATGGAGCACCGTGGCTCCTTCTGAATTGTCCTCACAATACCTGAACGAGAGCAGCGATAAACAGAGAAAATAGGGAGCCTTGACAACTTCATTCTCGCGGGTCCATGCAGTCAGACTCCCACCGATCAGCAAATGATTGCATCAGTAATATGGGTAGACTAAGAGTAGCATACCCCTTTAAGGTTTTTTGGTTTTAAGTGATGATACTGATATTCTGATAGTTCTTCGTTGAGGTGTTCCTTCTGTTTGAAATTTCAGACAGAACTAGAACGTTTGTCACTGGTTTATGTCTTTAGGTATATATCCCTAAAGACATAAACCAGTGACAAATCAAAACCTTACTAGGGAAAACAAACTAGGAATTTCAAACACTCGGTGAATTTAAGAACTAGAACGTTTGTACAATATTCCAATTTAATTTCTGTATCAATTCCTCATGATTTTCAAGATCATTTAATGGGACGTTTTATTGGTTACTTCCAGAGGATTAAAATCTGCCCTGATTATGTGATGGACACACAGATGCTCGGCTCGTTACAATTACAGTACAGTTATCACAGGTGTTAGGGTATGTGCACACGAGAACTGTCTTTTACGTCTGAAAAGACAGACTGTTTTCAGGAGAAAACAGCTGCCTCGTTTCAGACGTAAAAGCTCCTCCTCGCATTATGCGAGGCGTCTTTGACGCTCGTAATCTTGAGCTGCTCTTCATTGACTTCAATGAAGAACGGCTCAAATTACGTCTGAAAGAAGTGTCCTGCATATAATGTATATAAGTGTCCTGCATATAATGTATATAAGTGTCCTGCATATAATGTATATAAGTGTCCCGCATATAATGTATAGAAGTGTCCCGCATATAATGTATATGTGTCCCGCATATAATGTATAGAAGTGTCCCGCATATAATGTATATAAGTGTCCCACATATAATGTATATAAGTGTCCCGCATATAATGTATAGAAGTGTCCCGTATATAATGTATAGAAGTGTCCCGCATATAATGTATAGAAGTGTCCTTCATATAATGTATATAAGTGTCCCGCATATAATGTATATAAGTGTCCCGCATATAATGTATATAAGTGTCCCGCATATAATGTATAGAAGTGTCCCGCATATAATGTATAGAAGTGTCCCGCATATAATGTATAGAAGTGTCCCGCATATAATGTATATAAGTGTCCCGCATATAATGTATATAAGTGTCCCGCATGTAATGTATATAAGTGTCCCGCATATAATGTATAGAAGTGTCCCGTATATAATGTATAGAAGTGTCCCGCATATAATGTATAGAAGTGTCCCGCATATAATGTATATAAGTGTCCCGCATATAATGTATATAAGTGTCCCGCATATAATGTATAGAAGTGTCCCGCATATAATGTATAGAAGTGTCCCGCATATAATGTATAGAAGTGTCCCGCATATAATGTATATAAGTGTCCCGCATATAATGTATATAAGTGTCCCGCATGTAATGTATATAAGTGTCCCGCATATAATGTATATAAGTGTCCCGCATATAATGTATATAAGTGCCCCGCATATAATGTATATAAGTGCCCCGCATATAATGTATATAAGTGTCATGCATATAATGTATATAAGTGTCCCGCATATAATGTATATAAGTGTCCCGCATATAATGTATATAAGTGTCCCGCATATAATGTATATAAGTGTCCTGCATATAATGTATATAAGTGTCCCGCATATAATGTATATGTGTCCCGCATATAATGTATATAAGTGTTCCGCATATAATGTATATAAGTGTCCCGCATATAATGTATATAAGTGTCCCGCATATAATGTATATAAGTGTCCCGCATATAATGTATATAAGTGTCCTGCATATAATGTATATAAGTGTCCCGCATATAATGTATATAAGTGTCCCGCATATAATGTATATAAGTGTCCCGCATATAATGTATATAAGTGTCCCGCATATAATGTATATAAGTGCCCCGCATATAATGTATATAAGTGTCATGCATATAATGTATATAAGTGTCCCGCATATAATGTATAGAAGTGTACCGCATATAATGTATATAAGTGTCCCGCATATAATGTATATAAGTGTCCCGCATATAATGTATATAAGTGTCCCGCATATAATGTATATAAGTGTCCCGCATATAATGTATATAAGTGTCCCGCATATAATGTATATAAGTGTCCCGCATATAATGTATATAAGTGTCCCGCATATAATGTATATAAGTGTCCCGCATATAATGTATATAAGTGTCCCGCACATAATGTATATAAGTGTCCCGCACATAATGTATATAAGTGTCCCGCACATAATGTATAGAAGTGCCCCGCACATAATGTATAGAAGTGCCCCGCACATAATGTATAGAAGTGCCCCGCACATAATGTATAGAAGTGCCCCGCACATAATGTATAGAAGTGCCCCGCACATAATGTATAGAAGTGCCCCGCATATAATGTATACAAGTGTCCCGCATATAATGTATACAAGTGTCCCGCATATAATGTATACAAGTGCCCCGCATATAATGTATACAAGTGTCCCGCGTATAATGTATAGAAGTGTCCTGCGTATAATGTATATAAGTGTCCCGCATATAATGTATACAAGTGTCCCGCATATAATGTATATAAGTGTCCCGCATATAATGTATATAAGTGTCCCGCATATAATGTATATAAGTGTCCCGCATATAATGTATATAAGTGTCCCGCATATAATGTATATAAGTGTCCCGCATATAATGTATATAAGTGTCCCGCATATAATGTATATAAGTGTCCCGCATATAATGTATATAAGTGTCCCGCATATAATGTATAGAAGTGTCCGGCATATAATGTATAGAAGTGTCCGGCATATAATGTATATAAGTGTCCGGCATATAATGTATATAAGTGTCCGGCATATAATGTATATAAGTGTCCGGCATATAATGTATATAAGTGTCCGGCATATAATGTATATAAGTGTCCGGCATATAATGTATATAAGTGTCCGGCATATAATGTATATAAGTGTCCGGCATATAATGTATATAAGTGTCCGGCATATAATGTATATAAGTGTCCGGCATATAATGTATATAAGTGTCCGGCATATAATGTATATAAGTGTCCGGCATATAATGTATATAAGTGTCCCGCATATAATGTATATAAGTGTCCCGCATATAATGTATATAAGTGTCCCGCATATAATGTATATGTGTCCTGCACTTCTTTGCCGAGGCAGTCATTTTACGCGTCGTCGTTTGACAGCTGTCAAGCGACGACGCGTAAATGACAGGTCGTCGGCACAGTACGTCGGCAAACCCATTCAAATGAATGGGCAGATGTTTGCCGACGTATTGGAGCCGTATTTTCAGACGTAAAACGAGGCACAATACGCCTCGTTTACGTCTGAAAATAGGTCGTGTGAACCCAGCCTTAGAGCGAGTTCAGACGTCACGGATTTGTTGTGGATTTCGCATCGGAAATCTGTGCCAATTTACAGTACAGTACATGTGGATGTAGTAATGACAACCCGGTCCAATTATAGCAGAAAATATTTGCACAGAACTAAGGGAATGCTGTGGAAATGCAATCGTTTTTCACCCCAGATTTGCGGCTACACATGCATATTTGGCGCGGATGGATGTACCTAAGGGAGCAAAGTTTATTCACATTAGCGCCGCCATCAAATTCTGGCTAAGCTCTAATAATGACAGAGTGCCTCCATAAACAGGGCCCTCATTAACATCTACTATATTTAAAAAAAACAAAAACGTGCTCACCTCCTTCTGCCATCACCTTTGTGATTTGCACGCAGCCCACAAGTAGCCTCTCACATGCCATTTTATTTTTCGACGCTGATCCTGTTCATTGGAGTGGTCATTGGCTTTGTAGGAGACATATCTGCCCTCCTGGGGGTCGGGGAAGTCCTGACTTTTGGTCAGACCCACTGTATAATCTAAATGGGTTGAGAAGTTTGGGCAAAAATAAATTTTTGGTAGGAAATGTGTATGCTTTATTTATGTTGTCCGCTCCATCCAGTTACCTCTTCCTGTCATTTTGTTCCTAGGCCGGCCATGATGGACAAGACACCAGCGGACCTCAGCACCCTCAATGATGTCGGCTACCAGATTAGGATTTAACAAAACCACAAGAATCCCTGGTGCTTCCATTTGCACTTTACCCCTTCACTTGTTCTTTTTCTACGGATTTGTGACTATTTATTATCAAGTTTATAATTTATGCTTTTAATTCAGAAATTAGCATTTTTTACACTTTCTTTTTGTAATATCGAGATTGCCAGCTTTTTGCAAAATGATCCAACACTGGGACTTCTCGGTGGCGATTTGTGGTTTTTATCTGACACCATTTGCAAGTTTACAGCCACTGTCTGTCTTTGTGGACCCATGTTTCCTTAAGGTCGGTCTTCATTTTTTAACCATTTCCTCTCAGAACTGGCATTGCCACATTGTGCTGTTATGGAAGTACCTGTGCCAGGAAGACAGCTTTGTTAAATATTACAGTGTATTAAAAAATAGCTATAACTACCACCAATCAGGAGCATTTAATACATGTTCTATGGCAGCCATTTTGAGCTTTTCTCTGACAATGCTTTTCTAGTGCGATACAAAATGGCTGCCTCTTATCCAGCCTGCATGTTTTTTGGTTTCCTAGCAACATTAGTCACATAACGTGGTTACACTACCATGACTGTACTGTCACTGGCGCAATTTATAATCTTCACAAAAGTGGACTATACCACGGATAAGAAATCTTTGACCTTGTATCAAAACTATTATCTCAGAGAAGCAAATAGCCTTGTTGCCCATAGCAACCAATCAGGGTTGATGTTTCATTTTTTCCACTACAGTTTGGAAAATGAAATCTGAACTTTGATTGGTTGCTACGAGTGCCAGGGCCATTTACTCCTCTGAGATGATAGTTTTGATACACGAGGTCCACAATTCCTGCCAATAAAATAAAAATATATACACTGGGATTGTTTTTTTTTTTTTTAAATGAACATGGTTGACTGGAGGGGTTCATATATGCAAGTATGATATCAATTATATCATTGGTATCACGGTGACCTTATTTATACGTCCACAGAGCATGGGCTCTTTAATATTTAATATGGGAGTCGTGTGTAAACCCAAGTGAACATCAAATACCAAGGGGCCTCATAAATAATCAGTGCTGGCATAAAAAAAAGTAGTGGTTTCCCATAGCAACCAATCGGATTGCAGCTTTTAGTACCAGGCTAGAAAATTAAAGAATTGATCTGATTGGTTGCTATGCTCCACTGTTAACTTATAATAGTTATTAGAGACGAGACCCCCGCTGTCGCTGGCCATGGCAACCAATTAAATTCCTGTTATTCTCTCTAAAGGTCCTAAACTTGACATTTGATTGGTCGCGATGGACATTGCCTTTGTTTTTCATTGGCTCTTGGTTCTAATTTAGATGCAACGCATGTTACCAGAGGCGGCTTAAAGGAAAACTCCACTTTTGAAAAACACATTTATAAACTATTATTATATTGCTGAGTCACCTTGTAAATACTTTGCTTTATTTATCTTCTACTTGTACTAATTTTGAGTTACGTGATGTTTTCTTCTCCTTTTATGTCTAACGCTTCATGCACATGACCATGGGCGCCGGCCGAGTCCTGTCAGTGATCCGAGGAAAGATAGAACATGTCCTATCTTTCCTCGGATCTGAGACTCCGATCATGTTTCACGGACCCGATTCACCAGCTAAAGTGAATGGGTCCGTGAAGGCGATCAGGTGTCACTCGGATGCCGTCAAAAACTCTTCTGACACATAAAAAGGCACCAGTATTATAAATGGCTTAAGGTGGTTCAGGGCCCTGTTACAGATTTTTCAATAGGGCCTGAGAACTTTAAGCTAGGCCTCTGGCTACGATATGAATGGAGAATACAACATGAAATAACTCAAAATCAGTAAGTGTGCTCCCCTAATATGGGTCACCCTGAAGAACACTGTATTTTTGTGGGCAGAATATTAATAATTTACTAGGTAACGCCATATTTTAGGTTTGAGGTATTATCTACCTCATGCCTCCGTGGCATAACTAGATTTCAGTATATTTTATAGATCAAATACTGCTTCGTTTACAAAATGGGCGACAAATTCCCTTAAAGTTGGCTATAAACTCTAGCGGAAAGTCTACCGCCTCGCAATCGAATGGTCGTTCAAATTACCATTGCGTCCAGCGGGCACGCCAAGGCACATAACCAATTGTGTTGACCGTTGAAGGCGGTTTATGGTGCCCTACATAAACAAGTACACCTGAAAGGTATTACTCAACATTTTCACTCAAAGTGGGCATACTCATTAAATCTTTATATCTGCTCTTGTATAATTCTAGATTTGTTTTTGGTTTTTTTTTGCATTTCTGTGCTGGAAATAAGTGGCGGACTATCAAAATTTTGGGATTTGAAAAGGAATTTTGATGTGTTTTGCTCTAAAAAAAATAAAAAAAAAATAACATCCTTGCAAAGACAATTTTGTTATTCCCCATAATGGGGTTTCCCACCAGGCCTTGATTTACAACGTATGATTGTAGTAATGAGGATGTATATGAATAAGATTTGATGACCTGTATATCCTGCCTATCCATTCTCCGTTATGTTCACATGTTCTGTTTTGGCTGCTGCAGTATTTTACCATAGTGGCTGAAAACTGCAGCATGCCGTATTCCTTGTGGTTTTGTCGCATGTTATTGTAGTTTTGTCTTCTAAACCAATGGGAAAAAACATGGAGTAGAAAAAAAAACACATGTAAAAACCTTGAAGCAATTACAGGAGCATTTAGAGGAGGAAGGGGGGCACGCACATTTTTGTGATTTATTTCTTTCCTGTTGTGCTATCAGTTTGTTACCTTAAGGGCTTGTCCACACAACGGAATTGCTGCAGAAAATTTCTGCAGCAATTCCATTGAAAGTCAAAGGCTCCATTTCCCGTGTTTTTTTACGGGAAAATTTTTTGCGTAAATTGCTGCGTTTTTCCCAAGGTTAGAAGATGGAGACATCTCTGAAAAACGCAGCAGTTCTGGACACTTTCCGTAGCAGGAATTGACATGCTGCGGTCCGAAAAATACGCACTGCAGGTTATTTTTGTCTCTGTCATTTTACGCAGCATGTGGATAACATTTGTTAAATCTCATCCACTATGCTGCTATTGTATTCCGCTGCGTTTTTTCTGTCCGAAATTTCGTCCGGAAAAAAACGCGGCAATTCACCGGTTTTTTTTACACGCTTTTGACGCGTAAACCGCATCGGAAAATGCGCCAAAAAACGGCCGAAAATGCCTCCAATTGATTTCAATGGGAGGTGGACGCGTTTTGTTTACCGCTCGCGGTAAAAAGAAGCGACATGCCCTATCTTCGGGCGATTACGCCTCTGACCTCCCATTGACATCAATGGGAGGCAGAGAAAGCGTATTTTTTTTCCCTTGGCACTCAATGGGTGTGAGCGAAAAACGTGGCAAACGGCGTGCAGGCAGATGAAAATCTGGCTCAAAATTCCAAACGTTTTTTTTAAAATCAATGGGAGGTATTGTTGGCAGTTTTTTTTTTTTCGCGTTTTCCGACGCGGTTTCTGCATCAAAAAAACTCTGTGTGAACAGGGCCTAAGGTCTTCCTATATAGAAATTTATTTTGTAAAGGTTCCGTTGTTGGTTTTGGCCTGAAAAATACTGGCTAAATCTGCAGTGTGTGAACAAGACCTAAGAGCGGACTCGAGCCGTCCATTCATCTGAATCTGGCCAGACAAGGCTTCCCCGCCGGCACACAGCTGATTTGGTGATAAGACAACTGCTCTACAATATTGATAGATACCTCAGAGATCTTCAGTGTCCGTAATATCATACAGTTAATTCAAAATAAATAAAAAAAGATATATATTTTTTTTTATTACCATAAGACAGCAGGAAGAAAACCGTAATATTTTCCAGGATATTTTGGGCTGTCATGTGGACAAACGGATTAATACATATATATAGGCTATTCTCAGCTCAGATATTTATAACATATCCACAGTATATGCCGTATTCTGGTTTCAGCATATGAAGATGTTATATAATCTTCCAAAATACTTTCTGTATCCATTCCTTGCCATTTTCAAAATCTCTGCTGGCTGTCATTTAAACGAGCTGCGCCCCTGTGTGTCCATCCCTAGACCAAGACAGATTTTTATTATCCCCTGGAATAAATTGATGTTTCTACTCATTGGACAGCAAGCAGAGATCCTGAAAACCATTAATAATTGATACAAAAAGTGAATGTTTACATTTTCCAATATAATATAAAGAATAGACTTAATTTTCTCAAACCGGACAACCCTGTTAAGGATTAATTACATGAAAACGGAAAACCCCTTTGGAGGGGTTTTGCTCACCCCAGACATTGGTGGCATAGGATTAGGATATGCTACCAATTGACATCTGCTGTGATCCATGCCGATTGCTAGAACGAAGTGGCAGCGACACTAGTGACTATAATGGCTGCCTTTGTGGCTGCACGCAGAAAACAGTGGAGTCAACAGCAGACGAATTGGCAAGTTGCGGTTAGTCCCCGTAGCGATATGCCGCCATGTCTGTGGTTAGCCATCCTCAGAGTGACTAGCAGGAAATATAATGCTTCTATATAGGTACATGAATCTGTTTAATTTGACTCTTTGTTCTAGATAAATGGCCACCATTTGTCTGAGTATGAAATGTGCTCAGAGCGTTTATTAGTTTTCTTCCCCAAAAAGGCCCTGTCTTGTACCGTCATCCACCAATTAAGCTCCGCCCAGAGTGGGAAAGATTTTAATACGGCATTAGGAATTGATGCACGATGGGAGCTAATTTAATTTTTTTTTTTAAATGTGAGAATTTAATTTTCTCCAATTTTGCATCCCTATTGTCATCGCATCCTATAAGAGAGTTGTACATGTAGAGTTGTGCTTAAAGGGTAATTTTCAACTCAAGACATTTATGGTATAACCACAGGATATGGCATAAATGTCTGATAGATGTGTGTCCAAGCTCTTGGATCTGTTCCCTATCTCAAGAATGGGTTTTAAGTGGAGAATGAATGGAGAAACGGCCAAACATCTGTGCCTTGGGAGCTAAGAAAACAGCTGAGACACTTGCGTGGCTATTTCTGTAACTCCCATAGAAGTGAATGATGAGAGCCGCATGTCCACCTCTCTATTCATTCTCCGCCTGGATGTGGTTGCCTCACCAGGCGGGGCAGGGGTCGGGCGACCCCTGTTCTGGAGATATGTGTGGCTCCCAGAGCATCTGTCAGACACTCAAAGGGAATCTCCAACCCAAACTAAAGTTTCCCATATGTTCTATTAAGGCACTCCATTTGTCAGTCTGTTCTTTTTCTTAGTTTTCTTAGCAACAGTCTGTACCAGGCTTTAGTGACACGCCTTTTCTACTTGAGTCTATGGGGATAAGCCAGTGTCACTCATACAGGCACCAGAACTTCCTGTATGATGAAATCGGACTGTTCCACACAGGGAAGGGGTGATACAAACTCCTTTCACTGTGAGGGTATGTTCACACGGCCGTTTTTCGGGCCGAAAAAAAAAATCGGAAGCAGAACGCCTCCAAAGATCTGCGCATTGATTTTAATGGGAAAACGGCGTTCTGTTCCGACGGAGCGTTTTTTGCTGCGTTTTTTTACGCATAAATGGCCGTGAAAAAGAAGTGCAGGACACTTCTTGGGACGTTTTTGGAGCCGTTTTCCATAGACTAGTGAAAAAGCTCCAAAAATCGCGAGTGGCACAAAAAACATCTGAAAATCAGGGGCTGTTTTCTCTTGAAAACAGCTCCGTATTTTGAGACGTTTTTGACTCTGCGTGTGAACATACTCTTACTTCTGACCTCCCTGGCTCTATACCTGTCATCTCTCATTTTGATAGGGAGAATATTGAGGGAAAGATAACCACACTGTCCTCCTCAGCAGGCAGAGATGGTACTGGCTCCAGCTACCCATGTGATGTTGTACTGAGGCATCATGGGATTGATTGCATAGCACAGAGAAAGAGAAAGCAGATTTCAAGATGGAGTCTGATCAGAAGAAGAGAGGAGGCCTGCAGGGAAGTACCATATACATAAAGTCCAGAGCTTGATAGACTGGCAGGTGATATGATGGAAAGTTGTGTTTCTGCTGGAGGTCTCCTTTATCCCCTTCCCGACCACCCCACGTAGATTAATGGACTGCAGCACTGGTCCTTGGGTGTGCTCCTAACAGAGCACACAGGCGGTCCCCACAGCCCGGCATCTCCCAGTACAGGCTGCTACTAGCAGCCTTAGTACTGGGGGAAAACAGCGGGTCGGATCACAGCGGTGATCCGAACCGATTAACCCCTTAAATGCGGCAGTCAATAGCGACCGTCGCATTTAAGTTGTTACAACAATATCGGCACCCCGCTACGCGATTGCGGGGACCGATTGTTGCTATGGCAGCCGGAAGCCTAACAAAGGCTTCCGGTCTGCCATCTATGGAAGGCGATTAGGTCCTGCCAGAGGCAGGACCTAATTTGCCTGCTGTCAGTGTGAAACTGACAGGTATAATACCGTGAAATACAGAAGTATTGCAGGGTATTATAACAACGATCCAGCGATTGGATCTTCAAGTCCCTAGTGGGACTAAAAAAAAGAAAAAAGAAAAAAAAAAAGTTCCAAAAAAATGTACAAGTGTAAAAAAGTAAAATTTAAAAATAATAAAATGTAAAAAAAAAAATCGCCCTTTTACCCGTATAAAGTCCTTTATTATTAGAAAAAAATGAAAAAATAAAAAATGAACTATGCATAATTGGTATCTCCACGTCTGTAACGGCCTGAACTATAAAAATATAATGTAATTTATCCCGCACTGTGACCGCCATAAAAAAGACCAAAAGCCGAAACCAGAATCGCAATTTTTTAAATTAATAAATAGGAATCAAAAAGTCACATGTTCTCAAAAATGGTGCCAATAAAAACTAGTTTTGTTCCGCGAAAAATAAGCCCTCACACAGCTTTCCTGATAGAAAAATAAAAAAAGTTGCGGCTCTTAGAATATGGCTACACAAAACCAAAATATTTATTTTAAAACCGTGATTTTATTGTGCAAACACCGTAAAATATAAAAATGCTATGTAGATATGGTATCACCGTAATCGCATCGACCCGCAAAATAAATGAAATATGTCATTTATAGCGCATGGTGAATGCCGTAAAAAAAAAAAAAATGAAAAACAATAGAAATTTTCACTTCCTAATTACACTAAATTCAGCAAAAAACCTATGGAATCAAAATGCTCACTATACCCCTAAATAAATTCTTTTTAGGGCTGTAGTTTCCCAAATGGAGTCACTTCTGGGGGGTGTGCACTGATTTGGTCCCTCAGTGGCTTTGCAAATGTGACATGACACCCGAAAACCAATCCAGCAAACTTGAGCTCCAAAACCCAAATAGTGCTCCTTCCCTTCTGAGCCCTGCCGTGTGTCCAAACTACCGTTTATTACCACATATGGGGCAATGCCGTAATCAGGAGAAATTTCTTTACAAATCTTGGGGCGCTTTTTCTTCTTTATTCCTTGTGAAAATTGATCATTTCTAAGTTTTATTGGAATTAAAATTTTAATTTTTACAGACGAATTCCACTTAATTCAGCAAAAAACCTGTGGGGTTAAAATGCTCACGATACCCCTTGATGAATTCCTTGAGGGGTGTAGTTTGCCAAATGGTGTCTTTTTGGGGGATTTCCACGGTTTTGGCGCCACAAAACCTCTTCAAACCCGACATGGTGCCTAAAATATATTCTAATAAAAAGGAGGCCCCAAAATCCACTGGGTGCTCCTTTTGCTTCGGAGGCCGGTGCTTCGGTCCATTACCACACTAGGGCCACATGTGGGATATTTCTAAAAACTGCAGAACATGGGCAATAAATATTGCGCTGCATTTCTCTGGTAAAACCTTTTGTGTTACAGAAAAAAATTGATTAAAATGGATTTTCTGACAAAAAAAAAAAAAGTTTGTACATTTCCCGTCTACTTTGCTTAAATTCCTGTGAAGCACCTGAAGGGTTAAGAAACTTTCTAAATGCTGTTTTGAAAACTTATGGCAGTTTCTAATGTATAAGGCCCTCAAAGCCACTTCATAACTGAACTGGTACCTATAAAAATTGGTTTTGGAAATTTTCTTGAAAATGTCAGAAATTGCTGCTAAAGTTCTAAGCCTTGTAACGTCCTAGAAAAAAAAAAAGGATGTTCAAAAAACGAGGCCAATCTAAAGTAGACATATGGGAAATGTTAATTAGCAACTATTGTGTGTGGTATTACTATCTGTTTTACAAGCAGATACATTCAAATTGAGAAAAATGCTAATTTGTGCAAATTTTCTCTAAAGTTTTGTGTTTTTCACAAACAAATGCTGAACTTATTGATCAAATTTTTCCACTAACATAAAGTACAGTATGTCACGAGAAAACAATCTCAGAATCGCTTGGATAGGTAAAAGCATTCCCAAGTTACTACCACATAAATTGACACGTCAGAAAAAAATCGGCTGCGTCCACAAGGCCAAAGCAGGCTGTGTCCTGAAGGGGTTAAATGTATGAGAGCTCTCGTCATGAGTCATTCACCCTGTTAGTTGGATGTAATCAGAATAGGTTTCCAGCTTCTAGATCTAAACAATAATGTTTGCATTCACCAACAGCAAACATGGATCTTGAAAATGGTGAGGAACTGAAACAAAGTATATTATAAAGCGATACAGATACGATGGCTAAGCCGTATTTACATCAAACCAGAAAACCTCTTTCGGATCTGATAGCTCCACTGACATAACCGTTTACATAATACAGATATTAAAATGTGACCACGTGAGACCTTTAGTTCAGCTTTAGTCCATTTTTACACCTGTATTTCCTAACTCAAGCATCCAAAGGGTTTTGGTGATTATGCCCACACCAGGTCGGGATATGCGGCCATAATACAGGTTCAAAAATGCGCCCCTACTGGGCTTGTGTGAAAATGGCCTTCTCGCTCTTATGAGTGCTCGTTCCTGATCATTGCCATGTGTGAAAAGGGCAACGATCAGCCGACGAATGCGCAAACGCTCGTTCATCAGCGGATTGTATCGTTTATGCAGCAAAAAATATTATCGTAGTCGGCAGGACATGTCCCTGTGCAAACAGGAAGACGCGCTGCCGCCATGATAGTAATGTATGAGGACGAGCGATTGTAGTAACGATCGCTTGTCATACATTACTGGTCATAGCTACTTGTGAAAGGAGCAAACGAGCGCCCATCAACGAGCTGTCTTGTTGATCGGCGCTCGTTTTTACAGCCCAAATTGACCATTGTAAAATTACCCTTATGCACACGACTGTAATGATTTTTACTGTCCGCAAAAAAAACAAAAACTGGGAGGAATCTTGGGTAATGCCCTGGCATCGCATAGCAACACTTCCGCAATTACGGAAGCGCCCAAGAATAGAACATGTTCTATAATTTGCGGATCATTTCTATGGCATGGACACACATCCGTAAATATACGGAAAGGTGTCGGTGACCCATAAAAATGAACGGGTCCGTAATTACAGATGAAAACTACGGTCGTGTACATGGGGTCTTAGCCTGACCGTTATTTAATGCCTCTGGCCAGATTAAGGGTATGTTCACACACTAGACTAAAAACATCTGAAAATATGGAGCTGTTTTCAAGGGAAAACAGCTCCTGATTTTCAGACGTTTTTGAAGCCACTCGCGATTTTCGCAGCGTTTTTTACAGCCATTTTCAATAGAGTCTATGAAAAACAGCTCCAAAAACGTCCCAAGAAGTGACCTACACTTCTTTTGAGAGGCAGTTTTTCAAAACGGCCGCGTAAAAAAACTGCCAATCGGAACAGAACGCTGTTTTTTCATTGCAATCAATGGGCAGATGTTTGGAAGCGTTCTGCTTCCGATTTGTCAGCCGTTTTTCGGGTGTTTACGGCCTGAAAAACGGCTGTGTGAACATACGCTCACAGCTAATTGGGTCATACCTGAGCATTACAAAAACAGGAGTTTGATGTTAGAACCAGGCAGGTTCTACAATAATGAGGTGCAGCACAAGAGAAGTCCGAAGGATATTCAGGGTGGGAGGTTTCTACAGAAACCATGTGATTCCTTATTTTATCCACAGTATGTTAATTTATATTCTACATCTTTATATAACTCTCTTCACTATACAAACCACCAAATACCACGGCTATGACGAGATAATATCCATAGAGTCAGTACGCAGGCGATACCACCAGAAGTTCAAATAAACACAATAGCAGTGCGGCACGGGCGGCACACAGTGACCAATCAGATTCCAGCTCTTGTGGTTGTTATGGGCAACTCCTCACTTTTCTTTGGCCTTTATATTGCTCCCTGAAGTTATGATCGTCATGGAAATAAAATAATTTTGTTATAAGAAAATGTCAAAGAAACGTTAAGGTGACCTGGATAAGAACAGCGATGTGCAGTGTCCCAATCTGCAGTGAAACTACAACTCCCAGCAGGCCACAGGCTGACATGGTATACTGAGAGTAGTAAAGTCACCACAGGTTACAGACCACTGGTTAAGGCCTTATTCAGACTGCTGTAATGAGGCTAAATTTTAGCTTTCATATTACGGCCCGAGTCCTGGACTACAAGCAGCTCATGTGAACTGAACCTGTCACCATAGGGTTATATAGAGATTACGTTCGACCCACCTATACTGAGTGGAATCCGGGTACAGCAGCCGTCGGACACTAAACCTAGACCGTCTGAACGAGGCCTAATTATTAATTGCAAATATTCTGAAATGTGAGGGTTGGTTTATATCCTGCGCCTCTTTGTGTTTGAGCGATGCTTCGTGATACATCCACTTTGCAACGTTTGTGTTCCGGGACGGTCATAGACACATTTGTATTTCTTTTATAGTTTTAATCACATTAGCAATAAGTAATCATCTGTAATCAGAAGTTTTATTATCATGGTCTGTTGATTCGTCATCTGTATGTTTTTACCCTGGCATGTACGTTTTCAATAAAAAGAAAGATGAATGTTTTTAAATGTGGCTCGTGCTTTTGTAGTTCGAATATTCAAAGGGGATTTTCACTAAAACATAAAAATTGGCCAATTTTTAAATAACCAGAAGTTAGTTACCAAGCTTTGGCCGCCGCTCTATGTTTTATTCACTTACAGAGATATGGGCATTTTTCGATTTTGTTTTGGCAGCCATTTTTAATAGTGTCAACAGGAAGTGCAGCCATATTGGTTGTTACATTTGAACAATTATTTGATGGAAAATTCAAATCGATAAAAGTGACTTTTATCATCAGTATTTGAGTATATAATTCAAAGTGACCGCTATGGCTGCACGTCCTTATCAAAAATGGCCGCCACAACTAATAAGAAAAATGGCTCTCTCTTTACCCAAGTAAAACATAGTAACCAAACTTTGACTATCGTTCTAAAGTCTGATTTACGGACACACTGAAGTGCATTTTCCTCCCAAATCGTAAAATTGTCAAAGTCGTTGTGCCAATATAAGGCTGGGTTCACACGACCACATTAACGTCCGTAATGGACGGACGTATTTCGGCCGGAAGTCCCGGACCGAACTCAGTGCAGGGGGCCGGGCTCCTAGCATCATAGTTATGTACGATGCTAGGAGTCCCTGCCTCTCTGCAGGACAACTGTCCCATACTGTAATCATGTTTTCAGTACGGGACCGTAGTTCCACGGAGAGGCAGGGACTCCTAGCGTCGTACATAACTATGATGCTAGGAGCACGGCTCCCTGCACTGAGTTCGGTCCGGGACTTCCGGCCGAAATACGTCCGTCCATTACGGACGTTAATGTGGTCGTGTGAACCCAGCCTTATAGTCTAGCACCGGATTTTGGCGGAAAATATTGGCATACATGTACTAGAGATGAGGTGGAATAAACCACCAGCGAGAAACACAAGATTATCAGGTAACTACTACACATTTATGGAACAAATTGAGCCTCCGTAAGCGGCTATGCTGGAGTACAACGCAAATAAGAGTGCAGAGTGAGCACAAGGTGGCGCTGTAGGCCGATATAGAAGCGGTTAAATGGATCTGGCCATCGGCTGCAGATGCTTCGCCAAGGGAGTCGTATGTGCAGATCATACAATATACAAATAATTGATCTCTTCTGGGTGCATGACGACTTATGATTCCAGCAATGCCCGCGTGCACGGTTTTGTAGTGTGGCGCACAGAATCCCTACAGGTTCGTATTACGGAGGCAGGAAACACAATATTTTCTCCTTGAGTCAATCCTCAATATACAGCAAGGTTTCTTACTGAATATTCTGTCTCCGTTCTCCCTTTTAGGTAACAGGCTCCCTTTAATAAGACATTTCCAGTGAAGTATACATAACGAGAACATCAGTGCTTGCGGCTTCTGTACAGGATTAACACGCTGCTCTGGATAAACGTTAATCCGTGGGAGCAGCCGGACTGATACCTTCAATGTTAATAGCTGGATTATCACTCACAGCATTCTGCCTGTAATAATCCAGATTAAAGGGAAGCTTTGATCAGGACTGGTCTATTTATATTAGGATATACACTCAAATTAATACACACAATTGCACCTACTAAATATCGCCCCCTAAAGGTTACACTGGGGGTTGTGTAGAATGTGAAGCGTGATAGTTGGAGGGCAACTAGTGATCAGCTACTGAAAATAGACAGAGGGGGACTATACATAAATGAGTAGGATAAATTAATAAGAAGTTCACCACTTTTCTCTTTGTCACATCGTAGGAGTTTTTGGTGGAAATGATACACGGCTTGTCTGTCACTTTCTATATAAGAATTCACGGTGCTGCGTGAAATCCCGGATTTGCATAATTTTAAGCCGGTTCTTATTTATGGAAGATCAAAGTCAGCAAAAGCTGAAATCTACTCACCGCAAATGAAAGACAAAAGCATAAAGTTATGAAAATTCTTCTATTCTGTTATGGTTATATTCTTGTACATAGGGGCAGTATTATAGTAGTTATATTCTTGTACATAGGGGCAGTATTATAGTAGTTATATTCTTGTATATAGGGGGCAGTATTATAGTAGTTACATTCTTGTATATAGGAGGCAGTATAATAGTAGTTATATTCTTGTATATAGGAGCAGTATTATAGTAGTTATATTCTTGTATATAGTGTGCAGTATTATAGTAGTTATATTCTTGTATATAGGGGCAGTATTATAGTAGTTATATTCTTGTATATAGGGGCAGTATTATAGTAGTTATATTCTTGTATATAGGGGGCAGTATTATTGTAGTTATATTCTTGTATATAGGGGGCAGTATTATAGTAGTTATATTCTTGTATATAGGAGGCAGTATTATAGGAGTTATATTCTTGTATATAGGGGGCAGTATTATAGTAGTTATATTCTTGTATATAGGAGGCAGTATTATAGGAGTTATATTCTTGTATATAGGGGGCAGTATTATAGTAGTTATATTCTTGTATATAGGGGCAGTATTATAGTAGTTATATTCTTGTATATAGGAGGCAGTATTATAGGAGTTATATTCTTGTATATAGGGGGCAGTATTATAGTAGTTATATTCTTGTATATAGGGGCAGTATTATAGTAGTTATATTCTTGTATATAGGGGGCAGTATTATAGTAGTTATATTCTTGTACATAGGGGGCAGTATTATAGTAGTTATATTCTTGTACATAGGGGGCAGTATTATAGTAGTTATATTCTTGTATATAGGAGCAGTATTATAGTAGTTATATTCTTGTATATAGGGCCATATTATAGTAGTTATATTCTTGTACATAGGGGGCAGTATTATAGTAATGTAATTCTTGTATATAGGGGGCTGTATTATAGTAGTTATATTCTTGTATATAGAGAGCAGTATTATAATAGTTATATTCTTGTACATAGGGGGCAGTATTATAGTAGTTATATTCTTGTATATAGGAGCAGTATTATAGTAGTTATATTCTTGTATATAGGGGGTAGTATTATAGTAGTTATATTCTTGTATATAGGAGGCAGTATTATAGTAGTTATATTCTTGTATATAGGAGCAGTATTATAGGAGTTATATTCTTGTATATAGGGGGCAGTATTATAGTGGTTATATTCTTGTATATAGAGAGCAGTATTATAATAGTTATATTCTTGTACATAGGGGGCAGTATTATAGTAGTTATATTCTTGTATATAGGGGGCTGTATTATAGTAGTTATATTCTTGTATATAGAGAGCAGTATTATAATAGTTATATTCTTGTACATAGGGGGCAGTATTATAGTAGTTATATTCTTGTATATAGGAGCAGTATTATAGTAGTTATATTCTTTTTTTACAAACTCTTTATTTGGTAAACAAGATATAACAAATCAGTTGACATTCCCACATATTGGGAGCATATACAGCTACGTAGAGCTTTAATAACATTCTTAGAAGAAAACATAGTGATAGAGATTCCTTTCTATACAGGTGTTGCAAGAATATCACATATTTTCTAAAACATTGTTATATCAATACTTTAACTGATATTTATGAGTACATTGTAACCATAAAACACTTAACCCCTTCCTAGTGTATGATGAAGTAAAAGTAAGTAATTGTGTGTCTCTAGAAAAAGTAGGGTTTTCCAGCCCCTAAATACCGAGACCAGCTAGGAAGCAACAACAATTAAACCAACATTTACCAAACATGGTGCAGCTATCCATAGTAAAGAATCTATTTCTGCCCTAAACTGGTGAGTCCTCAATCCTATCAAAAGGCTCTAAGCAATTTCTATGAGGTCCAACCGATCCACTGGGCTTCACATTGTGGTAATCTGTTTTCCAGAATACTAATTAATTTCTCAGATTGGTGTATCTCTTTAATTTTGTTCAGCGTCCTTGGGAATGGGATAGACAGTGATTTCCAGCTAATGGCTACCGTCCATTTGGCTGCTGATAAAATATGCGAGATTAATTTTCTATTTATTTTGGGTACCTCCGGGATTTCTGCATTCAGTATCGCTGTCCAAGGGGTTAATTTGATTTGTAACTGTAATTTAGAATTGATAAGTCGCTCTACTCGTTTCCAATGAGCCTGTACTACTGGACAGAACCACCAGATATGAGCCATAGTGCCCCTCTCCCCACAATTTCTGAAACAAGTATCAGAACTACCTGGAAACAATTTAGCTAATTTGTCTGGAGTAAGGTACCACCTCGTTAAAATTTTATACGATGTTTCTTTAATATTATTCGATTGAGATACTTTAGCTGTGTTATCATATATTTGTTGCCACGAGGTCGAGTCTGGTGTATTTCCCAGCTCCCGTTCCCAAGCCATCATATACGAAGTAGGACCATTATATGTTTCGCTTCTGAATTGATAGTAGTTATATTCTTGTATATAGGGGGTAGTATTATAGTAGTTATATTCTTGTATATAGGAGGCAGTATTATAGTAGTTATATTCTTGTACATAGGAGCAGTATTATAGTAGTTATATTCTTGTATATAGGGGGCAGTATTATAGTAGTTATATTCTTGTATATAGGGGGCAGTATTATAGTAATTATATTCTTGTATATAGGGGCAGTATTATAGTAGTTATATTCTTGTATATAGGAGCAGTATTATAGGAGTTATATTCTTGTATATAGGGGGCAGTATTATAGTGGTTATATTCTTGTATATAGGGGGCAGTATTAGAGTAGTTATATTTTTGCATATAGGGGGCAGTATTATAGTACTTATATTCTTGTATATAGGGGGCAGTATAATTGTAGTTATATTCTTGTACATAGGGGGCAGTATTATAGTAGTTATATTCTTGTATATAGGGGGCAGTATTATAGTAGTTATATTCTTGTATATAGGGGGCAGTATTATAGTAGTTATATTCTTGTATATAGGGAGCAGTATTATAGTAGTTATATTCTTGTATATAGGGGGCAGTATTATAGTAGTTATATTCTTGTATATAGGGGGCAGTATTATAGTAGTTATATTCTTGTACATAGGGGGCAGTATTATAGTAATTATATTCTTGTACATAGGGACAGTATTATAGTGGTTATAGTCTTGTATATAGGGGCAGTATTACAGTAGTTATATTCTTGTATATAGGGGGCAGTATTAGTGGTTATATTCTTGTATATAGGGGCAGTATTATAGTAGTTATATTCTTGTATATAGGGGCATGTTCACACGCCCTATTTACAGACGTAATTCAGGCGTTTTACGCCTCGAATTACACCCGAAAAAACGGCTCCAAACATCTGCCCATTTAATTCAATGGGTCTTACGGTGCTCTGTGCAGACGGGCTTGAATTTTTTTTTTTTTTAAGCTCCGCTGTCAAAAGACGGCGCGTAAAAAGACGCCCACCTCAAAGAAGTGCATGTCACTTTTTGGGATGTAATTGGAGCAGTTTTTCATCGACTCCAATGAAAACCAGCTCCAATTACGTCCGTAAAAGACGCAGCGGAAAACGCGTGCACTTGTCAAAACGTCTGAAATTCAGGAGCTGTTTTCGCCTGAAAACAGCTCCGTAATTTCAGACGTAATTGGCGTTGCTGTGTGAACATGCCCTTATAGTAGTTATATTCTTCTATGTAGGGAGCAGTATTTTAGTAACTATATTCCTGTCCATAGGGGGGCAGTATCCTAGTAAGTATATTCTTTTCTATATGGGTAGTAGTTATCTTCGGGGTGATAAATGAATAAACATTCCTGTTCAGCCATTGAATCACTGAAGAAGCTGGGTGAAATCAAATATATTACAGCTCCCACAGAGACTGTTAGGCTGGATTCACACGAGCATGGTCAGTCCGTAAAGGACGGAACATATTTTGGCCGCAAGTCCCGGACCGAACACACTGCAGGGAGCCGGGCTCCTAGCATCATAGTTATGTACAACGCTAGGAGTCCCTGCCTCTCCGTGGAACTACTGTCCCGTACTGAAAACATGATTACAGTATGGGACAGTTGTCCCGCAGTGAGGCAGGGACTCCTAGCGTCGTACATAACTATGATGCTAGGAGCCCGGCTCCCTGCAGTGTGTTCGGTCCGGGACTTGAGGCCGAAATACGTTCCGTCCTTTACGGACTGAACATGCTCGTGTGAACCCAGCCTTAGGGGTGGACCAACCAAGACAAATGTGAACTTAGATGTGATCGAGAACAGCTGGAGCGTGTGTCCGACACGCAGGAGCCGCGATTACCGAAGCAGTGAGTCCTGCTGACCTGACTAATTCGGCTTTGACTGAAAGATACAGCTTCTTTGTAGATACATAGAAGCTGTATGTCAAAAAAGTTAAAAAAAATAAAAAATGCAAAAAAGATAGAACACTAAGGGCCTGTTCACATCAGCGTTCATTTCCACTGAGGGGTTCCGTCTGAGGTTTCCGTTGGGTTAACCCCTCAGCTGGAAATTCAAACGGAAACCTCCGCTTCTATTTCCCACACTATTGAAGAACTCAATGGTGACGGAAAAGATCGATTACTTATCGGTAATCTGTTTTTCAAGAACCTATGACAGCACCCCTGGAGAGACGTCCCATCCGCTGGACAGGAAACCTGAGGATATAAAATGGGCACCTCTCCACACACCCAGTCTTTAGGAAGAACTCAGGATGAGAAGTAGGGTAGTTTGTATGTGTGGTTTTTTGTTTGGTTTTTTTTTTTAGTGAAAGTCCCTCGCACCTTAATATGTACAATATTTACAGGGACGCTCAAATTAAGGGTAGCGATCCAGTTTATGAAGGTCATGTACTACAGACATGGGAGGGTAACAGCGGGGTGCTGTCATAGGTTCTTGAAAAACAGATTACCGGTAAGTAATCGATCTTTTACCTATTCACCTATGACAGCACCCCTGGAGATGTAAAATAGAAAACAATATTTTTAGGGTGGGACCACAGCTTGTAGTACCTTCCTACCGAAGGCCAAGTCAGAGGCTGTATGTAGTTGTAATCTGTAGTGTTTAAAGAAGGTGTGAGGAGAACTCCATGTGGCAGCCTTACATATTTAGTCTAGGGATGCGTCTGCTATTTTCTGCCCATGAAGTGGACATGACTCTGTTGAAGTGTGCCCCGAAGAATTCTGGGGGTTTGAGTTTTTGGTTTATGTAGGCTAGCCGTATGACCTGCTTGATCCACCTGGCTATGGTAGCTTTGCTGGCTGCTGAACCCTTGTTGTGACCCTGAAACTGGATAAACAAATTTTGTGATGATCTCAGATCTTGGGTAACCTTTAGGTACTGGACTAGACATCATCTTCCGTCTAGGCAGTTAAACTGTTGTTCCCTCTGATTCTTTGGGGAGTCACAAAAGGAGGGAAGGACAATGTCTTGGTTTAGGTGAAAGGGTGAAACCACTTTAGGCAGGAATTCTGATAGGGTTTTTAACCCCTTAATGACCAGCCTATTTTAAACCTTAATGACCAAGCCATTTTTTACGTTTTTCCATCGTCGCATTCCAAGAGCTATAACTTTTTTATATTTGCGTCGACATAGCTGTATAAGGTTTTTTGCGGGACAAGTTGTATTTTTTAATAGCACCATTTTGAGGTACATATTATTTATTGATTAACCCGTTAGTGACCGCCCCATCGTGTTTCTACGTCGGTCACTAACGGGCCTTATTCCGATGCCATAGACTTTTTACGTCGCGGCATCGGAATAAGTAAACAGAGCAGGGAGCTGTCAAATCTCCCTGCTCTCAGCTGCCAGAGGTAGCTGAGGGCTTGGAGCGTCCCTGCTCTGCCGGGTGAGATCGATATTAGTATCGATCTCACCCGTTTAACCCCTCAGATGCGGTGCACAATAGCGTGCACCGCATCTGAGTGGTTTTGGAGAGAGGGAGGGAGCTCCCTCTCTCTCCCACCGACACCCGGCGATAAGATCGCCGAGTGTCAGTGTCTTCCATGGCAGCCGGGGGCCTAATAAAGGCCCCAGGTCTGCCTGGAGTGAATGCCTACTAGATCATGCCGCAGGCATGACCTAGCAGATGCCTGTCCGTGTTAAACGGACAGGCAGTAATACACTGCAATACAAAAGTATTGCAGTGTATTATAATAGCGATCGGAGAATCGCATATTATAGTCCCCTAATGGGACTAGTAAAAAAGTGAAAAAAAAGTTTAATAAAGTTAATTAAAAAAAAAATGTGAAAAAAAAATGAATAACCCAGCTTTCCCCCTTACAAAGTGCTTTACTATTAAAAAAACAAAATAAAGTTAAAAAGTTACACATATTTGGTATCGCCGCGTCCGTAACGACCCCGCCTATAAATCTATTACATTATTTAAGCCGCACGGTGAACACCGTAAAAAATTTAATAAAAAACTATGGAAAAATTGCTGTTTTCTGTGAATCCTGACTTTAAAAAAATGTGATAAAAAGTGATCAAAAAGTCGCATCTACTCCAAAATGGTACCAATAAAAACTACAAGTCTTCCCGCAAAAAAAAAGCCCTCATACAACCGCATCGGCGAAAAAATAAAAACGTTACGGCTCTTCAAATATGGAGACACAAAAACAAATAATTTTGAAAAAAAAAGCGTTTTTACTGTGTAAAAGTAGTAAAACATACAAAAACTATACAAATTTGGTATCGTTGCAATCGTAACAACCCGCTGAATAAAGTTAGTGTGTTATTTATATCACACGGTAAACAGCGTAGATTTAAGACGCGAAAAAGTGAGGCGAAATTTCAGGTTTTTTTCTATTTCCCCCCCAAATAAAAGTTAATCAATAAATAATATGTCCCCCAAAATGGTGCTATTAAAAAATACAACTTGTCCCGCAAAAAACAAGACCTTATACAGCTGTGTCGACGCAAAAATAAAAAGGTTATAGCTCTTGGAATGCGACGATGGAAAAACTTAAAAAATGGCTTGGTCATTAAGGGGTTAACTTTTAACAAAATTTTTTTGGGGGGGGGAATAGAAAAAAATCTGAAATTTCGCCACACTTTTTTGCGCCATAAATCTACACCGTTTACCGTGTGGTATAAATAACACAATAAGTTTATTCAGCGGGTTGTTACGATTGCAACGATACCAAATTTGTATAGTTTTTGTATGTTTTACTACTTTTACACAGTAAAAACGCTTTTTTTTCAAAATTATTTGTTTTTGTGTCTCCATATTTGAAGAGCCGTAACGTTTTTATTTTTTCGCCGATGCAGTTGTATGAGGGCTTTTTTTGTGCGGGAAGACTTGTAGTTTTTATTGGTACCATTTTGGAGTAGATGCGACTTTTTGATCACTTTTTAATCACATTTTTTTAAAGTCAGGATTCACAGAAAACAGCAATTTTTCCGTCGTTTTTTATTAAATTTTTTACGGCGTTCACCGTGCGGGTTAAGTAATGTAATAGCTTTATAGTCGGGGTCATTACGGACGCGGCGATACCAAATATGTGTAACTTTTTAACTTTACTTTGGTTTTTTTAATAGTAAAGCAGTTTGTAAGGGGAAAAAGTGGGTTTTTAAAAAATTGTTAAAATTTTTTTTTTATTAACTTTATTCAACTTTTTTTTTTACTAGTCCCACTAGGGGACTTTAATATGCGATTCTGCGATCGCTATTATAATACACTGCAATACTTTTGTATTGCAGTGTATTACTGCCTGTCCGTTTAAAACGGACAGGCATCTGCTAGGTCATGCCTCTGGCATGATCTTGCAGGCATTCACCACAGGCAGACCTGGGGGCCTTTATTATGCCCCCGGCTGCCATTGGAGACACAGACACTCGGCGATCTTATCGCGGGGTGTCGGTGGGAGAGAGAGGGAGCTCCCTCCCTCTGTCCAAAACCACTCAGATACGGTGCTTGCTATTGAGCACCGCATCTGAGGGGTTAAACGGGTGAGATCGATACTAATATCGATCTCACCTGGCAGAGCAGGGACGCCCCCAGCTCTCAGCTACCTCTGGTAGCTGAGAGCAGGGAGATTTGACAGCTCCCTCCTCTGTTTACTTATTCCGATGCCACGACGTACAAAGTCTATGGCATCGGAATAAGGCCCGTTAGTGGCCGCCGTGAAAAGATTATGGGCCGGTCACTAACGGGTTAAGATGACTATCATCTAGTAGTAGGGTATGTGGAGGAAAGGCAGAGAGGGCCTGGATCTCGCTCACTCTACGGGCTGATGTAATGGCTAATAGAAAGGTCATTTTGAGTGTTAGCATCTTCAAGGAAATAGAGAGGTTCAAAGGGTGGTTTTATCAAAGCCTGGAGAACGAGGTTTAAGTCCCAGGGAGGAACTGGGGACCTTATCTGTGGTTTAAGTCTGCAGGCGGCCGCTAGGAATCTTTTGATCCAGTGGTGTTCTGCTAATTTAAAATTTAAAAAGGAACTTAAAGCAGAAATCTGAACCTTTAATGTAGTAGGCCTAAGGTTTTTATTTAGTCCTGCCCGGAGGAAATCCAACATTAGGGGAATATCTGGTTTGGTTAAAGGATTAATATCCCTGCCTGCGAAGTTTAAGAATGCGTTCCATGATATATCTTTGAGGTAATCGGTTTCCTACTAGCTAGTAGGGTGGAGATGACGGATTCTGAAAATCCTCTCTGCCTAAGGCTGGGTTCACACGACCTATTTTCAGACGTAAACGAGGCGTATTATGCCTCGTTTTACGTCTGAAAATAGGGCTGCAATACGTCGGCAAACATCTGCCCATTCATTAGAATGGGTTTGCCGACATATTGTGCAGACGACCTGTAATTTACGCGTCGTCGTTTGACAGCTGTCAAACGACGACGCGTAAATTGACTGCCTCGTCAAAAGAAGTGCAGGACACTTCTTTGCAACGTCATTTGAGCCGTTCTTCATTGAACTCAATGAAGAGCAGCTCAAGATTTACGAGCGTCACAGACGCCTCGTATATTACGAGGAGGAGCATTTACGTGTGAAACGAGGCAGCTGTTTTCTCTTGAAAACAGTCTGTCTTTTCACACAAATGCCTCTCATCGTGTGAACATACCCTAAGGATTATCCTTTCAGTTTCCATGCTGTCAAGTGGAGCTTCTGAATGTCGGGGTGTAATACTGGGCCCTGATATAGAAGATCTGGCCTGTTTGGAAGAACCCATGGTTGGTGTGACGACATTTTTCTTAGCCACGTGAACCATGGTCTTTTTGGCCAGAAGGGGGCTATCAGTATCATGCTGGCCCTGTCTTCTCTGACCTTTTTTAAGACTCTTGGGAGGAGGTTCAGGGGGGGGGGGGGGGGGGGAGGGAGGCGTAGCCTCTCTCTAGACTCCAGCACTGGGAGAGTGCGTTTATTGCTGTTGGGTGGTCTGAGGGATTTAGGGAGAGGAACCTCTCAGTTTTTCTGTTTCTTTTGGATGCGAACAGATCTATTGATGGGGTTCCCCATCTGAGGATGATCTCCTGAAATACTGTGGTGTTCAGGCACCATTCTGATTGGTGAAGCCTTTCCCGGCTTAGGAAATCTGCCACCAGGTTGTCCTTCCCTCTGAGATGGACGGCTGATAGAGTCCAGCAGGTGGTGTTCTACCAGAGAAAATATCTGTGTGGCTAGGCCCATCAGCGAGGCCGATCTCATACCCCCTTGCCGGTTTATATAGGATACTGTAGTTGTGTTGTCCGAATAGATCTTTAGGTGCTGACCTGAGATTGCCTGTATGGATCCCCTCAGGGCCTGAAGAACTGCTGCTAGTTCCCTGAAGTTGGAGGATCTGAGAGCGGTCTGCTGGTCCCACTGACCCTGAAGGAAAGATGAGTCGTAATGGGCTCCCCACCCCCAGGGACTCGCATCTGTGGTCATATTGAGAGTAGGGGTTAACCTTCATGGAATACCCCTTGTGAGATTTTCCCTGCTTAGCCACCATCTGAGGGACAGTCTTGCTGTGGAAGAGATGTGAAAGGGTTGGTCCAAGGAGAAACTGCTCCTGTCCCATTAGTCTAGGATGTCCCACTGCAGTGGTCTGGACTTGAAGTGAGCCCATAGTACGGCTGGGATGCATGAGGTCATGAGGCCTAAGACTGACATAGCTTCCCTGAAAGATGTCGTATGGTTCAGGTAGATCTCTGATATCCTGTTCATCAGGGGCCCGATTTTTTTCTTCTGGGAGGAACGTCATCTGTTTGGAGGAATCCAGCAGGGTTCCTAAGAATATACATCTTTTCGATGGATTTAGGTTCGATTTTTGTTTGTGAACTCTAGTATGTACCCTGTTTTTATGATTCCCAGAATCCAAGGATTTGCTGAAATGTTCCGCCAATCTTTGAGAAACAGTGAAAGGCGACCCTCCACTGCCCCCTTGGCGTCATTGTTGGTCCCTATTTTTAGGGTCCTTCTGGGGCCTGAAAAGAAAGGACTTGTTTTTTCTAGGAAATCTCGAGGGTCTAAAGTCCTGTGCCCTAGGGTTAGCGTACCCCCCTCTTTTGTTAATTGGCCCTCTGGGACGAAAAGACTCTCGTTGGCCTTGTTTGTGGCGGGAACCCCTTTTTACTGTCTGATGCCTTTTCCAGCAGGTCATCAAGTGGGGGCCCGAAAAGGTAATCTCCTGAACAGGGGATAGCGCACAGCTTCCCTTTGGATCCGGTGTCCCCCTTCCACGTCTTTAGCCAGATAGCTTGTCTAGCTGAATTCGCCAGGGCCACTGATCTGGCGGAAAGGCGTACCGCGTCTACTGAGGCGTCTGCCAAGAAGTCTGCTGCTTTAGAAAGTGTTGGGAGGGAGGCTAAGATTTGATCCCGAGGGGTCTTGTCTTTCAGATGTACCTCCAGTTGTGCGAGCCACACTTTCAGGGATCTGGCCACACAGGTGGCTGCAATGGCTGGTTTAAAACCCCCCGTAGAGGCTTCCCAGGCTATCTTAAGGTAGAATTCGGCCTTTCTATCCATAGGATCAGACAAGGAGCCTAGATCTTCAAAGGGAAGGGAGTGTTTCCTTGAGATCTTGGCTAATGGAGCATCGAGCCTGGGGATGTTATCCCAGTCCCTGCATGCGTCGTCCTCAAAAGGGATATCCTGCTTTTTCCTTGGACAATCCCTGGCCTAAACATATGCACAAGAGAAAGGGGAACAGTATTAAGTAAGGGAGAAAGTACCGGACTGGAGGACGTGGCATCCGAGCGTTCAGTGCGTCCTGGTGCTTCTCCTGGCGACTCCATAATGGCAGAAGAAGACTGGAGAACGAGCTCCTGTTGTTTCTGGCCTAAAATAGGCCAAAGGATCAGCTGGGAGGCCCTCGCTCCGGACGCTGGAGCACCTCCTCCCCACATGGGTCACTGGAACACCGCCCCCTGGAGTGTTGGACGCGCCCGGAAGTGACGCGTCGCGGCGACCGGACATGCCAGTGAGAGCGCCGGAAAGCCGCCAACGCTGGGTCTGGCCCCTTCCAAGCCGAACGAGCCCCGAGGATTCCCTTCCACGCCAGAAGGCGGCCCGCCATGTGGACCTTAAACCACCATCCTGCTTTGCAGCAGGAGGGGGACGATGGACCGGGAGAGGAGGGAGTACCTATCCCAGACTAAGGTTGCTCCCAAGAGGGAGACTTATACCTTTCCAGAGCACCCCTAGTGGAATAAGGTAAGCCTTGCTAGGGGGTCTGCAATCCCGGGAGAAGTGTCTTTTCCTCAGGAGAATCTTCCATCCGGAGGACAGGAAACCTGACTGGGTGTGTGGAGAGGTGTGTCCATTTTATATCCTCAGGTTTCCTGTCCAGCGGATGGGACGTCTCTCCAGGGGTGCTGTCATAGGTGAATAGGTAAAACTAGCTAATGGTTTCCGCCTGTCACGGTTATGACAGGGTTCCGTTGTTCTTGACGGAACCAATAGCGCTGTCGACTGTGCTATAGATTCCGTCCAAAACTACGGAACCCTGTCACAACCGTGACAGGCGGAAACCATCAGCTAGTTTTCCGTCACCATTCAGTTCAATAGTGAGGGAAATAGAAGCGGAGGTTTCCGTTTGAATTTCCAGCTGAGGGGTTAACCCAACGGAAACCTCAGACGGAACCCCTCATTGGAAATGAACGCTGATGTGAACACACCATAAAGCCTTATTCACACGAACGTGTTATACGTCCGCGCTACGTGCGTGATTTGGACCTATGTTAGTGAATGGGGCCGTTCAGACGGTCAGTGATTTTCACGCAGCGTATGTGCGCTGCGTAAAAAAACTCAACATGTCCTATACTTGCCCGGGTTTTGCGCAGCACGCACCCATTGAAGTGCCTGCCCATGGGTGCGTGCAAATCGCGCTCGGCACACGGAAGCACTTCCGGGTGCTGCGCGTGATTCGTGCAACAGTACTAAAAAGAGTGAATAAAAACAGAAAAGCACCTCGTGCTTTTCTGTTTGTAAACATAAAAACAGAGTGTCATAATGATGCCGGCTGCGCAAAAATCACGCAGCCACGCATCATATGCTGGTGACACACGGACCTTTTCCGCACGCAAAACGGACATGTCCGTGTGAATAAGGCCTAACTGTGACTTGGTTCTTACAATGTCAGAATCTGGACTTTGATACCGATACCTTGTGTAATATTGCGATTCTTGATAGCAAAACGATACTTTGCCAACAGTAAAAACCTACTGAACTTCCGTGTACCTCACATTAATAATCAGCCCCATCAGGTACCCCACAGTCGTGTTAATTACATGGTGGAGTTACTATTCACGTGAGGCAAGGCGCTCTCTCCACTGATGTCTATATGAATTATAGAAAACAGCCGACTTAACTTTTACATAGAGGTTTATTTTTTTGTTTTTCTTAAGAAAATATTTACAGATTTTGCACATTACAAACAGCACAGTTCAGTAAAACAAATAACCATCATTATTTCAGAATAATAAGACCCTGTTCACACAGTTTTTTGCCCCGGAAACCGCGTCCAAAAACATCCAAAAATCGCCTTCCATTGATTTCAATGGGAGACTGAGGCGTTTTTTTTCTCCCCACGAGTGGAAAAAAATGCGCACGGGAAAAAGAAGCGACATGCCCTATCTTCGGGTGTTTCCATCTCTGACCTCCCATTGACATCAATGGGAGGCAGAAAAAAACTTTTTCGCTGCGTTTTTGTCCGCAGCGCACAATGGCCGCGGCCAAAAAAACGTGGCAAACCGCGTGCAAGCAGGTCAAAATCTGCCCCAAAATTCCAGACAGGATTTTGAGGCAGGTTTTTCTGCCTGTAAAAAAACTGTGTGTGTACAGGGCCTAAGACTAAATCAATAAAACAATTATAAAACCAGGAATAAATAAGATGTCTGCACTGTCCAGATGATCTGCTATTCAAAAGTAAAAAAACAAAAACAACTTCAAACCAGGGGATTTGGTGCGGTCATAGTTCCAGCCGGAACTTGGCTAGTAAGGAGAGGTGATCCGAAGAGTTTGTCTCGTTAGGAAGGCCATTAACGCTCCATAGATCTTGCTCGTTGAGAAGTGACAACCGTCCGAGAAGCCGCAGCCCATTACATGGACCCTCGGAGCCTGAGGGGAGAAGACCACAAAAACCTCTGGTTATCAACCACGTAACAGCCGCATGCGGTCCAGATAAGTTGTGCATTCACCCTCATAGCAGTAACGACAATACAACTACAAGGCAAAGAGCAATTGCCCTAAAAAGTCAAATAAAAAATGTACACCAAATACAAAGCTCTTTGCGTGGTCAGGGGCCCACTCAGGACCCCCTTCTATGGGCCAAGAGCTGATCCTACAGAGCTGAGGCAAACTTAAGAGGTCCATGCACTACACGGACAGCCATTCATCTGACTTTCCGCCATGGTGTCCGTCATTTTGACCTAAAGCATGGAGCGCTATTCTGCCGACAGAGGCTCAGAGAGAAGTGTCTGACGGCAGTGTGAATATAGCCGAAGGTTTTATTCCCACGGCTTCATAGTACAAAGATGGCGGACCTGGGGGCCTTCATGAGGCCCCAGCCTGCTATGCCAACCAACAGCACCCCTGGGGGGGGGAGGGGGGGGACGTGTTGGAACATTACAGGGGGGTCGCTCCCCTGTTTTCAGTGATTTAAATGCTGCGGTCGCTATTAACTGCTGCATTTAACAGGTTAAACGAGCAGGATCGCTGCTCGAGCGGGATCCTGCTCGTTACCCGGAAGTGTCGGCTGTAACACACAGCTGACACACTCATCCTATGGAATACTCCCCCTCCCAAAGGTGAGACCCACATCTATAGGGCAATTTATGGCATATCCCAGGGGACAATTATCATTATTAACCATTTATCAGTTTGCGCCATTTTCATCATCGTGTAAAATAATGCGTTTTATAACACTATAGATAAATCTCCCAGTAGTTTTTTTTCTTTTTTAACAAAAACAAAACACACCACAAAAAAAATAAATGATCGCAATAATATTTATTCAAGGATCTGAACACGGGGAAACGAATTTAGACCAGAGTAATAGAAATATCTACCGTGGTCTTTGCGCCATCTAGTGTTGGGTCAAGGGAATCATCTTATCAGCCTTGAACTGGTTGATACATTTAATAATTTATTCATCACATTTTACGTCTCCAGATCAGGGCTTCTCACCACTGGTCGCAGTCTATACCAAAATTTTTAAGAATTACAAATTTTTTACTTAACATTTGTCTTCTTAACACGGTATAACAATAAAATAAGCCCAAAAGCAGTCAGTAATATTGATAAACCAGAGATTGGTGCAGCTACAGAAAGACCTGTGCAGCTTACAATCGCTTCCCCAACTGCACCTTACTAACCACTGGGGGGCGCCACACAGTTTGAAAAGCACCGATCTAGACAACCTGATTGTTTATAACGTAACTTTCAACTATAAACCGGATATTGCGCAAATCTCTGTAGTCCGGTACTGAGCAAAAATACTGAAAACATTTTTCAATTTGGATTTACCTGGAAACCTGAAATCATAAAACATGGAACGTAGGACAAACCAATGGGAGGATGTGAATGGGTCCGAAATTACGGATAAAAAATACGGTCGTGTGCATAAGGCTGTATTTACACTAGGGATGTCACGATGCCAGAATTTGGACTTCAATACCGATGCTTCGTGAAGTATTGCAATACTTGATACCAAAACGATACTTTTGCCAATAATAATAAAATAAAAAGTTATTCCGTTTTCAGATGTGAGGCGCGTGGTATGATGAATTTTGAAACTCCACGTGCCTCACATAATGAACAACATTGGGTTAATGTGTGAGGTACATGATGGGGTCAATTACTATTAACGTGAGGCACATGGAGGTTCCAAATTCATCACACCACGTGCCTCACATTAATAAGTGAAAGAAAGCAGTTTTCTATCTGTTATTACGGTCGCGACGATACTGATATAGGTGTATATTTTATGTAGAGACTTATTTTAATTTTTATTGTAATGTGTGTGCTTTTTTATTTTATTTAACATTACTTTATTATTTTTTTTACTATTTTTAAACTTTAATGTACTGGCATATATCTTATATACTGATTGTACACAGTCAGTTGTTAGGACATATCTAGGTATGCCCTAACAGGAAATATGGTCAGACAGCCCTGAGGTCCTTCAATGGATCCTGGGCTGTCCGCCCATATATGGTATGGCCCTCGATCTCGTCACAGGGATTCCGGTGACGGGCTCCAAGGGGCACCCCCCCATCTCATTTTCCCCTGATTGCTGCAGTTCGCTGTGATTGCAGCATCCAGGAGAATAGCGGCGGAGATGAGAGGTTTCTCTGTCTTCGCCGTTATAGAGCGGGACGGCGGCTGTGTAATACATGGAGTTAGAAACGATCCTTTACGTCAAGTGTAAGGCCTCATGTACAGAACGTTTCTTTTTCCTCCCGTAAATACGTGTCCGTTGTCACCAGTATTCCACCCGTATTTACGGACCCGTTTTCTCTGCACTAATCGGCAGCCCCTTCTCTCTAGCAGTGCTGGAAAGAGAGAAGGGGAAACCCTTTCGGGCAGAGTTTCCGCAGCGATTGAAAGTAAAAGAAGTTCATACGTACCGTTGTCTTGGTGACGCATCCCTCTTTTGACATCCAGTCCGATCTCCCTGGATGACGCGGCAGTCCATGTGACCGCTGCAGCCTGTGATTGGCTACAGCGGTCACATGGGATGAAACGTCATCCCGGGAGGCCGGACTGGAGGAAGAAGCAGGTAAGTTACTTTTTAATACTATTAACTCCAGCGGTAGTCACTGTCCCGGGTGCTGAAAGAGTTACTGCCGATCAGTTAACTCTTTCAGCACCCTGGACAGTGACTATCCCCTGATGTCGCCTAGCAACGCTCCCGTAATTACGGGTGCACACACGTAGCCACCTGTAAATACGGGAGCCCCATAGACTTCTATTGGCCTGCCCGGGCCGTAATTACGGCCTGAAATAGGACATGTTCTATATTTTTCAACGGCACGGGCACCTTCCCATAAGCATACGGGAAGGTACCCGTGGCCAATATAAGTCTATGGTGCCCGTGATTACGGCTCGTAATTACCGGCGTTTTTACGTTCGTGTGCATGAGGCCTTAGGGGATGAAAATGTATTTTCTGACTGCCGGAAATCTTTTCTATCTATCTGAAAAGTATTAGACATTCCTCTCTAGTGACAATTGTTATCGCTATGATCGTAGCATGTAACTGGTATCGCTAAAGAAGGGGTCAGCGGATTTTACGCAAAAAAATAAAAATCGGGTACAGACAGGGTAGGCACAGTGTAAAATGTATAAACATTGATATTTGTGTGGTTGTGTAGTGCGACTTTTTCAACATCGGGAACCAGACGCTGGTCAACATCCGGGTTGTGGAGTCAATAAACGGCCTAATAAAGGCGCAAATGGGTGATTATTAGAGGAGCTACTGCTCATTTTCTCACTCCTTTTCTGGATAAAAAAAATGAATACAAAAATACACCAGTGTGTTTCAATCAGAGAGCAAGTATGCTCTGACTGAGAAGGGGGTGATAACATTAACTTTTCTTCATGTTACCACTCTCATACAGCCATACAGGGACAGGAGGAGGATCACAGCTTCTCCTCCTCTCCCTCTCCACTCAGGCGGAAGAGAAGGTTGCAAATATATGCAGCTCCCACTTCAACCTGCTTGAATTAAGGCTGTGTCAGTGGCACACAGGATGTGATCGCTCCTACCTGGCTGCCTGAAGACATCATTGTGTTCAGCGGAGTAAAAGATGTAATCCACAGTGATGGCGGACTTGGAGTGACAGGTTGTGATCTCAGGCATTCCAGTGTCAGGGAAGTAATGAGAGTATGCAGAGGACAGGCTGAAGTGATGCCACAAATTAGAATCCACCCTATTCAAACAATTAGGGAAGAAAAAGTAGAATGAAATACTCAGAACATTCTCATTACCTTTTGTTAAACTACCCTTAAAGTCTGGTTAAAGCCTACGGACCCCTTTAAAATTAAAATATATATTTTTACAGATGTTACACCATGTTTTATACTAGAATCTTCGTTCCATTTCAGACCCCCTGATGTACAGTTTGCAACCTGCTTCTAGCTTTATTCCTGCACCATTCTGTGGTGGGAAAACACGTGTGATCTCCCCTCCCCTCTCCCTGCAGACGGCCGTGTGTGCTTTCCTCCCTATCTACACTCTGATACTGACAGCCTGTGTGATCTGCCCTCCCTGGAGACGTAAAGCTTTCCTTCCTCTACACACTCTGATCTGCCATGTACAACCTCCTCCCCGATCCCTGCTTGTTATCATTAAGGGTATGTTCACACGGCAAACAAAAACCGGCTGGAAATACGGAGCGGTTTTTAAGGCAAAAATAGCCTCTGATTTTTAACCGTTTTTTAAACCACAAGCATTTGAGGCGAACGTTTGTGGAGCGGTTTCTCTATTGACTCAATAAAAAACTGCGACATGCTCTTTTTTACGCGCCGTTTTTACAAACAGCTACGTAAAAAACGCCCTGTGGGGAATGGAACGCAGTTTTTCCCCTTTAAAAATCAATGGGCAGATGTTTGGAGGCGTTCAGCCCCCGTGTTGTCAGACATTTTTTGGGTCCATTTACGACACAAAAAAAGGATGAAAATTGGTGTTCACATCAGCGTTCGGTTCCGTTGATGGATTCAGTCAGACCTTTCAGTTGGAGGAACCCATCAACGGAAAGGCAAACCTAAACCATAGCTTCAGTTTGCATTACCATGGATTTCGAATGCGCTATGGTTTCCGCCAAACAGAATCCATCAGTAACGGAAACATTACCATTGAAATCAATGGTAATGCAAATGGAAGCCATATTTTGGTTTGCCTTTCCGTTGATGGGTTCCCCTCGACGGGAAGGTCTAGCGTTACCCATCATGGGAACCTAGCACTGATGTGAACAGGCTCTAACACAGAGAAGGGAGGGGAAGAGCAGATGAGTCATCCAGGACAAGAAGATAAAACGATCTAAAAAGCAGCAGGACTTCAGCTATGTTCAGGGGTTACTAACTACAGCAACTAAATGGTAGAATTTTTTTAATGAAGACTATTTAGAAAGTTGATTTTGCACAAAAGGAAGCAAAAGAACAATAATAATAAAATAAATATATATATATTTGAATGACTGCGCAATAACTTGTTAAGCAAAAAAACAATTCACAAATATGCTATTTCCTTTGTGTAAAAACGTATCACTTCAGGTATAAGCCATTTTTGGGCTTTAGGACCCTTTAGAACTTTTTATTTTTGCAGGACAAGTTGCAGTTTCTGCACAAACCATTTTGGGGTACGTTTACTTTTTCAGAATTAGGGTCAAGCAAGAAACAGATGTTATTTACGGAGCTAAAATAAAGTATCTACTTAAAGTACAGTTTGTTATGGTTACGCAACTTCCGGGAATACAAAATTACCAAATATGTGGGGGTTCGTCTCTGTTCATATCTGCGTTGGGGTCCCGTTTTGATGATCCGTCTGAGCTTTCCTTCAGAACGGGACCCTGAACAGGCACAAACTGAGACGAACGGAAACCAGAGGTTTCCGTTTCCATCACCATTGATTTCAATGGTGACGGATCCGGTGCCCGTTGCTGTCAGTGAATAAGAACATTCTTGTTTACATTCAGTGCATTAAACCCATATAGGTCTATTCCTGCTCTCAGCTGAGAAGTAGATACAATTGTATCTAGAGAAGCCTCTGGTGGGTTGCTGCAATGTATCAGTCTGGAGTCCAGGCCTTGCAAGGACGGGATGCAATTTATTTTTGGTCTTAAAATTGTGCCAAAAGCAAAGCGTATTAGGCTCTGTTCACATCTGCGTTGGGGTCCTGTTCTGACGTTCCGTCGGAGAATTCCGTCAGAACGGGACCCTGAACAGACACAAACTGACACGAACGGAAACAAGGGGTTTCCGTTTCCATCACCATTGATTTCAATAGTGACGGATCCGATGCACAACAGAGACAAACGGAAACCATGGGCACCGGATCAGTCACCATTGAAATCAATGGTGATGGAAACCTCTGGTCTCCATTCGTGTTCCTAATTACAGGTTAGGGAACCCCACTGGTATGTCATCATAGGCCTTTACAAGAGGCAGCCCTGGTGACTTATCAAGTCCCAGACAGTCCCCCAGTGATGCCAGTTAGCGCCGCGATGTCGGCTGAATATAACAGCTGTCCTCCCACCATTGATCACGTGGGGACAGTGTTAGTGCTCGAGTGGTCACTGACACAATAGTACGTGAAGATGCCTGAACTTCCCTAAAAGCCCTTGACATACCATTACACCAAAGCGTTTAGGAAGGGGCTGAAGACCTAGACCCAGAGAATGAAGCCCACTGCAGTGTTCAGCAGTCCATGCTTCACATAATAGAATCTAAGCTAGCTACGATTTGCGCCAATTTCTGCCGTAAATTTGTCAGCCCGTATGTTTAGAAGTGGCGAGAGCGGTGTAAAAAGTTTAAAAAAAAGTAACATTTTTGCACATTACAGGCGTGTGCCAAAATTTGCGCCTTTTTTCCACCACTAAGTGGCATAAACTTCTTAATAAATTCACCGTTAAAGTTAGAACCGGGTGCAAATGATTAAAATAGGGTTAGAGAAAATCTCCCATTAGTGCAGCATTCAGCCTCCTATGCAGATGTATCTCCATGGTAACAGACTACAAAGAAATCTTGTGCAGTCTGATCCTGCAGTTACATTACCATCCATCCGTCCCTTAGTTCTTGTTATCCTACCAAATGACACAAAACTATAGGAAATTTGATACAAACCATCTGCATAATTTTATTTTTGATGTATTGGAACAAGAAAGAAAATTGGTTGTGAAGGTGGACCTTCCTTTCAAAGCCAAAATACCTTATATCGGGTTCCTTGGTCTGCTCATCCGTCTTTTCTACGATTTGTCCTTCCAAGCTCCCCTCTGAAAAATAAACCCGCTGCAGTAACCACAAACATAGCAAAATTACTATGACATCGCCTTACATAATGTAGGTTTATTTCCCTTCTTTTGCCCCAGTGTAATCTGCAAGGTTTGTGGTGAGGGCGAGTACTAGAGGGGAGTGGGCAAACGGGACACGGACATCTTTAAAGGGAATGTTTACCTTTAAACAGAATTTTGCAGAGATATGTATAATATATATATATATATATATATATATATATATGATTAATCTACATAAAATGTTGAGTAACTTGGGAATACACTATTACTTATCTTGAGTTACATCCTGTATTAGGCAGAGTTTATACGACCATGGTATACGTCCGTGGCACAATGGCCGTCACACGGACGCCTCTATTTCAATGGGGCCGTTCACACGCCCGTCGTTTCAACGGACCGTGTGAAGGGTCCTTTGAAAAATAGAACATATCCTATTATGTTCCGTTTTCATGGATCCCTCGATAGACAAGTCTATGGGGATACGCGAAAACGGGATCCGCACAGAGGCCAACTCGGACATGAAAAACGGCTGTTTTTCACGTCAGAGTTTCCCCACGTTCGTCTGAATTCGGCCTTATAGAGCGGAAATCCTTCCCAGCATGGTAAACAAGAACGTCGCAAAGGGAACTGAAAAGTCAAGGAGAATGCAATGTGTAGGGCAGGATAGTAGGATTGCATTCTGCTAGGAAATGGAAGAGGAGTGAATGTTTTGCCCTATTCACATTAAGACAAACGGCTCGGGATTCGCCGACCATAGAACAGAATGAGATTTGCTTATTCTCTTAAAATTGCCAAAAGCAAATCTTAAACTAAATTGATTTGCCTAATGAACCAGAGAAACACTCGTTTCTACATTGTGAAAAGAATCAGATTTTATGGTGCAAGAATATGACAATTACAGATGAAAAAAAAAATTCAGTCCCAATTCGACACACACAATTTCCGTCTTTAGGATGCGTTAGGGCTGGGCGATCAAATTAATTTGATTAATTCAACCTCAAGGACTCTCACGTTTCTGTTTAACAGAATCGTAGAATCAATTCTTTAGTGGCGCCGTCACGCCGTGCAGCGGGAGGAAGCTCCGCCCCACCGCTCGTCACTTCCTGGTCCGCCCCGTTCTGCCTCTGCTTCCCCATGGAACTGCTGTTCTGTACTGAACAAAATGATACAGCACGGAACAGCAGTTCAATGGGAAAGCAGAGACTCCCAGTACATAGCAGCACCGCACTAGATACCACCCCTTGTGGATCGCACCCCCCCTTGTACCTTATAGATCGCACCACAACCCCCCCTTATAGATTGCACCGCTGCAGATAGCAGCACAAATCCCCCCCCCCCACTCTTATAGATTACGCCGCTGCAGCTCCCACTAGGACCTGAATCTCCCCGGCCAAAGTGTTGGCAACCTCTAACTGGGAATTCAGCTCCAAGTGTGATTACAGTGGCGCAATCTACAAGGAAGGGGGGTGCGATCTAAATGCGGGGTTGCGATCTACAAAGGAGGCGGGTAGTGGGATGTACATGTGGGGTGCTATCTGCAAGGGGGAGCCGCACTGTCTAAATGGGCACTGTTGCACTATATTGGGGGGGTGGCACTATGTGAGAATTGTGGCACTGTCACTATATGTGGGCCCCTTATCACTATATGTGGGGACTATGTCACTCTTTCACTATATGTGGGTGCTGGGGCACTATCTACCCTGACAAATTAAATCCACCTTTTTTTTTTTTTAATAACGGCCATGAAAGACGGACTGGAAATGGACGACACACTGATGCAAAATTTACATGAAAAACTGACCATTGATCAGTTTTTAATGGCCATTTTTTTTTTCACTGTCGTGTGATTGTAGCCTAAATAACTATGATGCCAGGCGTCCCATTCGCATGAACCGTGATCGGGCCGCGAAATCCGGCTGAAACATGGACTGTTTTTCACGGTCCAGTGAATCCGGCAATGTTGGGGACCGGCTGAGGTGGTGACGGGGAGAGATGGATGTTGGTGCACGCAGCGTATCATTGATTATAGATTTTGTTAACCTGTTTCCTGCCAGGGAACACAGAAGTTATAATCAATTAGATACATTTTTTCAATTGTATTTATGATAAAATAAAGTATTTGCAGTTACGTACAATAATCATAGAAATATATGTTAAAGTTACTTATATAAAGAAAATTTTATTTAAATTATCGCTTGGTATTACGGTTAAACAGAAAAAAAAAAATACAAAATTAAAATCGAAAAATCACCCAAAACGTTGAAGAAAAAAAATAAATAAAAATCTAGATTTTATTTTTGACAAAATCGCCCAGCCCTAGGGACGCGTTGATGAATCTGGGGTGAGGACAGAAGCAGGAACGCATCCTAAAACCGTGCGCTGAAGATGCAGGAATAATAGTGAAGATTGTACCTGGCGTCTCATCCTTTCCTGGAGAGTCATACACACATTTCTGGGTAATCCCCAGGCTTTTTGGCCATATTGGAATAGACAGAATCCTTTGTCCTTTTGAGTACCTCTCTTGGCCGGATACCTAAAAAAATAAAAATAATTTGATCAGTTTTAAGTTGTTTTTTTTTTTGGTGATCCATTTGCTCATTAAAAAAGGACAATAAACCTACGAACGGTCAGTCTGCAAGAACTTCCACAAACACTACAACTTTGCCTCCCGGCTTTCCATGTTTGGCAGGATCAGAGGTATTGGGGGGAGGGTTTAGTCTTGCTTGGTCTCCATTGATCGGGCCGCCACACCCAAATGGGGAATGAAGGGAGATCATTTATTTTGGAGTTGCGAAGACAGCAGATCAGATGGAACTTGCACCTATCAGACATATCTTGTGGCTATGCCATAAAGGTCTATGAGGGAATACCCCTTTAAGGGATTAACACACGATCATGTTCTCATAAGATTTAGGATTCAGCTGATTATTACCTTCCCGATGGTCAATCCCTCATAGTAAAGAGTCCCCTCTTTTACAAACCGATGAAGCGGTGACCCCGGCACAGAGTTGAAATCGCCGCATAAGACAATGGGGCAGAACCTCCCATCCTGTATTTGCGCGACCTCAGTAATCTCCGCCAGGAGAATGGCCAGCTGGGTGAGTTTGATATCGCCTCGCCTGGGGTTGTACAGGAGGTGGGTGTTTGCCACACAGATCATCGGGACGTCTCTTCCTCTGGTTTTAGGTTGTAATATCAGCACCAAACCGATGTTGTCCCTGTCTAGAAGGGCGATATTCTGCCGGAAATATTCCACAGGTTTCACTAGCTTTAAGTTAAATTTATCAGATTTGAAGCAAATGGCGCAACCATCGGGTTTACTTCCAGTGCGGACCTTGTATTCACAGATGTAACCTGGAGCACAGGGAAAAATAAATAAATAAAATAAAACCCCTCTAAATATAATATCACAGACTGCAGTATATAAACGTTTCTAAAGTTTCAAATCCAATACGCGGAGTGCGGCGTTCTTGCTTTATTTGACATTACTCGGGCTGGTTTCCCCAGTGTATAGAATGACACTTCTATTATGAGAATTAAGGGGGTTGTTGGAGGTTAAAAACAATCGTCTCCTTTTTTTCTCTAGTTCAAAGGCGGTGTCCGATATCGCAGCGCGGTCCTAATTAAGGGAATATAATAGAGCTGCAATACCAGACACAAACCATGGACAAGAACGGAGCCGTTTATGGAAAGAAGCAAAAAAAAACAAAAACCTTTAATGCTCTTTATTACTAAATGTTTATTGCATTGGTTTCTCAGACATTATCACTATAAAAAAAAAAAAGAACTAAATAAAAACTCGAATCATACAAACTCGAGAGTGCTGCATACCGAGGGCTTCCAAATTGGGCTTGATCTGTTCTTGATAGTGATCGTCTTGAACTTCTTGTAAACAAAGAATCTGAAACAGAACAAGATTTACATATGAGGTGGCACAATGTGCACAGTCTTCATGGGGGGGGGGGTCAATATAAACACATTTCGGGGTCCATACAAAAACCCCCCAAAAAAACATAAAATTTCATTGACGACATGGTCCAACAGCTGTAAACCCCCCCTCCTGATTAATGGAGAATTGGCTGCGCATGGCTCGGAGTCCTTTCTCTGGACTGTGTGATGGGGATAGCAGACGGACTCCACAAATCTAAGGGCATGTTCACACGCACAAGTAAAAGCTTACTGAGCTTTTTTCAGAGACCGTCTCTGATTTTCAGCCGTTTTTGAAGCTGAAAACGTTTTGTGAGGCATTTTTTGCTAGACGTTTCTGGAGCCGTTTTTCTATTGACACAATGAAAAACAGCTCCAAAAACAGCTCAAGAACGGACATGCTTTTTACGCACTTTTTTTTTTTTTTTAAAACCGCGGCATAAAAATAAAAAAAAACACCCCGTCTGAACACAACGCCGTTTTTTTCAATGGGCAGATATTGCAAGCTTTTTAGCTACCGTTTTTTCAGGTGATTACATGAACATACCCTCGTTTTTATTAAGATACGTCATAAGACCACTCCCCATCTATACCATGCTTTTGTAGCCCCCCCCATTACCAGACGGCAGCGTAGTGTAGGAAATAACATGATGGTTGCACTAAGCCAGTGGCCCCCCCAACCTGCAACTGTCCAGCTGTTGCCAAAACTACCACTCCCGGCTGCAAACCTACAACCTGCGGTTGTCAGGGCATGCTGGGAGTTGTAGTTTAACAGTTTTGCAACAGATGGAGAACCACAGGTTGAGTCCTCTACATTAACACGTCATGTGTCTGGTCTACAGAGGATGCTAAACTGCTGTCTGTTTCCAAGGGCAACAAGCGGAATTTCTAAAGAATCTCTGGGTGAGAGTAGAACACGAGACATAACGAATAGTACAAACAGGGGCAGATCTAGCCAAACAGTAAAAAAACAAAACAAAAAAAAACTGTCCTTGTTGCTCATAGCAATTAATCATGGCACAACTTTCATTTTTCCAGAGCAGCTCGAGAAGTGAAAGCTGCACTGTGATTGGTTGCTATGGGCAACAAGGACTATTTATAAATACCATGGGACAGATTTATTGGAAGTTATTCAATAATAGGCCTTGTTCACATAGCGGAAAATTCATGCTGAAACGGACGCGTTTTCTACATGAGAATCCGTATGCAAACCGCTTGTACAAAGCCTACCATGAAAACCACTACGAGAAATAAGAGAAATAAATACAAATATACCACAAAAAAAACCCCAACATAATATTTGGTATCGCCGGGTTCTCAATAGTTTAAACTATTACAATATAACATTATTTAATCCGCAGGGCAAAGTGATAAGAGTATGGCGACAAAAACAACTTTTTTTTTTTTTTTTAAAGCGAAGCCAAAGAACAATAAAAGCAGGTTTTTTTGGGGGGTTTTTTGTTGTTTTTTTTCAATTCCACCACACAATTTTTTTTTTCTGTTTCCCAGGACATTATATAGTACTTCAAATGGATAATAATAATAATAATAATAATAATAATAATAATATATATATATATATATATATATATATATATAAATAAAATACAGCTTGCCCCGCAAAAACAAAAGTCTTTACACCGCTCCATTGACAGAAAAAAAAACAAAAAAAAAACATATGGCCATTGGATGGCAGGGAGGGGAAAAATGAAAAGGCAACATTTCCTGGCCCTTAGGCTATGTTCACACGGAGTATTTTGGGGGAGGAATATCTGCCTCAAAATTCCGTTTGGAACTTTGAGGCAGATTTTCCTCTCCCTGCACGCCGATTTTCGCACCGTTTTTCGCCCGCGGCCATTGAGCGCCGCGGGCATAAAACAGCGCAAAATACGCTTTCTCCTGCCTCCCATTGAAGTCAATGGGAGGTCAGAGGCGGAAGCGCCCGAAGATAGGGCATGTCGCTTCTTTTTCCCGCGAGGCAGTTTTACTGCTCGCGGGAAAAAGACGCCGACGCCTCCCATTGAAATCAATGGGAGGCGTTCTCGGGCCGTTTTTGCCGAGTTTTGCGACGCGGTTTCCGCGTCAAAAAACTCGGCAAAAAATACTCCGTGTGAACATCCCCTTAAAGTGGTTTTCCAGGTTCTGACAACTGATGACCTATCCACCGTGGGGTCCGACACCCGGGCCCCGCATAGATCAGCTGCTCCGGTGCCTCCGTGCAACGGACGTATATGCCGGAAGCAGTTGGCTCCGGCCACGGAATAGCGGCCGAGCTGCAGTACTGTTCAAGTGAATAGGAGCGGACCTGCAGTTCTGCAGCACGGCCGCTATGCAATGGTCAGAGCCAACCGCTTCTGGCTCCGTCCATAGCATTATGCACCACAACATCCGGTGCCCGCAGGTCCCTTCTGGATATGGTTTCTGCAGAGTATTCTGTGTAAAAAACAGCATCTGGTAGCCACATGAAGATTATCCCCATTGAATGGGAGTAATCTCCGTGCAGAAATGCGGTTGGTTTTACTTCAAAACTGCAGCAGAAATCAGAGAGTCAGCCGAAAATTTGTGCTGTGGCTTTTCAGCTACTTCATTGTCGGGGAAACCCCCTCCCCCCCAAAAAAAAGGGTAGAGTACAAATAGCCTTATATCTGACCTCTGATATATCAAACATAACGTCACACTATAAAGAAGCGCCCCCTTCCTTTCCTCAGATATACAGAACACTGAAGTTTAGAAGAATCTTAATGTTTACCACTGCGGACTATCCTTTTTTGATCAAAGGGTATCCCTGATGCTAGAACCGCTCCTGCAATTAGCTGTATTCTGCAGCGCCACCACAGGGGAGATGAAGAATTACATGGTGCCTAATGAAAGTATCATTGTAACATGGACAGGCTCCAGTCAGGCTAATAGATCCTGAATAAAGGACCCCTCTATAAACTCAGAATTCTATAATAAGGTATTTGAAGATGACTTTACTGTACCCGACAACTTCTTTAGAATGGTAAAAGTCCTCCTACTTACATCAGCATTCATTTCTTGCAGCTCTCGTAGAATGTTCGGGAGCCGGTAATTCCAGAATAGGTACGGCCGCCGGCAATGGCTGTACAAACTAGAGTTGTCTTCTAGCAGGTCTTGGGATAAGATGTTATAAGACATCACCGTGAAGTCAAACTTCCCTTCACTAGTTCTCTCATGGTTATGAGGGCTGAAGTCCTCCCATCTTCTCTTTATTTCAGCTGTGGAGCAGGAGAAGTCAATTCTGCATCACTAGGTACGTACGTGTCTGGTGCCGCAGTGACCCATATTACTAATAAATACAACCCCTTCCCTTTATTTAGCCATCACAGAATCACGTGTCAGACAGGCAGGGGAGACAGGCAGGGGAGACAGGCAGGGGAGACAGGCAGGGGAGACAGGCAGGGGAGACAGGCAGGGGAGACAGGCAGGGGAGACAGGCAGGGGAGACAGGAACTCTGCCTTCCCCTATGCACACAGAGGACTTGTAATTCAATGCCAGCTCACCTTTCAATCATTTTTGCCCGTGATCAATTTTAAGAGAAATACCTCCCCCATATGTACTCAACACTAAATCCTGATATATTATTTAACAATTATCTCAGGGCTTAATAGGAGCCAGTAAAAACTACAATATACTGCAATACATAGGTATTGCAGTGTTTTGTACCAGAGATCTAACGATGGCTAGTTCAAGTCCCATAGGAGGACTAAAGAAAAGTAGGTTAAAAATGTTTAGTTTTTAGTAATGTAAAAAAATATATATAAATATAATAATAATAATAATAATAATAATAATAATAATAATAATATGAAAGCCAAAAAAGTAAAGAAATAAATACAAATATACCACAAAAAAAAAAACAACATAATATTTGGTATCGCCGGGTTCTCAATAGTCTAAACTATTACAATATAACATTATTTAATCCGCAGGGTAAAGTGATAAGAATATGGCGACAAAAACAACTTTTTTTTTTTTTAAAGCAAAGCCAAAGAACAATAAGGGTATGTGCACACACACTAATTACGTCCGTGATTGACGGACGTATTTCGGCCGCAAGTCCCGGACCGAACACAGTGCAGGGAGCCGGGCTCCTAGCATCATACTTATGTACGACGCTAGGAGTCCCTGCCTCGCTGCAGGACAACTGTCCCGTAGTATAATCATGTTTTCAGTACGGGACAGTTGTCCTGCAGCGAGGCAGGGACTTCTAGCATCGTACATAAGTATGATGCTAGGAGCCCGGCTCCTTGCACTGTCTGGTCCGGGACTTGCGGCCGAAATACGTCCGTCAATTACGGACGTAATTAGTGTGTGTGCACATACCCTAAAGCAGGTTTTTTTTAATTCCACCACCCAATTTTTTTTCCTGTTTCCCAGGACATTATATGGTACTTTAAATGGTTAAAAAAAGATATATATATATATATATATATATATATATTACAGCTTGCCCCACAAAAACATATGTCTTCACACCGCTCCATTGACAGAAGAAAAAAAAAAAAGCATATGGCCATTGGATGGTAGGGAGGGGAAAAATGAATAGGCAAAATTTCCTGGCCCTTAAAGTGGTTTTCCAGGTTAGGTCATCAGTACATGATCTGTGGGGGTCCGACACCCGGGCCCCGCACAGATCTGCTGCTCCAATGCCTTCGTGCACCGGACGTACATGCCGGAAGCAGTTCGCTCCGGCCACGGAATAGCGGCCGAGCTGCTGCTCTGCTCCTATTCAAGTGAATAGGAGCGGACTTGCAGTTCTGCCGTATGGCTGCTATGCAATGGTCGGAGCCAACTGCTTCTGGTTCCGTCCATAGCATTATGCACCACAACATCCGGTGCCCGCAAGCCACCGGAGTGGCTTATCGGTGCGAGGTCTGGGTGTCGGACCCGCACTGATGACATATCCGTTGGATAGGCCATCAATTGTCAGAAGCTGGACAACCCGTTTAAAGGGGTTCTCTATGAGGAGTACCACTGTCTATATTATTAACCCCCTTCAATGTTCATCCATCGCACACAAACCTCCTGTAATATACATTATCGTTGTTAGGTATTTTTTGACATCCTTACCTTTACCTTCTGTTTGTGGACTGGTGGGGTCAAATATCTTTGGTGTTCCCTGTATGGGTGGAGCCCGTAAATCACTTGCCGGAGGGTAGGGTCTTTTTGCCCACGGTCCTCTGTACTCATCGTCCTCTATGCCTTTCTTTCGTTTTCTAAATGGTTCATCTCCTTTTGCGTCCATATTGAAATTAGACGTGTGAAGCCACGATGAATGAGTAGGGAACCAAGGAAATATATGGCTGCCCGGCAGGGCAGTTCTATGGGGACCAAAATAATGATATGGCCTTGAATTGTCCTGAGGATGCCAGTTGTTCACAGGAAAGAAAGAAAACGGCTGGTAATGTCCAGTCCACCATGGGTACCTAAGGAAATTTCCACTCATGCATACGGGTCGTGAGTGACTGGCACGGGTAATACATCTGCCACCCACGGTCTGCAGATGACGAGGCAACATCGGATACCCTGTGGAGCACATAGGTCAATAGGGAATAAGAGGTCACAATACACGGTTTTCTGGAAAATCGGGGGCACAAACATTCTGGCCAAAACGAAACTTTCCCATGTGCTCCATTCTGGTATTCCATGTGTCAGTCTCCCACCTGTTATTTATCTCTATATATCAGACTGGGATGGTTGCTTAGCAGCAGTGTGAATCCGGCTCGGTGACGCTTTCTCTACTTGAGTCTATGGAGGTCTATGTGTCACCCATCACAGGCTTCAGCAGTTCCTGTACCGCACTAGTTACACACAGGGGGGGGGGGGCAGAAACTTCTATCATCCGCTGCCACTGATACTGAGACAGGTTCCTGTCACACAGGTATAATGTAGAAGAATACAGTGCAGCCTCCTTGTCTGTATACTTATGGTTTCTCGGCTTATTTAGGAGAACATAGAGAGAAAGATAATCACAGTGTCCCTCAGCAGAAATAGTATGGTATTTAGTTGGTCAGGTGATGCTGTGCTGAAGCATCATGGGATTTATAGCAAAGCAGAGAGGAAGAGAAAGCTGGGGAAATTAAGAATCAAGATGGAGGCTTTTTTTTTTTTAAAGCACAGACAAGGCAGAAGTTCAAAAAGTAAGTACAGTATACCTAAAAGAAGTGTGGAGAGTGGTATACAGTCAGGTGGGGGGTGCAGACGTGGAAAGTTGTGTTTGTACTGGAGATCTTCTTTAAAGAGACTGTCACCAGTTCATAACTGTCCTATCTCCTACCTAATCTAATAGGCGCTTTAATGTAGATACGTTTTTGTTTTTTTTTTACTTTTATTTTTGAGCAAGTTATGATAATTTTTAGTTTTATGCTAATTTGTTCTAAATGCCAAACTGGGAGTTTTTTTAAACTTTTCACCAAGTAGGCGTCGTATAGAAAAGTGTATGGCTCTGACAAATCAGCGTCATACACATTTTTCATTCATGCCCAGCTTATCAGCACAGCGTGATCTTGCGAGGTCACGCTGTGACGGGACTTCCTCCCACAGGTCCTTCACCGGAGCCATGGAAGACAGTACAGACATCGCCTCCAGCCGCTGCAGATTCGGATAACCGTCCTGGCACGGCTGTTGAAGGACCTGCAGGAATAAGTGACGTCACAGCGCGATCTCGCGAGATCACGCTGTGCTGATAAACAAGCTGGGCGTGAATGAAAAAAAAGTGTATGACGCTGATTGGTCAGCGTCATACACTTTTCTATACGACGCCCACTTGGTGAAAAGTAAAAAAAACAACGCCCAGTTGGGCATTTAGAACAAATTCGAATATAACTAGAAATGATCATAACTTGGTCAAAAATAGACGTTTTTCAAAAATACAAAAACTGTTATTTACATTAAAAAGAGCCTATTAGATTAGGTGGGAGATCGGGAGTTATAAACTGGTGACAGAACCTTTTTAAACTTGCATGAGAGTGTCACACAGCTTTCCCAAAATCATGAATGGCAAAACTTATGTAACGCTATAAGAGAAGGAGACGTATCACTGAAAAACAAGATTTACCAACACAGAAGAGCAAAGGCTGAACCAGCTGAGTGACAACCCCTGCATTAGACGTAATGGCAGTCATTATAGTGGTCACCCTGCTTCCACAGAAGAGGATTGTGCAATCTTATCCCCCAATCTTAAAAAAGTTGTCCAGTTTGGGGGGTGGGTTTTTATACATCCGGACCCCGCAACAATCAGCTGTTCTGGCTGCCTCCAGGTGCCAAAAGCAGATGGGTCCGTACACTGTATAGCGGCCGTGCTGCAGCTCTGCTCTTAGGGTATGTGCACACACACTAATTACGTCCATAATTGACGGACGTATTTCGGCCGCAAGTAGTGGACCGAACACAGTGCAGGGAGCCGGGCTCGTAGCATCATAGTTATGTACGATGCTAGGAGTCCCTGCCTCTCCGTGGAACTACTGTCCCGTACTGAAAACATGATTACAGTACGGGACAGTTGTCCTGCAGAGAGGCAGGGACTCCTAGCGTCGTACATAACTATGATGCTAGGAGCCCGGCTCCCTGCACTGTGTTCGGTCCGGGACTTGCGGCCGGAATACGTCCGTCAATTACGGACGTAATTAGTGTGTGTGCACATACCCTTAGTCAAGTGAACAGGAGTAGAACTGTGGCTATACAGCGGTCCGAGCCATCTGATTCCGGCGCCTGGAACAGCTGATCGGTGTGGGGTTTGAGTGTCAGACCCACACCAATCCTATACGGATTATGCCATGAAGTATAAAAAAAAAACAAAAAAAAAAAAACAGCCCCTGACCTGGACAATCCTTTTAACACCTTCCCGCCGCAGCCCTTTTTCAGAAATTTCATTTTCGTTTTTTCCTCCCCACCTTCCAAAAGCCATAGCGTCTTTATTTTTCCGTCTATATAGTCCTATGAGGGCTTGATTTTTGCGGGACGAGTTGTAGTTTTTCGTAGCACCATTTATTTTGCCATAATGTACTAGGAAATGGGGAAAATTATTTGTGGGGTAGAAAATGAAAAAAAAAACAGCGATTCCTCCATGGTTTCTTGCGCGCCGTTTTTACGGAATTCACTGTGTAATTAAAACAACATGTTAACTTTATTCTGTGGGTCAATACGATTACGGCGATACCAAATATATATCGTTTTTTCTATATTTTACTACTTTTACAAGTAAAAACCTAAGTGTAAAAAATACAATTTATTTCGTGTTGCCAAATTCTGAGAGCCGTAACTTTTTTATTTTTCTGTCGATGTGGTATGAGGGCTTATTTTTTGCGGGATAAGCGGTAGTTTTTAATAATACCATTTTGGGTTACATGCGACGGTTTGATCACTTTTTATTTCATTTTTTGTGGGAGATGAGGTGACCACAAAATATAGACTCTGGCGTTTACAATTTTTTTTTTTTTTACGGCGTTCACCGTGCGGGTTAAATAATGATATATTGTAATAGTTCAGACTTTTACGGACGTGGCGATACCAATTATGTCTATTTTTTTACTATGCTCTAGGGGGAAAATGGGAAAAGGGGGGTTTCTTGAACTTTTTTTGTGTAAAAAAAAAAAACAAAAAACAAAAAAACAAAAACAACTTTAACTAATTTTTACTTTTTTATATTAGTCCCCCTAGGAGACTTCAACCAGCGATCGTTAGATCGCTTGCACGATATACTGCAATACTAATGTATTGCAGTATATCGTGATTCTGACAGGCCGGAGGCAGGGCTTAATAGACGCACAAAGATGGCGGACCTGGAGGCCTTCATTAAGCCCCCAGGCAGCTATAGCAACCATTGCACCCCCACGATTGCGTTGCGGGGGGTGTGATGAGCTGTTAGAGGGGGTCACCCCCCTCTTTCTAATGATTTAAATGCTGCGGTCGCTATTGACAGCAGCATTTGTCTGAAGTAACAAATAGCCGACACCCGCATCGTATGGAGCGGGTTCACTCCGTGAGCCCGCTCCATAATTCCCCTACCCGACTTTGGCGTATGTATTCGTCAAATGTCGGGAAGGGGTTAAAGAGTCTCTGTCACCACAGTATACGTGGCCTATATTGTACATGATGTGATCGGCGCTGTAATGTAGATAACAGCAGTGTTTTTTATTTAGAAAAACAATCATTTTTGGCCAAAAAGTAAAACACGCCAAGTTGTCTATTGAGAAACTCATTAGCATAAATCTAATATAGGTCATAACTCAGTCAAAAATAATCGTTTTTCTAAATAAAAAACACTGCTGTAATCTACATTACAGCGCCGATCACATCATGTACAACATAGGCCACTTATAATGTGGGGACAGAGCCTCTTTATTACTAGGACCACTGTTATCTACATTATAGCGCCGATCACATCATGTACAAGATAGGCCACTTATAATGTGGTGACAGAGCCTCTTTATTACTAGGACCACTGTTATCTTCATTACAGCGCCGATCACATCATGTACAAGATAGGCCACTTATAATGTGGGGACAGAGCCTCTTTATTACTAGGACCACTATTATCTACATTACAGCGCCAATCACATCATGTACAAGATAGGCCACGTATAATGTGGTGACAGAGCCTCTATTACTAGGACCACTGTTATCTACATTACAGCACCGATCACATCATGTACAAGATAGGGCACTAATGTGGTGACAGAGCCTCTTTATTACTAGGACCACTGTTATCTATATTACAGCGCCGATGACATCATGTACAATATAGGCCACTTATAATGTGGTGACAGAGCCTCTTTATTACTAGGACCACTATTATCTACATTACAGCGCCGATCACATCATGTACAATATAGGCCACTTATAATGTGGTGACAGAGCCTCTTTAAGGCTCTCTCCTTTTTTAGAATAGGCGGTGAACTTTTCATTGGTATTGTATTTTCTCAAATGGTTTCACCTTTGCAGCCATTTTATGGCTCCAGTAATTTCAAGATAAACATTTCTTAGTATTGTGTCCACAGCTCCTATGCAGACCAATGCGTCTCTAGCTCCTTAACGCCGAAGGACGGATATATCCGTCCTCAGCAGCTGCTAGTTCGCGCAGGAGGACGGATATATCCGTCCTGTGATCGCGCGGGTACTGACAGCGTACCCATGCGATCAGCGGCAGGAGCACGGCTGTTATACACAGCCTGGCTCCTGCTGCAACTGCCGGAATCGAAGCGCGCTCCGATTCCGGCAGTTTAACCCATTAAATGCCGCTGTCAATAGTGACAGCGGCATTTAATGTGTTTGACAGAGGGAGGGAGCTCCCTCTGTCACCCGATCGGCGCCCCCGCAAACAAATCGCGGGTCGCCGTCGGATTTCCATGACAGCCGGGGGTCTAACAAAGACCCCCAGGTCTGTCTTCAGCATGTGCCTGTTAGGCGATTCCAGAGGCATGACCTAATAGGTTGCCTGTCAGTTTTACACTGACAGGCAATAATGCTTCGGTATACTAAGTATACCAAAGCATTATATATGCGATCAGCAGATCGCATAGTGAAGTGTCCTGATGGGACTTAAAAAAAAAATGACAATCAGTTAAATAAAGTTTGTGAAAAAAAAAAAAAAAAAAAAAATTAGTGAAAATCAAATAAAAATACTTTTTTGGCCCAAAAAGTGGTTTTATTTGGTAAAACTGTCAAAACAAATCACACATACACATATATGGTATCCCCACGATCGTAACAACTTGACCAATAAAATGAACACATTAATTAAACCGCCGGATGAACGGGGTCCAAAGAAAACGCAAAAAACAACGGCAAAATTCTCTCTTTTCTCCCATTCCCCCCATAAAAAATAAAATAAAAGTTAATCTATAAGTCCTATGTACCCCAAAATAGTACTAATGAAAACTACACATTGGCCCGCAAAAATCAAGCCCACATACGGCCACATCGACGGAAAAATAAAAACGTTACGGCTCTTGGAATGCGGCGATGCAAAAACAAGTAATTTTTTTCTAAAAGGGTTTTTATTGTGCAAACGTAGGAAAAACATATAAAACCTTTACATATTTGGTATCCCCGTAATCGTGCCGACCCATAGAATAAAGTTAACATGTTATTTACGCTGCATAGTAAACGGCGTAAATTTATAACGTGAAAATTAATGCTGGAATAGCTGCTTATTTTCAATTCTCTCCTAAAATAAAGTTAATAAAAGTTAATCAATATATTATAAGCATCTAAAAATGGTACAATTACAAAATACAACTCGTCCCGCAAAAAACAAGCCCTTATACGGCTTTGTTGACGGAATAAAAAAAAAGTTACGACTCTTGGAATGCGACCGTGAAAAAACAAAAAATAATGTTTGGTCATTAACGTGCAAAATGGCCCGGTCATTAACCCCTTAATGACCGCCGATACGCCTTTTTACGGCGGTCATTAGTGGGCTTTATTCTAGAGCGCCGCTATTCTACGTCGCTGCTGTAGAATAAAGTAAACAGAGCAGGGAGCCGTGAAATCTCCCTGCTCTCAGCTGCTAGAGGCAGCTGAGGGCTGGGGGCGTCCCTGCTCTGCCGGGTGAGATCGATATTAGTATCGATCTCACCCGTTTAACCCTTCAGATGCGGTGCACAATAGCGAGCACCGCATCTGAGTGGTTTTGGAGAGAGGGAGGGCGCTCCCTCTCATCCCACCGACACCCGGCGATAAAATCGCCGAGTGTCTGTGTCTTCTATGGCAGCCGGGGGTCTAATAAAGGCCCCCAGGTCTGCCTGGAGCAAATGCCTGCTAGATCATGCCGCAGGCATGACCTAGCAGATGCCTGTCCGTTTTAAACGGACAGGCAGTAATACACTGCAATACAAAAGTATTGCAGTGTATTATAATAGCGATCGGAGGATAGTGAAGTCCCCTAGTGGGACTAGTAAAAAAGTTTAATAAAGTTAATAAAATAAAAAAAGTGAAACAAAAAAAAGGAAAAACCCACTTTTTCCCCTTACAAAATGCTTTACTATTAAAAAAAAACTACAATAAAGCAAAAAAGTTACACATATTTGGTATCGCCGCGTCCGTAACGACCCCGACTATAAAGCTGTTACATTATTTAACCCGCACTGTGAACGCCGTAAAAAATAATAAACAATGGAAAAATTGCTGTTTTCTGTTAATCCTGACTTAAAAAAAATGTGATAAAAAGTGATCAAAAAGTCGCATCTACTCTCAAATGGTACCAATAAAAACTGCAAGTCGTCCCGCAAAAAACAAGACCTTATACAGCTATGCTGACGCAAAAATAAAAAAGTTACAGCTCTTCGAATGTGACAATGTAAAAATGTAAAAAATGGCTTGGACATTAGGGCCCAGAATGCCAGCAGGGGGAAGGGGTTAAGGGGCTAGTTACAGAATACAAACAACCCCAGTGCAGCCACAATATTTACTAACCAGGGGTAAATAAGCAAAAACTATAGGACAGGTGGAAGGAAGCAGGACCAGATTATACAGGGGGCTTTTTGTATTTTGTATCCATGGAGACCCTTTTTGCCATACACCTTAGAAATAATGTGCATAGCGGCGGCCCGACTCTCCCACAACGGCAGATGTCGGGAGAGAGAAGGGACGGGAGTATTGAATTACAACATAAACGATCCTTTTGTTCCTTAGTAGATAAGCCGCTGCCAGAGCAGTCTCTCGGTAGGAGACTCCTGGGGGACACGGTAACAATAGGTACATCTAAACTGTATGGCCAGCTGTAAAGACAGAACGGCAGGAATATTTTTATCAGCACGTACCTGACAGTTACAATATAGAGGTTGCGGCTCCAGTTTGGAAGCAACGACCAGCGCCGGACTCCATGTCAGAGCGCAGAGCATGCTGGGAGGGACGATGCGCGGCATTGGCCATCAACTCTCGCTGCTGATTGGTTACGCAGCAGTGTAGCGATACATAGTATCAATCCAGTGCACACGTGACCTCCGGCGCTGAGCTGGAAGAATCTAAACACAATCTATCTAACTGCCAATCAAAAGCGAGAACTCTTATCCAATCAGAACGTTTCTAACAGTGCCAGCTGGCGGAAGTGAGCTACATTCTATGCACTCTATGGTCTGTATGGTTATGCGGTTCATTCACCGGAAGTGGAAGTGGTGCTTGAGGTGTGGCTTAGAGGGCTGTATGACAGTGGGGCAGGTTGTGTGATGAGTGTGGTCTCAGCTGTCTATAGACTCTGTGACATAGTATACAGCGCATTAGTGTTACAGTGTGTCATAGACGGGGAGTGTATCCGGTATAGTCAGTGCAATGACTGCCTGGGGATGGATCCATGAATGAATGATGTGTGCAGTGGCTGTGTGCAGTAAGTGAGTGGTGTGGTAGCTGCAGAGTTTGCCTAGTTCCTGGTGACAGTATGTGCAAGTTAAATGGCCGCTGATCGGGGTGCTGATCCTTTGATGGACTCTCTTAGGGTGTAACTTAAACAGTATGATATCCCAAAGAGACAAAGCAGGGGATCTGGCCCGATTCTACACAGTCACTGATCCCAGGAGGCACAAGAGAGGGTTCACGATCTACAAAGTCACCGCCAGGGTAAGTCTTGGATTATTAACTCTCATTGTATGTGCAGTAAACATAATATGTGGGATAATGTCCCCCCTACTGTCAATTATAAGAATATTATAAGTCATTAAGGAGTTCCGTAACAATATAAAAGCATGTTTTCAGTAGCTGGGGTGTGCATAATGATGTTCTGTGTCAGCTGAGGTGTGTATTATGCGGTTCTGCAGCAGCTGAGATGCGTATTATGCGGTTCTGCAGCAGGTGAAGTTTATTCTGATGTTCTGCAGCAGCTGAGGTGCGTATTCTGATGTTCTGCAGCAGCTAAGGTGCGTATTATGCGGTTCTGCAGCAGCTGAGGTGCGTATTATGCGGTTCCGCAGCAGCAGAGGTGCGTATTATGCGATTCTGCAGCAGCTGAGGTGCGTATTATGCGGTTCCGCAGCAGCAGAGGTGCGTATTATGCGATTCCGCAGCAGCTGAGGTGCGTATTATGCGGTTCCGCAGCAGCAGAGGTGCGTATTATGCGCTTCCGCAGCATCTGAGATGCGTATTATGCGCTTCCGCAGCAGCTGAGATGCGTATTATGCGCTTCCGCAGCAGCTGAGATGCGTATTATGCGGTACTGTATTACGCGGCGATCGCTGCTTTTTTGCATAACCTTAAAAGAAGTGAATGGAGAGACCCGCACACATGCACTACTACCTCTCCATTCATTCTCTGCCTATATCCGGCGGCTGCCTCACCAGGCGGGACGGGGATTAGTGACCTCTGTTTTAACTATAGGTGCGGGTCTAAGAGCTGAGACCCACATCTATCAAACATTTATGGCATACCCTGGGGATATGTTAATAATGCCTAAGGTGGGAATACCCCTTTAATGTATGTGATAAGTCCATAGTCTACTGTACATATAACCACAGTATAACCTACATAAATTCGCGGTCCCTGAGATCTCACCGTGGGGACCGTATTGTGACATTATGGAAGTGACAACCTGTGCTGGTTTATATGAGAATCACTGCAATATATTATGGGGATTGTCTCCATGTCCTGTACAGATTTATTATGTTGCTTCCATCAAGGTGACCGTATACTTGTATATTAGGGAGTCGCATGTCCTCTAGTATACAATAATTCTGTTATCGGAGGCAATCTGATCAGGAAAGAAGTAATATAACATACGGATCTCATGGGCATTACTTATGTATCAGCCTATGTGGCAGGAGCTGGGACGGTGGCCGTATTCGTTGTCACTCAGTTTTTCCAGAGGCCGATATAATAATGATCCTCCTAAAGCACGCCACCTTGGTGACCAGCTGATCTCTGCCAGGCTGGGTACTAAGACTCCTGGTGAATGGGGGAAGCTTTGGGTGTCATTTACAGTTTCCCTACTACTGCCCCCTGCAGGGAAAATGCTGTATAACGTGGAGCCCGTTCTTTCCAGCATCTCTGATTAACAGAGGGGGGTTCTGAGTAACGGACTCACTCCATGAGATTCGTATGGTCTAATAGGGCTTATGGTCCAGTTGGAATAACCCTAAACCGAAAACTAAAGGAGTTGTCTCATGAAGACCCCTCTTTTAGGTCATAGACGGGGCTCCCCTCTAGTAGGCTCTGGTCACATCCGCTCTGTGGTTTCTGTTTAGAGCGGTCCGGGTCTGTCGTACGACACATTGACTTATAACAGGTTCCAGTATGATGGCCATAGCTTTGGCGAGTAAAATAGTGCAGATTCATATGTGATGACATCTGTGACGGTGGCTTCATAAGACAACCCCTTTAACCCTTTGACTGCGAAGGGCGTATGTAAGGCTCTGTTCACATCTGCATTGGGGTCCTGTTTGGACGTTCCGTCGGAGCTTTCCGTCAGAACGGGACCCCGAACAGACACAAACTGACACGAGCGGAAACCAGGGGTTTCCGTTTCCATCACCATTGATTTCAATGGTGACGGATCCGGTGCTCATGGTTTCCGTTTATCTCTGTTGTGCACCGGACCCATCGTTTTGCCGGAAGCAATAGCACAATTTTAAGACCCAAAATAAATCGCATCCAGTACTGGCAAGGCCTGGACTGCAGACTGATACATTGTAGCAACCTAGAGGCCGGGCTGCGGGACGTCAGAGGGATGCATCGCCATGGCTACGGATAAGTATAGACTTTTTTTTTTTTTACCTGCTTTTTTTCTGCAGCGGACATTCTGGTTGAAAAACGACACCATAATTTGGGGCGCTTTTCCGTCGGGAATTCCCTGCGGTGCCCAGGATGGATACACTGTGTGCTTTTACGCAGCATCCGCCCTGTATGAACATGGCCTAAAGAGCTGTATATAAAAATAAATCTTCTACCCCCCCAACCCATTCTGAATCTTGGTGTTCTCTTGCACAATTATACCCTTTCTTTGTAATCTATGGGGTCCGTTTCTTTGTTGGGGAATTGACTGACTGGTGAAGGGTTAACCACGTCTGTGGTAGGTGAGAACATTGCTCCTGTGATTTGCTCCATGGAAACCAGGCTGCTTATTTTTGTCAGAGGAGCGCAGAAAGAATGAACATAACAAGAGGGAAGGAGACTGAGGGCGACTCCACCTGCGTACAATCCATTATGAGATGGGTGGAGCGCTGATCCAAAATAAAGGCACGTCGAAAAATACAAAGGAATCGGTCTGCACATCCGAATGTAGCACCGTGACGTCAAGAGCCTCGTGTTACTATGAAACAGAAAAAAAATGACACTATCACGTTGTAACGTTTCACCTGCAGATCTGACTCCTATTTCTCAGGATTCATGGGGGTCAGTTTGGCCTTTGGCACGTCAGGGGACATTTATTTGGAGCCATTGCACCCTCTAGTTTGGCTTTTTTAGAGCATTGTATATATGCCCAAATTTTAAGCAAACCTGTCCTGTGTAAGCTTCTCGCGAGATCACGTGTGCTGTCATTCACAGAAACTTTACCGAAGTGTCGGGAGTGATGAATAGAGATCGCGTCCTGGCTGGAGGTCATGTCTTTTCACTCCCAAGGCACTTCGGTAAAGTTAATATGGGAGTATGTTGTGACTGCACAGCGTGATCTCGCGAGGTCGCTCTGTGTTGAGAGTACTGCTAAAAATGAATGGAGAGAAGTGTATGACGCTGATTGGTCAGCGTCATACACTTCTCTTTTCAAAGCCCACTTGGTAAATAAGTAAAAACACGCCCAGTTGTCCATTAAGAAATTAATTAGCATAAATCAAAAATTGTGCATAACTTGCCCAAAATGTATTGTTTTTCAAAATAAAAAACACTGTTATCTACGTTTAGCGCATATGCCGTAAAAGGCTCCTGATGTATATGTTAAATGGTGGCATCCATCACTGTAGACTATTATTACGTTTAACGGATACGCCCTAAAAGCTTATGATTTTTTTTATGACCTATCTGTAAGCCCGTGGGTGACGGATGCTATTGTTAGGCATCCGTCACCCATAGGCTAAAATGGTATCCGTTTAACGTATACGTCATGAAAAGTTATTAAAAATCCCATGACCTAAATATTTAACGGCTGCCTGTAACTTGTGCCATGCAGTGGCATACATCACCCATAGGTCTACATGTTAAAAAAAATGAAATAAAATACGGAGCGGGATCATTTTTCTTTTTTTGTGGGAAGCTGTTGGATGGAATAGCGTAATGCGTTATTCCATGCCTAAATTTTTTAATAAAAATACACACACATATATATATATATATAATACTGAAGTATACCAGCCCGACTGGAGGCCAAAAGGACAAGTTAATGGAGCCCTACAGACACGTGATATAAACGGGGTCTTCAATGTGATCTGATATGTCATAGATACTTGTGAGAAGGTCACGTTGGAGTCTGATCTCAGACCACCGCAGGTTTCTTGAGAACGACTGTCCTCTATGTAGTGTTCAGACCTCTTTGGCAATGCTCAGGTTTCTGGTACTAAGAATCGGAGCCAGCACTTTAGGAGCTGCTTCATACCTGCGCTCCCCATCCTGTTCTGGCCCGTCAGAGGAGCAGAACAAGGAAATAACCGGAACTGCCGGTTCTGCTGCACCATAGAAACCACTGCCGTCCGAATGGAACCCTTTGACTTTTTTTAATTTGCTTCGTCTGGTTTCCGCCAGGGTGTCCGTGGTTTTACCGGAAACAATAGGGCAGCATTCTGTTGGATCTATGACAGGGGCCTCCAACGTAGATGTGAACAGGCCCTTAGCAGAGGTCCGTTATAAAGCAGTGTGACCGATTATTCTGATTAGATTTCATGTCCTCTGTGGGATGAGACTTATTATTTCTGTCTCTTTTCAGTCCTCGTCTTACATTAAACTAATTGACTTTGCGTTGTTGCCGGTAACATGAAGCCTCCTCCGTGCCTGCGCTCCGCTCGTGTTCTCCCCGCCTGTGAGATGAAATTGATGTCGGCGATGTCTCTTGGGAAGCGCCTGCAGCGTCTTAATGACCTGACGTGACTCCGGCTCTGTTGCAGATGGATGAATGGCAGTAGTGTGTGCAGCAGAGCTGACTGTGCGGTCAGTGGTCATGAGGGACGCATTTAGACTAGGGTTACACATGCAGTTTTGGTGCAGTTTTTTTAACCAATGCCAGAAGTGGATCCAAAAATCAATAAAGGTATAAAGAAAAGACTGATGCGTCTCCTTTCTTTTGTGTCCACACTCCTGCATCAAAAACTGCATCAAAACTATGTGTGATCCCGAACTCAAAGGGGTTTTCCAAGCATGTAATAAACGCAGAAAGTACCGATATGGTCACAAGATGATCCCACCATAGCGCAGAAATAGTTATTTTTTTATTACATTGCCCAGCTCTGTTTATCACGGTTGTTTTATTTTTCTAGGGCTTGCTGTGTGTGGGATTACCATGTGAAGGACTGCAATTCCCATGATTCCTCTCCCCTCTTACAGACATTTCCTCTATTTACAGATCGAGGCATAAGTGCCCTTCTATTAGAAGGTGTAATTTAATGCTCTAGTTACTCACTGTCTGCTTCTGAGACACAGCTCTGCTGCCAGATTCTGTAATATCTGCTGCCCAGCATGTGAAACACGATGCCGCCAAAGGCAAGGAGGGGGAGAACAGGGAGCGGTAGAGATAAGAGGCATGTGATGTGTGCTGTCCTGTACTACAGGGAGGGTGGAAAGGGGAGATAACCATGTTTTCAGTGCACGGGATGTCACACATGCAGGAGGTAAACATCAGGAGCATGGTCATGTGAAACTGCTTTACAGAGGCAGTTCAGCTACAGACAGTACATTGGTGACTAATCTTACTGCGGTTTTACCATCTGCACACAATTTTTAAAGACTGGAAAGCTCCTTTAAAGTAGGACTCTATGGTGAATTTTGGTTGTGTGAGGGTCACGGTAAGATCGTGACTCTCGAACAACCTCAATGTATCTCTACAGGGAAAATGTTGCAGGGGACTTGTAACAATCTCAAAAAATCCGGCCATGTTGTTATCCTTACAATTGCTCTGGAAACATCGGGGTTGTGCAACAGTGACTGTTACGCCGCATTTACCACAATCGTCCTCTGACCAAAAGTCGTTGTGAAGCCCCAGCCTGAATGTTAAAATTATCACCAACCACGACAAAACATCTTCTACTACTGACAATTCACAGTCCATATTGAATATATTAATCTTTAGATCATCATTGGTGAGATTAAAAATAGATATTATGGAATTTTTATAGCTATAGTAAAATTTCATTAACCCCTTAACGACCAATGACGTAAGTGTACATCATGGCCAGGGGGGCAGAAGGATGCAGCGGGCTCAGAAGCTGAGCCGCTCCATTTGCTTGGGGTGTCTGCTGTATATTAAACCTCGCTCTAACGGACGGTATCGGAGATAACTCTGATCCCGGGTGTTTAAACACTCATATGCCGCGGTCAATATGAATCCAAGCCGTTACAAAGAGGGGTAGGGCTCCCTCCGTCATTCTATCGGCCCACCTGAGATGGAATTATGGGGGTCGTGGGTTGTTATGGCAGACGGTGGTCTAGTAAATGCTCTATTTAAAATATAACCTTATTAATCTGGTACGGTCAATGCCGTAAAAACTCTACCAAAAAAAACCCAGAATGTATTTTTGTTCATCCCATCTCAACTAAAAAATTATAAAGTGATCAAGCCATATATACACCAAAATGGTAGTTTTCAATGAAAAAATAAAATAGTTACAGGTCTCAGAATATGGCGACTCTAAAAAATATATATTTTTTAACATATTAGTTTTATTTTGTGGAAGTAGTTAGACATAAAAAAAAGCAAAAAAAAAACCCAAAACAAACAAATATTTAAGGAATTTCTGTATTTTTTTTTTTTCTGGTTTTCAGTACGTTATACGGTAATTAAATTCGACGGGGGAAAAAAAAAAAGCAATGGCTCTTGGAAGGCCGAGGAGGGAAAAAAACAAAACAAAAAATGGCCTGGTCCTGGCCACTAGAACTGGTGAAGTCCTGGCAATCTGATATGTACCAACATGGCAGATTAGCAGGAAAGCACTGTGGCTGGGCAGCAGGTTGTTATTCATGCCAAGATGACACATCAGGTTTGGGTTATCGGGTGTATAAAGCAGCGTGTTTCCATATCTACCCACATCCAGCAATCCACAGCCGGGTCCAGGGGATAGGCATTAATAAAAAGTAAATTTGTATCTTACAAATCCTGGAAAGTGGCCTACATCTTATTATAATTTTATTTTAAAGGGTAACTAAACGTTCAACAAACTTCGGACATGTCATAGTGACATGTCAGAAGTTTTGATTGGTGGGGGTCCGAGCACTGAGACCCCCACCAATCGCAAAAACGAAGCGTCATAAGCGCTTGTGTGAGCACTGATCCGCTTCGTGTCTGTTCCGCTCTTTCCGGAAATTGATGTATCTGTGTACGGACTCAATAGAAAGTCTATGAGCCCGTACTCCGCTACATCGGCTTTCCGGAAAAAGGCGAACAGAAACGAAGCGGCTGAGCGCTTCTGCTGCTTCGTTTTAGCGATTGGTGGGAGTCCGAGCACTGGGACCCCCACCAAATCAAAACTTCTGACGTCACTATGACATGTCCGAAGTTTGTTGAACGTTTAATTACCCTTTAAGGCTCCGTTCACGTCTGCGTCACGGTCCTGTTCTGACGTTCCGCCCGAGCTTCCCATCCGAATGGGACCCCGACTAAAACAAACGTAAACGATAGGTGTCCGTTTTCATCACCATTGATTTCAATGGAGCCAATGGTTTCCGTTTGTCTCAGCTGTTCAGGGGTTCCGTTGTTTTGACGGAATGAATAGCGCAGTCGAGTCAGGGCTTCATTCTGATGGAATGCTCAGACGGAACGTCGGAATGGAGCCCTGACACAGATGGGAGCGAAACCTAACCCTGTCTTCCTGTGATAATGGGGATGATCGTCCTGATAACATTCAGTTAGTACAGCACCGCTGAAAAGAGAAGTAGAAAAAAGGAAGCATCCATGTAGAGGCCAGCGTGAGAACTGTAATATCTCATTGTTTATATTTATAGTCACAAATAAAAACTGAAAAAAAAAAACAGTACAAAAAAAAATAACAAAAAATTTTGTATTTATGAATGTCGACTATTATTTTTATCTGTAGCTATGGGCTCATCATATTGGAGGCAGACGTGTCCTTTGCTGTGTATTACACCCTTTTCACTTCAGTTCTGGGACCTGCTCCTATCTCGCGACACCTTGTTCCAACTAGTGGTCGGAGGTCACCTCACCAGACGGAACAGAGGTTGGATGACCCCCGTTCTCGAGATAGATGAGGGTCCAAGAGCTAGGACTCGCATCTTCAGTCTGCCGATTTCTTGTTACCTGAGAGCAGTGTATTGGAGCTGAGATAACCCCTAGGGTGTGTTCACACAACCTATTTTCAGCCGTAAACGCCCAGAAAAACGGCAAAAAATGCGGGGGCTGAATGCCTCCAAACATCTGCCCATTGATTTCAATAGGAAAAACGGCGTTCCGTCCCACGGGGCGTTTTTTACGCGGCGGTTTTTAAAAACGTCCGCGTAAAAAAACGCCTCGTAAAAAGAAGTGCATTTCACTTCTTGAGCCGTTTTTGGAGCCGTTTTTCATTGACTAAATAGAAAAACAGCTCAAAAAAACGTTGCTTAAAAAACGGCTGAAAATCAGAGGATGTTTTCCCTTGAAAACAGCTTTGTATTTTCAGCCGTTTTTTGTTAAAGAGAACCTTTCACCTCCCCATAGATGGGCAGCTGAGTGCAGCATGTAATGGGGAGGGCTGCACAAACCCTGGGGCTCTTGTTTACATTTTTTTTTCTACCTCCCACATTATTTAGATATCGGTGCCATTCTATTTGGCGCCCGATATGTAGATAACCCCCTGAAAAGTCAACGGGGTGTGTACTGTCAAGGGGGTGTGTTACTATGGCTGTGACACTGTCCAATCAGATATGGACAGTGCCACAGCATGAGAGAGTGCGCGATTGCGGTCTCTTCATCCGAACAGGCAAGGGGGCGTGTCAGAGCTACGGACAGTGACACGCCCCCTTGCCAGTTCGTCAGACAAAGTACAAGACTGATCTCTCACAAGAGCTGAAGAGATAAGAGCGCGCATGCGCGCTCTCTTCTCCACAGCTCTAACTGTCTGTAGCACTGACACGCCCCCTTGCCTGTTCGGATGAAAAGACTGCAATCGCGCACTCTCTCATGCTGTGGCACTGTCCATATCTGATTGGACAGTGTCACAGCCACAGTAACACGCCCCGTTGACTGTTCAGGGGGTTATTTAAATATTGGGCGCCAAATATAACGGCACCGATATCTAAATAACGGAGGGAGGTAGAAAAAAAATGTAAAGTGCCCCAGGGTTTGTGCAGCCCTCCCCATTACATTCTGCACTCAGCTGCACATGTATGGGGAGGTGAACGGTTCTCTTTAAGGGTATGTTCACACGAGGGCGTCCGTTACGGCTGAAATTACGGGGATGTTTCAGCCTGAAAACATCCCCGTAATTTCAGCCGTACCGGCATGTGCAGGCGCTTGAACGCCGCGTCCATTACGGGCGTAATTAGCGCTGCTATTCATTGGAGTCAATGAATAACGGCTCCAATTACGGGCAAAGAAGTGACAGGTCACTTCTTTGACGCGGGCGTCTATTTACGCGCCGTCATTTGACAGCGGCGCGTAAATATACGCCTCGTGTGAACAGACAAACGTCTGCCCATTGCTTTCAATGGGCAGATGTTTGTCAGCGCTATTGAGGCGCTATTTTCAGACGTAATTCGGGGCAAAAACGCCCGAATTACGTCCGTAAATAGGCCGTGTGAACATACCCTAAGCGTGTGAATATACCCTTAGGCCCTATTCACACGACAGAGATTCCCGGCCGTGTGACGGACGTTTTTTGAACGGCCGTCACATGGCCGCAGTAGGAACAATAGACCCCAAAATGGGGCTGTTCACACGGCCAATTTTTGGACGGCCCGGTTCTCTCGGCCGCACGGCTCCCATAGAAGTCTACGGGGCGTGTAAAGCACGGCTGTCACTCGGATGTGATCTGAGTGACGGCCAAGCTTTCTGCTGTTCGCTCTCTACCCCTCCTCACAGTGCGAAGTGCATGTGAAGAGGAGGGTATTTTTTTGCTCCCTGTAGGAGTGGAATCCCTAATCCCTGGCCACAGCGTTGCCGAAGCTGTGGCCGGGGATTCAGCTCCAGGAGAAGTCCCTAACTTCCCTGTCCTTATATGGACATAGTGACGTCAGGGACTTCTGAAGCGGAATCCCCGGCTCTGTGGCCGGTGATTCCGATTCAGGAAAAGTCCCTGACTTCACTCTCCATATATGAACATTGAAGGCAGGGACTTCTCCTGGAACAGTCCCCTACAGTGGCGCTATCTACTGGAAGGTGGGGGGGGGGGTGCTGTGTAAAAGGGGGCTGTGTAGCACTACCTACAGGGGGGCTGTGTAGCACTACCTACAGGGGGGCTGTGTAGCACTACCTACAGGGGGGCTGTGTAGCACTACCTACAGGGGGGCTGTGTAGCGCTACCTACAGGGGGGCTGTGTAGCCCTACCTACAAGGGGGGGCAGTGTGGCACTACCTACAAGGGGGGGGCAGTGTGGCACTACCTACAAGGGGGGCTGTGTGGCACTACCTACAAGGGGGGCTGTGTGGCGCTACCTACAAGGGGGGCTGTGTGGCGCTACCTACAAGGGGGCTGTGTGGCGCTACCTACAAGGGGGGCTGTGTGGCGCTACCTACAAGGGGGGCTGTGTGGCGCTACCTACAAGGGGGGCTGTGTGGCGCTACCTACAAGGGGGGCTGTGTGGCGCTACCTACAAGGGGGGCTGTGTGGCGCTACCTACAAGGGGGGCTGTGTGGCGCTACCTACAAGGGGGGCTGTGTGGCGCTACCTACAAGGGGGGCTGTGTGGCACTACCTACAAGGGGGGCTGTGTGGCACTACCTACAAGGGGGGCTGTGTGGCACTACCTACAAGGGGGGCTGTGTGGCACTACCTACAAGGGGGGGCTGTGTGGCACTACCTACAAGGGGGGGCTGTGTGGCTCTACCTACAAGGGGGGGCTGTCTGGCACTACCTACAGGGTGGCTGTGGTAGTATCTACCGAGGGCAGTGTGTGGCAAAAAATGTACAAATGAAATGCATCCGTTTTTAAAACGGACAGGGAAAAAAACTGATGCAAAAACGGGTCAAAATCGGCCGTTGAAAACGGAAACACGGCCCGAAATGGAACGGATGCAAAACGGTCGCTTTTATTATTATTATTATTATTATTCATGTGAATAGAGCCTTATTCAATTCAAGCTCAGCTGTGTGGTCACATGACTGACAGTGGAGTGGAGATTGTTGTCTGTTTCCAAGGGCAACCAGCATTATTTTAAAATTGGCTTTGGGTGTAAATGCAGTAACATGTATTAAAAAAAAATCTGTGGTTAGACACTCTGAGGAGGAGTGGGGTACCGCTTTCTTTTTAGCCTATAAGTTACCGATGTCTTGTTTTGCCCAGGAAAAGAACTACAAGATACTTACCAGGTGGTACCGTTGTCCGACCCTGTTACATAGGCTATACCCTGATGTGTCTGCTGATTGTTGGAGGTGTGGGGGGGCTCCTGGAACTATGTTGCATATTTGGTGGGATTGTCCCAGGATACGTCCCTTTTGGGGAAAGATTTTTGATCTAGGCAACAAGCTTTTCCATACTGAGGTTCCAACCTCGGCTTCCATAGTTATGGCCGTTATATCTCTCTTATCACTCAATTCTGATAGGTGGGAGGCTACCTCCTACTGATGTTCTTATATATTTATATATATATTACATATTGTTGTTATACTATGAAACTTCACTTAATGTATTGCACTGCGTGCAAATTTCTATATTTTTTTGCAAAAAACGTGAAATGTTTATATATTGTTATATTTTCAAAAGAAAAAAATCTTTGATAAAGAAAAAAAATAAATAAATCTGAATCGTTGTGAAATTTTTTCACTAACCTAAAGTACAATATGTCACGAGAAAACAATCTCATAATCGCTTGGATAGGTAAAAGCATTCCAGAGTTATTACCACATAAAGTGACACATGTCAGATTTGAAAAAATGGGTCTGATCCTGAAGGCCAAAAATAGCTTGGTCTTGAAGGGGTTAAAGAGGCTCTGTCACCAGATTTTGCAACCCCTATCTGCTATTGCAGCAGATCGGCGCTGCAATGTAGATTACAGTAACGTTTTTATTTTTTAAAAACGAGCATTTTTGGCCAAGTTATGACCATTTTTGTATTTATGCAAATGAGGCTTGCAAAAGTCCAAGTGGGCGTGTATTATGTGCGTACATCGGGGCGTTTTTACTACTTTTACTAGCTGGGCGTTCTGACGAGAGATCACGCTGCATCGTGTCGAACGAGCGAGGACGCATCGGCACCAGAGGCTACAGTTGATTCTGCATCAGCGTTTGCAGGTAAGTCGATGTAGCTACTTACCTGCAAACGCTGATGCTGCTGCAGAATCATCTGCAGCCTCTGGTGCCGATGTGGCCGACACGATGCAGGACCTGGGGCAGGAAGTGAGTGACATCACAGCGTGATCTCTCGAGAACACGCTGTGTGTCTGCACTGCCAGAAGCTGGGTGTTCTGAAGAGAAGAGGATGTTACTTCTCTTCAGAGCGCCCAGCTAGTAAAAGTAGTAAAAACGCCCCGATGTACGCACATAATACACGCCCACTTGGACTTTTACTTTAAACACGCCCACTTGGACTTTAGAAAGCCTCATTTGCATAAATACAAAAATGGTCATAACTTGGCCAAAAATGCTCGTTTTTAAAAAATAAAAACGTTACTGTAATCTACATTGCAGCGCCGATCTGCTGCAATAGCAGATAGGGGTTGCAAAATCTGGTGACAGAGCCTCTTTAAAATCAGCAATTATTTAATGTTCTAGTAAGCTAGGTTTTCCAGGCATGATGGGTAATCAAGGTTTTCTTTCTCTTTTCAGAGTGTTTCCAGAAAGAATCCTGAAGAAGTGCAGGAGGTAATAAAGTTCTGTATGTTTACTGTCTGTGCTCCGATTGAACAATACTACAGAATATCTCCAGTTAATCCTAGAAATGCAGATTAATCCCTATCCCCCGATTTCCCCCCATTTTATATCACGTGTCTCGGGAGCAGAGATCTAGGTTGCTGTATGCAGGGAGGACTGATTTAGGTGACATCCTTACCCCATAACAGATTTGCAGGCAGGAGGACATCTTAAGGGGGTTGTTTCATGATTTAACGTTACATTTCTCTGTAAGATCGCGCCAAAAAGAAGACTAATAATAAAAAAAACACTCTCCTGTGTGTATATATATATATATTGCTGTTACATATTTGTCATGGCGCCCCCTTTGGTTCTGTCTAAGAACATCCACCTAATGTGTCCAGTGCTGGTGGTCAGTAGCTGAGTCCCACCTCCCGGATCCTCTTGTACGTGGGCGGCTGAGGGATTCCTGATATTCCAGTTTATAAGAATCGGCGCACTAGAAGCGGCTTCTCGCTGGCACTGGACACATTAGACGGACGTTCTGAGAGCGAATCAAAAGAACACCAGGGGGCGCTATAACAAGTATGTAATAGCGATATCTACTCTCAGGAGCAATTTTTTAAAAGGCCTATTCCCACAATCCTAATCATGCCCCATTGTACCAATTTTTGCAAAATCATTAATATTTGCAAATATAACCAATTTTCCCAAAATACCCCATCCTGCTTGTTTGTTTTCACCCGGTTGTCCTGGATTATGTCCTCCCTGTAGTTCCACTTCTTTCCGCCGAGCGTGTTCGGTCGTTCTCCGCTATATTACTGTAGCTATTCTCTTTTTCACTCTGTGCAGTGAAACGGTGCGCGCGCGGTTTCATCTTCCTTACTTCACGGGGCGAGCATGGACAGTCTACCTAACAGCGCTTGCTCTGTAAATGCAGATCTTCGTCTTCCCGGTGGCGGCGCTTGGCAGTCGAGCATGCACTAGAGACTCACCACTTGAACTACCAATGAGAAAGTTTTTATAAAAATAAAGACATTTAATATATGTGATTGCGGCGATAAGTAATAACCGTGGTGACCTATAAACCGGAGAGAGTAATGTGGATTTTTAATAGGGGAGCAAGAAGTCCTGTGGTTTGAAGTGCTGGACCACCCATTCTGCCATTGTTTGGTTGGAGATATCACAGAGCTGCGGGGGTGCCAAGTTGGGAACGGAGGGCACGTAGGAGGCGGGTGAAGCCTTTTTTCATTATCTGAGAGATATTGGGACTACCCCTTTAAATGATTCCAATTGAGTGTAATATTGTCTGACTCCCCCTTTATAGCGTCCCTCCAGTGACGTGTAGTATTATTACATATCATTTACCCAGTCCCTTGTCGCTGCGCTGATACATAGCCGTCATATTCCTGTTTTCTCTCAACAACCTGCCCCAGTGGACGTTTTCCTCCCTCGACTCCCATTCTCCTTCCACATAAATATTTCCCTTTTCCATATGTTAACCCTATTCTGTTTAAATCGCCCACTGGGATTCCCGAGACGTGATACGTAATTGAGTGGAGGTCTGGCACGCCGCACAATATAATGTCAGATGACTTGCTTCATGCCTCCCGGGCTCTGGGCAATTTTGGCCTTTTGCCCGGAATATTGCTTAAAATAAAATGTAGGACACCTAAAGGTGATGGTTTTCACCACTTGCTTGCGGGGTCCCCTATGCAGCCGCACATATGTTATGTCTTACCCCTTATTAGACTTCGGCAGGGGTCAGCAACCTTTGGCACTCCAGCTGTTGTAAAACTACATCTCCTAGCATGCGCTGACATCCAAAGGCTTTATTATTACAGCCAAAGGCTGTCCGGGCATGCTGGGAATTGTAGTTTCACAACAGCTGGATCGCCGGAGGTTGCTGACCCCTGAACTGCCGTATGTGCCTGGTGTGGACATCTTATGTCCCACAATGCACCACAACAGACCATGCTCTGTACAGACTCTGAACCAGCAGGGGGTGACTGGGAAAAATGAGGTCAGAACTAAAGAAGAAACTGCAGATTCTCAACGTAGCGCCAAAATGTGAATGAAGACGACTGGATGAAACGCGAGATCAGTTCAATATACGAGGAACAAAGTGTTTACAATGTTTTATGCAGTTTATATGACGACTATATCGCTGCCTTCGTTTCAGTGTCGCGTATACATATAGTTATATACTTTTCTATGATCCTTACATTTCATTGTGTACATTTTCTCACTATTCTTACAGGGATGTTACTTCAGGGGTGTTGGCCGGGTTACTATTTAGCGTTTTTTTTCTCTCTTCTCGTTCAGATCGTCACTTGGAAAAGATACAGCGACTTTAAGAAACTGCACCGAGATCTCTGGCAGATACATAAGGATCTCTTCAGACAAGCTGACCTGTTCCCTCCTTTTGCTAAAGCGAAGCTGTTTGGTAAGTGTCTTATGTGCCGGGACTTGTTACTTGTGAGATAAGGAGATGATATTGTACAATTGATTTGCTGCCACGTTACTGCTCGTACATCAGGAATGACAATCACTTTACAACCTCTCACTTTACAGCCTCTCATTAGCAGCCTCTCACTTTACAGCCTCTCATTAGCAGCCTCTCACTTTACAACATTGTGGTCTCCTGCTGTTTAGCTGCCAGATTGTTCTAGAAGTCCCGAAAAACCAGTACCAGAGATTTGCTTTACAGCGGCCACATGGACAAAAGAAAACGAAGTCAGAATACAATGCTTTGCTTTCTGTTAGAGAGTGTTGTGAGCATGCTTTGTGTAATGTGTGGGGAGTACTGTGCAGCGAGAGGGAGGAGGGAGGAAAAGGTTCGCTGCTCTCATTAACTATTAGAGTAGAATTGAGTAATACTATAGATGCCTCGCTGGCTACGGCTTGCCACAGTAAGATCAGCTCTGCGGCACCTTTTTTAATAGTTGGAACAGACCAAAAAGGCCGTATGGCAGGGGACCCATCTAGCAATGTGCGATATAGAAGATAGAGGGTACGAGGGGGTGTAGTGGGCTGGAGAAGAATCTAAGGCCCTGTTCACACTAAAAAAAATTTAGGTAGATTTTGTCCTGCCTGCTTGCCGTTTGCAGCGTTTTTCGAGGCGCTTTTCTGCCGCGGCCATTGAGCGCTGCGGGCAAAAAAACGCTTTCTCTGCCTCCCATTGATGTCAATGGGGGGTCAGAGACGGAAACGCCCGAAGAATCGGCATGTCGCTTTTTCCCGCAAGCGTTTTTTGTTACACTCACGGGAAAAAACTCCTCCGCCTCTCATTGAAATCAGTGGGAAGCGTTTTCGGCCGTTTTGTTGCCGCGGTTTCCAAGGCAAAAACTGCGGCAAAAATCTTAGTGTGAACAGGGCCTAAGGCCCCATGCACTTGAACGTGCTTTTGCGGCCGCAATTCCCCCGAAAACCACGGGAGAATTGCGGCCCCATTCATTTCTATGGGCCCATGCACACAATCGTGGTTTCCACGGTCCGTGCGTGGCCCAGGAGCCCGGGCCACAGAAAGAATGGACATGTCTTATTACGGCCGTGTTCTGCGGTCCAGGCTCATAGAAAATAATGCACGCGGCCATGTGCACAGCCTACGATTTGCGGGCGGCTCGCGGGTGACACTCCGTGGCCGACTGACCCGAAAATCGCGGCGGGTGTAGGGTCAGTCTTTACGGCTGTCCTGGGTTTATAGATTGATAAATGAGTTGAGTGGAGAGTCCGATTTGGGCAAGTCTCTTGTAAAGAAGCGAAGGAGGGGGTCCATTGTAACTTGTCAGTCCGCCCGACCTCTTCTTTGATTCTACCTGGAGTAGTACATAGGATTCAGATTGGACGTGGTGTAAAGATCGGTTGGGATAACAACATATGTAAAAGCGCTTGTATTCATCTTATAATAGCATCTCTTAGAACGCTGTGCCATCCCTCTTTTATTCTTCCTGTAAATGTTTGACTAAATTGACAACTGTGCGTTTTAATTCCTCTTGTCATTCCCTTCTGGAAGTAAAAGTGTTAGGAACAGGAGAAAACCAATGTGGAAAAATAAAAATGTAAAGGGGGCAATAAGTGATAAAAAGAGGAGCTGGAGCGGGTTCAAAGGCGGCAACTAAAGTAATAAATGGGATGGGTGGACTACAGTATCCAGAAAGATTATTGACATTGGGGTTATTTAGTTTAGAAAAAAGGTGACTGAGGGGGATCTAATAACTATAAATATATCAGAGGTCCGTACAGAGATCCCGCTCATGATCTATTTATCCCCAGGACTGTAACTAGAACAAGGGGGCGACCACTACGTCTAGAGGAAAGCAGGTCCCTACACCGTCCTAGAAGAGGATCCTTTACTGTAAGGCCAATCCACAGGTGGTGTAAATATTGTGGACTTTCCGCAACATATTTTGCTGCAGAAATTCCGCAGCATAATAATCGCCTGTATTTAGTTGCAGGTTTTCCCCATTAATTCATCAACAGAAATTGTACTTAGAGCATATATCCAACCATCAGGTATGACAATGATTATCAGAAATCCAAAAATATACCTGATGTAAAAAATACCAAGTAGACAACAAAAATAAAATATGTAAATCTTTATTATCCCATACGGGAGAAATTACCCACAAAAAACATACATTTAAAATACAAAAAACTAAAAACACCCCGGATGGGAATGTGCACCAAGTCCCATGGAAATGACCATATGTTATAACAAGATGACAGCATAAGACATACTAGTAGAATAGCCAGAAGATCCAATATCTAGAATGATCAACTTAAACCGGCAAAATATGACTCAATATTTATGCAAAAGTACATCAAAGTCTAAATAGATCGTCATTTACCTGAAATGGACATGGTAAAGGAACACACTCCGATCCAAGGACCACCTCGACGCGCGTTTCGCTTCCTTCGTCAGGAGTAGAGGTATGCCTAATGATTCCCCTCTTAAGTACACCTCCAAATGAGGTGATGTTAAGCGGCGCATGACAGGTCACGCACATCTCCCCGCGTCAGACCATCCGCGTCACGGCAGGAAGTTCGTACCTGGAAACCAGGACTCGTTCTCAGACCTAGAGACAACTTCCGGTCCGACGCACGTGAGATCAAGTACCCAACAGGTGAAGCAGGAAGCATACTGTCATAAGGGGAAAGTGTCATAAATCATTCCGGTCTCTGGAACCATCAAAAACTATCAATAATACCCATGTACGTGTACATGAAAATAAACCGGACTATATCGAAAGTATCATTAATATGCGTAACATTAAATACCAGAATTAGATTACTCAACAAATAAATAGATAAATAAATATATATATATATACATGACTGACCACAAATATCATCCTTCTATTAAAGTTCTATGAAATTCGTTAGTTGTAATGTATCCTACACATAATGATAAAATGTGATTAAATGTAATATGCAAAATCCAACACAAAATATCATGTGTATTAAAAACCCCCCCCATAAAAAAATAAATTAAGAGGACCAAAAAACGGACCAGACCTTTAAGGGTATGTGCGCACACACTAATTACGTCCGTAATTGACGGACGTATTTCGGCCGCAAGTCCCGGACCGAACTCAGTGCAGGGAGCCGGGCTCCTAGCATCATAGTTATGTACGACGCTAGGAGTCCCCGCCTCTCCGTGGAACTACTGTCCCGTACTGAAAACATGATTACAGTACGGGACAGTTGTCCTGCAGCGAGGCAGGGACTCCTAGCATCGTACATAACTATGATGCTAGGAGCCCGGCTCCCTGCACTGTGTTCGGTCCGGGACTTGCGGCCGAAATACGTCCGTCCATTACGGACGTAATTAGTGTGTGTGCACATACCCTAATAATTATAAATATAAAGTGCACAGTATTAGGTTGATGGATTCATAGATGCTGATCCCAAACAGAAACCCGTAACCAAAGATCACGGGTACCGACCAGGATGAGCAGCACGGATCCAAAAATAAGGTGAAATTAAATTACATTCACATAAATTTATACATATAATATTTACAGTAGAATAAATCACATTTAAGATTAAATAATATAAGAACAACCACATTTTTACATAAATATCCCCCACAGTGATAAACATTAATTATATATATATATACATCAGAATCCACTCAAAAAATATGTAATATAAATATAACCATAAATTCATAGGCAGTGAATATCAATAAATAAGTATCCAATTGGTGGACGTCCACATTAAAACTGCCATGACAAACTCTATTATTTAATGGTATGCTTGCAGGTTTACACATTCTAGATATCTTACATACATATAAATACATTATTGATATAACCACTGTGACAACCTGGGGACCACTTAGCTCATGGGATCGCCTTCTCCCAGGTGAGATGGTTGGCACACATAGAAAGTTCACTCCAACTCCTTGAGAAAAAGGTTTAACCCCTTAATGACCGGGCCTGAAAAGACCTTAATGACCAAGCCAGATTTGTTAAATCTGGTATGTCTGACTTTATCAGAGAATAACTCTGCGAAAGTTTTGAATATCCAAGTAATTCTGACACTGTTTTTTCGTCACATGTTGTACTTTATTTTAGTGGTAAAAGTAGACTGATACGATTTGCGGAAATTAATGAAAAAATAGAAAAATTGAAGACATTTTGTAAAAATTATCATTTTTTCCCTATTTTTAACTGCAATATGTCACATATGTACACACATACTGCACAATTTTTTTTATTAAATATATATTTCCATCGCTTTACTCTATTTTGGCAGCACTTTTGAAAAAAAAAAAATTTTTTTTTAGCAATTTCGAAGACTTACAAGTTCAGTAATGATTTTATACATTTTGAAGTACATTTTGTTTTCCTGCACCAAGCCAGGTTTTCAGAGGCTCATAGGTGTCAGAATGGTGGAAACCCCCACAAGTGACACCATTTTGAAAACTACACCCCTTAAGGTATTTATTAAGGGGTGTTGTAAGTATTTTGACCCCACAGTTTTTTTGTAAGAGTTCATGCAAAGCAGGCGTAAAAACATATAATTTCACTTTTTTCATAAAATTATCACTTTGAAGACCGATTTCTTTGTAAAGCGACCATGAGAATGAAGAAACGCACCCCAAAATCTATCACCCTGTTTCTCCTGTTTTCAAAAATGCCCACATTGTGACCCTAATGCGTTGCCTGGACACACGGCAGGGCCCGAAAGGAAGGGAGCAACCGGAGGCATTCAGGTCTCATTTTTGCTTGAAAATGTTTTAGGCCCCACTGTACATTTGGAGAGGTTTTGAACTACCAGAACGATAGAAACTCACCATAAACGACCCCATTTAGAAAACTAGACCCCTTAAGGTATTTATCTAGGGGTGTAGTGAGTATTTTGACCCCACAGTTTTTTGCTAAATTTAATGCATAGCAGGTGAAAAAAAATAAAAAAAATCACTTTTTTCATAAAAGTATCACTTTGAAGACCGATTTCTGTGTAAAGCGACCATAAGAATGAAGAAACACCCCCCAAAATCTATCACACTGTTTCTCCCGTTTTCAAAAATGCCCCCATTGTGACCCTAATGCGTTGCCTGGACACACGGCAGGGCCCGAAAGGGAGGTAGCGCCAGAAGACTTTCAGGACACACATTTTGCTTGAAAATGTTTCAGGTCCCATTACACATTTATAGAGGCACAGAGCTGCCAAAAAGATAGAAACTCCCCATAAATGACCCCATTTTGAAAACTAGAACACTTAAGGTATTCATCTAGGGGTGTACTAAGTATTTTGACCCCACAGTTTTCGCAGGAATTAATGCAAAGCAGGTGGAAAGAAAATTTTATTTCACTTTTTTTCACAAATGTGTCATTTTAAGGTCAGATTTCTTGTACAGAGGACATGAGAATAAGGAAATGCACCAGAAAATGTATCACCCTGTTTCTCCTGTGTTCAAAAATATCCCCATTGTGGCCCTAATGTGTTTCCTGGACACACGGCAGGACCCAAAAGGAAGGGAGCACCCGGAGGCTTTCAGGACACACATTTTGTTTTGAAAATGGGAGGATTCTACTTTTCTAGATTGAGAAATAGATGTCCCTAACAGTTTCTACACCCTATGACTATGTCGTGCTAAGAAAGCAGCTGTCCTGAAATCATGTCAGTCCATAGACATTATGTATATCAACCGGCTCTGATATATAGTAAGTTAGAGTGGGAAAATGTATTAAACTGTTGGCGGAAAAAGGCAATATATCCCAAAAAAAGGAGGAAGAATGTATCCAGCTATGTGGAAAACTAGAGCATGTTCACAGGATGAAAGAAAATTTGTAGGGCTGTAATGACTTTATTATTCAAAGTGACTGGTCATACAACGTCTCTTTAGCTCCATCAATCCCTATATAAGGGACGAATGTGCCAAGTGACGCGGTACACCATAACAAGCCCCTGCCCGGCAAGGTAGGAACCGCCATGTGCACAAAACAACCAATCACCTGTAGAATATATAGAGGGGCAGTGTCCCACACCGTATTTATAGATACAGTAAAGGACCACTACTCCCCAAATTAATGTCGCTATTTCTAGAAGTATTGTCGGGTGTAAGAGGTCCACCAAAAACCCGAACAAAACTGTAATAAAGCCCATAGTGTATTGATAAGGACAAAACCGGGACTTCTGCATAGACCAGGGTTGGAAGGACAAGCGGAACAATAATATCGTGACTCACTTCGCTGTCCTCGTTTGATGCAGACCCGACACCGTTTTTTGGGGTATTTTTGGTTAGATGTTGAAGGGATGGGGTGTAAAAAATGTTTTTCAACAAGTCGGTGTACATCCTCTGACTCATGGACTACTCTCTGGTCTGCAGATTGACATAGGAGATCTTCAATCACTTTCTCCTGAAATTCAAAGAATGTCACCCTGCCCGCTGATTTTTTGTACAGGACAAATGCGTTCTGCATCGCAACTTGAATCCCTTGAAGCGACACTTTCGCTGTCGCTTTCAAGTAAGGCTGGGTTCACACGACCTATTTTCAGACGTAAACGAGGCGTATTATGCCTCGTTTTACGTCTGAAAATAGGGCTACAATACGTCGGCAAACATCTGCCCATTCATTTGAATGGGTTTGCCGACGTACTGTGCAGACAACCTGTCATTTACGCGTCGTCGTTTGACAGCTGTCAAACGATGACGCGTAAAAATACAGCCTCGTCAAAAGAAGTGCAGGACACTTATATACATTATATGCAGGACACTTATATACATTATATGCAGGACACTTATATACATTATATGCAGGACACTTATATACATTATATGCGGGACACTTATATACATTATATGCGGGACACTTATATACACTATATGCGGGACACTTATATACACTATATGCGGGACACTTATATACATTATATGCAGGACACTTATATACATTATATGCAGGACACTTATATACATTATATGCAGGACACTTCTTTGGACGTTTTTGGAGCTGTTTTCTCATAGACTCCAATGAAAACAGCTCCAAAAACGGACGTAAAAAACGCAGCGAAAACCGTGAGTTGCTCAAAAAATTTCTGAAAATCAGGGTCTGTTTTCCCTTGAAAACAGCTCCGTATTTTCAGACGTTTTTGGTCACTACGTGTGCACATACCCTAAAAGCTCAACTTCAGATGCAGAATCCGTATCTGAGCATAGCATCTGATAGGCTTCCTCAACGCTGTATCTTCTGGCAGCCATAATGATAATACAGTCTAAACCGCAAATAATAAATGGAACTAGCGGTTTAATTTTTTTTTTTTTATCAACTAAGGCCTCATACACACGACCGTAAAAACACCCGTTATTGCGGGTCGTAATTACGACCCGCAATAACGGGCTCATAGACTTCTGTTAGCCACGGGTACCTTCCCGTTTTCTCACGGGAAGGTGCCCGTGCCGTTAAAAAAAATAGAACATGTTCTATTTTTCTATTTTACGGGCCGTGCTGCTATACTTTATAATGACAGCACGGCTCGCAAAAGCGGCCGGCTGCCCGTGCCCGGCCGTGCTCGTAATTACGAGTCGTAATTACGAGCACGGTCGTGTGCATGAAGCCTAATCAACTATGAACACTAAAAGAATTAAACTTTTTTATTTATTTTTTTTATTGTTTTTTTTTAGTTTTTTTTTTAAAACCTAAACCTAAACCCTACGCCTAACACAAACCGTAAACCCAAGCCCAGAACAGCACCCTACGCTGTCTAAGGCCCCATGCACATGAATGTGTTTTTGCGGCCGCAATTCCCCCGAAAATCCACGGGAGAATTGCGGCCCCATTCTTTTCTATGGTGCCATGCACACGACCGTAGTTTTTGCGGTCCTTGCACGGCCCGGGAGCCCGGACCGCAGAAAGAACGGGCATGTCTTATTACGGCCCTGTTCTGCGGTCCGGGCTCATTGAAAACAATGGTGGCGGCCATGTGCATGTCCCGCGATTTGCGGGCGGCCTGCGGCGAACAGTCCGCAGCCGGCCGACCCGAAAATCACGGCCGTGCACACGGCTACGGTCGTGTGCATGAGGCCTAACAGCGTACACGCCGTCTAACAGCGTACCCTAAAAAGAAAGTAGTTTATAGTACGATTCTTAGTATATACAGTAAATATATTTATATTAATATATATATATGTATATACTATATACTATAAAATACTGAAAAAAATGTGTTTTTTTTAAAATAAACTGTGTAAGGGACAAGTGATTTTGTTTAGGGGACACTGACACACTTGTATCTGTTTCTCTCCACAGCTAGAACAGAGTGAGGAGAAACAGATACATGTGTTTACTTTTATTTTACTGTAGTGATCACTATGATTGGATCTCGTAGTGATCACTATGATTGGATCTCATAGTGATCACAAAAGATCAGGAACCAATACTATTGGCTCCTGATCACTGCTCTAAGAACAGAGCTGCTAGCAACAGCTCGTTCTTAGAGCAGGAGCTGTCATTTAGACACTCCCGGCGGCTCTGTACGCAGTAACAGCATGTGACCGCTGTGATTGGCTGTCACAGCGGTCACGTGCTGTTACGACGAAATCGGCAGGTCCTGATGGCTGCACTAAGAACCGGACCTGTTACTTACAGACGGTTTTTAGTGCAGATGTCACCAGGGTCCCGATAAACCCCCTCTACTACAGCGACGCCAAAAGGCGTCGCTGTAGACTGAGTACATGCACCGCCTGACGTCAAAAGACGGTGGGCGGTCGTTAAGGGGTTAAACCAGCCGCAGCTAGCTTTATTGTCTTCACAACAGCAATCAGTGGTACAACAATAAACATACAAAATAAACCCTAGGCCGTCCAGCCTCTAACACATTCAGTGTCCCTCACTACGTGACACTGAGCCTTGTGCCCAGCACCTCAAAACCTTCAGTTTTACCTCACACGGTGGTGACTCTCACAGGTTAGCATGCCTGTCTTCCCCAGACTGAGAGCCCTGTGTGGACAGCGCACACCTGATATAAAGAGCCGTCTCAGGTGGAGCCTAACTAGGCTCATCAGACAGCCCAAGCACCAGCAGAGAAAACCCTCTCTGCTGTACATGCTCCCTGGTTGCTTAAAACCTGAGTTTCTGCCCTGTTCAGTAGCTGCACTGCTACACCACTCATACATAATAAAACCATACACATATAATTCATACAGATACAGCCATGTATTATATTCATATCTTCGCATCTTCCAGCTTATATGATCATCGGCACTAATCCATATATACCGGTTTCTTTTCTCGGTATCACTCTCGACAGGAATCCATTATCTCGACACTAACAGCAAGATTAAAAACAGCATAAGGCTGGATTCACACGAACGTGGCGTTTTTGCGGATGCAAAAACGCGGCGTTTTGCGCGCGCAAAAATCACTTGCCAGCTCCGTGTGTCATCCGTGTATGATGCGCGGCTGCGTGATTTTCGCGCAGCCGCCATCATAGAGATGATTCTAGCCGATGTCAGTCACTGTCCAGGGTGCTGAAAGAGTTAACTGATCGGCAGTAACTCTTTCAGCACCCTCGTCAGTGAATTCCGATCACCATATCTAGCAACCTGTTAAAAAAAAAAAAAAAGAGGTTCGTACTTACCGAGAACTTCCCGGCCGTTGCCTTGGTGACGCGTCCTTGGTGACGCGCCTCTCTTGACATCTGGCCCCACCTCCCTGGATGACGCCGCAGTCCATGTGACCGCTGCAGCCTGTGCTTGGCCTGTGATTGGCTGCAGCTGTCACTTGGACTGAATTGTCATCCCGGGAGGTCAGACTGGAGGAAGAAGCCGGGAGTTATCGGTAATTCAGAACTTTTTTTTTTTTTTTACTCGTTCATGTATATTGGGATCGGAAGTCACTGTCCAGGGTGCTGAAACAGTTTAACTCTTTCTGCACCCTGGACAGTGACTATATCCGGACGTCGCATACCGGAAATTTTTTTGCCGGGTTCGGCCGAACCCGGTGAAGTTCGGTTCGGTTGTCCGAGTTCGCTCTTCTCAAAGACACTCCGTTTGGATGTTTGTAAATAGAAAAGCACGTGGTGCTTTTCTGTTTACATTCATCCTTTTGACAGCTCTTGCGCGAATCACGCAGTTCGCACGGAAGTGCTTCCGTGCGGCATGCGTGGTTTTCACGCACCCATTGACTTCAATGGGTGCGTGATGCGTGCAAAACGCCCAAAGAACGGACATGTCGTGACTTTTTTTCAGCGGACTCACGCTGAGCAAAAATCACGGACATGTCTGCACGGCCCCATAGACACATATAGGTCCGGACCTTTTTCACGTTCGTCTGAATAAAGCCTTAGGCCTCATTTACACGAGCGTAATATACGCGCGTGCGACGCACGTGCTTTTCACGCGTGTCGTACGCACCTATATTACTCTATGGGGCAGTGCAGACGATGCGTGAATTTTGCGCAGCGCGAGTGCGTTGCGTAAAACTCACGACATGTTCTATAATCGTGCGTTTTTCGCTCATCACGCACCCATTGAAGTCAATGGGTGCGTGAAAACCACGAAGGTCGCACGGAAGCACTTCCGTGCGAACTGCGTGAATCGCGCAAGAGCTGTGAAACTGAATGTAAACAGAAAAGCACCACGTGCTTTTCTGTTTACAAACATCCGAACGGAGTGTCTTAGACATGAGCGAACCGAACTTTACCGGGTTCGGCCGAACTCGTTTTGACCGAGCCCGGCAGGAGACAGTCACTGTGCAGGGTGCTGAAAGAGTTAAACTTGGTTCAGCACCCTGGACAGTGACTTCCGATTCCAATAAACGTGAACGTGTAAAAAAAAAAAAAAAAAGTTCTGACTTACCGATAATTCCCGGCTTCTTCCTCCAGTCTGACCTCCAGGGATGACAATTCAGTCCAAGTGACAGCTGCAGCCAAGCACAGGCTGCAGCGGTCACATGGACTGCCGCGTCATCCAGGGAGGTGGGGCCAGATGTCAAGAGAGGCGCGTCACCAAGGCAACGGCCGGGAAGTTCTCGGTAAGTACGAACCTCTTTTTTTTTAAACAGGTTACTCGATATGGTGATCGGAATGCACTGTCGAAGGTGCTGAAAGAGTTACTGCCGATCAGTTAACTCTTTCAGCACCATGGACAGTGACTGACGTCGACTAGCCTCATCCCTATGATGGCGGCTGCGCGAAAATCACGCAGCCGCGCATCATACACGGATGACACATGGAGCTGTCAAGTGCCTTTTGCGCACGCAAAACGCTGCGTTTTTTGCGCGCGCAAAACGCACACGCTCGTGTAAATGAGGCCTTAGTCTTAAACATAGCAATTACAGAAAAGATGCAAAACTTTGTGATTCGTTCAGACCCCTAGGGGACATTGTGTCCAAAGTAACAATCCATTTAATTTCCTTTCTCATTAAATTCTTCCCAATATCCCCCCCCCCCCCCCCCCCCGCGGTTCCCAGCATAAATCCGGTCAATGCCCTTAACTTTTAAGAGTCTCCAATTGCTCTCATGGAACTCCTTGAAGTGCCTTGCAAGAGGCTTACTTCTCTCACCAAAAAGGGTTTCCTCGAATCCATCGTGTCTATGTTGAATGCCCTTAATGTCCCTAATGTGTTCCATTATCCGTATTTTTAGATCCCTTGAGGTCATTCCTATATATATCTTGTTACAAGGACAGCGTGCGTGGTCGATGACATTCCTAGTATTGCAGTTAACAAAGTGTACAATTTTATAAACTTTAGTGCAATCTGAGCCAGAGAACGAATCAGTTCTCTCCATACTTTGACAGGCTCCACATTTACCACATGACACGTTGCCCCATTTGGGCCCCCTTGATCCAAAAACATATTTATTGGATGTGGGGGGAACATAATGACTCCTAACCAACATATCACGGAGGTTAGGACTACGCCGCGGTGTCATCGCCGGAAGAGGAGTAATGATTCTAGACAAACGTTTGTCGGTTTTTAAAATTCAATGGGGATCTAAATCCCGCAACAAACAGTCAAGTGTTGCGACTTTTGCCGCAAAAATCACAACTTAGAAAAAAAACAACTTATACTTACCTCTGACGTTCTGCAGGCCGTCCTCCTGGGATGACATAAATGCTGCAGTTTTCCGCAGCAGACATTCCGGGTGAAAAAAACTGCACCACAATTTGATGTGGTTTTTCGGCCGGAATTCCCTGGGGCCATCGGGCCGGATACGCTGTGTACTTTTACGCAGCGTATCCGCCCCGTGTGAACATGGCCTAAGAGCAGTGATACTATGGAACTCTCTGGCAGAGGAAGTTGTTCTGGTGAATTAACCGAAAGGCCATGTTCACATGCAGGATCAAAAACGGCTGAAAATGACGAAGACCTTTTCAGAGAAAACCTCCTCTTATTTTCAGCCGTTTTTTAAGTGTTTTTTCTAGACGTTTTTGGAGCTGTTTTTACATTGACACGATGAAAGCCGCTCCAAAAATGGGTCAAGTGACATGCTTCTTTTTTTTTATGGTGCGTTTTTTTACATTCCGTTTTTTAAAACCGTGGCGTAAAAGAAATGCCCCGTGTAAACATAACGCCGTTTTCCCCGTTGATTTTAATGGGCAGCTGTTTGTAGGCCTTCAGCTACCGTTTTTCAGGCCTAATTCGATGCGTTTATGCCCCCGAAATACTCCTGGAAACTCTGCGTGTGAACATACCCTAAGAGTTCAGGAGGGGCCTGGACGCCTTTCTGGAGTGTAATAATAATATTACAGGTTATGAATTCTAGATTAGAATGTTTCCGTTTTTCCAGCACTGCGTTCCGAGAGCCATAACTTTTTTTTATTTTGCCGTTGATGAAGCTTTATAAGGGCTTGTTTATTGCGGGACGAGTTGTACTTTTTGATAGCAACATTTTGGGGTAAATTGAATGTATTAAAAAACGTTATACATTTTTTTTTTTTTGGGTCAATGGGAGAAAAACTGCAATTCCACCATTGCGTTTTTATGGAGTTCATTGCGCGCCTGTGCGGTAGACTTAATTCAGCTGCTCAGTTTGATTACGCCGATAACGATAATTTCACCATGAATGCATAAAACCATAACGGTACGTGTTCATATTTCCTTGTTTTTCTCTGTGGCGGTAAATTTCACTGTAGTGAATGGGATTTTTAAAAAAAATAAAAATACGGAATTATAAAGCGCACGCTACTTGCAACTTTTTCTCCAATAGGGAAATATTGATGTCACAATCATTTTTGTGATTTACAGCGAATCGCGAGCAACGCAATTTCACTGTGGAGCCCTAGACTTCTATTTCATTAGTCCATCCCTGACTTATAAGTGCAGGGCTCCCTCTAGTGGTCTGTTGTGGTAAGTCATCAGTTTAAAAGTAGAAAAGATCTTGTTGAGCCAACACTATTAGGCCCCATTCACACGACCGTAGATTTTGTCCGTAATTACGGACCCATTCATTTCTATGTCCGGGCCGTAGAGACCTTCCGTAATAAAAAAAAGGACATGGCCTATTTTTTATTTATTTTACGGACCGTTCTCCTATACTTTATAATGGGAGCACGGTCCAGACCGGGATTATGGGCACGGTCGTGTGCTTGGGGCCTTACTCGAGCATTTCTGCATGGGTCAATTCGTTTTTGTATGTAAATGAACTTCTGTATAATCAAGAAATAGTTCTATTGAGTCAATGCAAAACGGCTCAAGAAGTGACATGCACTTCTTTTTGTGAGGCGGTTTTTTTTACGCGTGGGAATGGAACGCCGTTTTTCCCATTGAAATCAATGGGCAGATGTTTTAGGCGTTCAGCCCCCGCAGTTTTAGAAAATAGGTCGTGTGAACATACCCTTAGTGACGTAACACATGACTCCGCCATACAATGCCGGCCGCAGGATGTTGCGTCACTATGAATGAAGTGTTACCACGGCCCGCAGCGATTGGACTATTCATCACGTGCTTCATGTCACTATGGACACAACATCACAGGCGTCTAGTCAACACGTGGCACTGTAAGGTGCAGACTATACAACAATTGTAAGTACGTTTATTTTTTTTATTTGTTTTTCTTCTCCTTTCAGATTTGGGGAGTGTGTTTTTTGTTTTGTTTTATATAAACCTCTAAATCCTAGGAAACCTGGAGTTTTTTAACGCAGAAACCAGGTCGGAATCGGCACCAAAGAAATGTCCGAAACGTCCTCCCATTGTTTTCAATGGGAGGCAGAGGCGTTTTCCCCTCGTCGGCTTTTAGTCGCTCATGGTAAAAAAAAAAAAATCAATGAAAGGCAGAGGAAGTGTTTTTCGCTGTGTTTTTTTGCCTGCGGCGCTCAATTGCCGCGGGCAGAAAACGCTGCGAAAATCGTGGCAAGAAATTGCAGGCAGGTCAAAAACTGACTCAAAATTCCTGAAGGAAGTTTGAGGTCGATTTTTTTTTTTTTTTTTTTTTTTGTGTTCCCCTTCCTGCAGAAAAACCTCTGTGTGAACAGGGGCCTAAGGCTACATGCACGTTGCGGAATTTGGTGCAGAAAATCTGCATCAAAACCACAGGTATAATCCGCACCTAATAGTGCGTTTTTTGATGCGTTTTTACATTTTGATGTGGAAATAGGTTCGGTTTTATGTTGTGGATTTTGGTGCGTTTTTTTTTTAATTTAAAACTAGTCTGATACAATTCGCAAGCGGACATGCAAGATAAGTTGACGTGCTGCGGATTTTAAAATACGTGCAATTTACCTGCAGAGAAAAAAAATATGCAACGTGTAAATGAGATTTCTTGACATCTCATTTACTTTGCCGGTACTGTATTACGATTTGGATTTGCCACGCGAAAATATGCGCGGCAAATCCGCATGTAATACGCATCGTCTGTATTTGGCCTAAGGGTATCCACACACGAAACCGATTTGTTGCACGTTTTCCACAGCAAAATCTGCATGTATTGCGCGCAGATTTGAATGCAGATCCGCAGCGGATTTCACCCGTTCTACATTGAAAAGGGGGAAAAACATCTGTGAACGTCCGTAACAGAACGAGCGGACTGCGGATATGAGTCTACACACACGTCACTGCATAACTGAAGTTCTACAACTTTCTAATATACTTTTGTTTTTCAATTCCTTATCATTTTCAAGATATGTTTGCTGTCACTGAATAAGGACACTCTTGTTTACACCCAGCAGACCTGTACATAGCTAGTCCTGATCTCATCTGAGAAGTGAATACAATTCTATCCTACTACTCCGCGGCAGCGGTTTACTGTCTGGAAAATCGCTCCAAACTCCGGTTGTGATCTTTTTGGAGGTCACTTTTTAACTGCTTTCTTTTTACTTCTGTTTAGCTGTTTTTCTTACATCTCCTGAAATAAAACCGCAACATTTGAGCCATTTTAAAAAATATGTTTGCCAGTTACAGCAGTTGCCTAATATGTAATTGTTGACATTCGTTCCTTTACAGCTAAACCAGTAAAAAACCTGCCGGTCTGTGGGGAATCTCCCTGCACACACAGGCTACAATCTCCACCAGCGCATTATTCCTGTCTGCAGAGCCACGCGTTTAAGGCCTAATTCACACGAGCGTGTTCAGTCCGTGATATACGGTCCTTATGTCGGCCGCATATCCCAGGCCGAACACAGTGCAGGGAGCCGGGCTCCTAGCATCATAGTTATGTACGATGACAGGAGTCCCTGCCTCCCTGCGGAACTACTGTCCTGTGCTGAAAACATGATTACAGTACGGGACAGTTGTCCCGCAGCGAGGCAGGGACTCCTAGCGGCGTACATCACTATGATGCTAGGAGCCCGGCTCCCTGCACTGTGTTCAGTCCAGGAAATGCGGCCGACATAAGGACCATATATCACGGACCGGACACGCTCGTGTGAATTAGGCCTAAAGGAAATCTATTGTCAGAAAATGATATGGGTGTAAGAGCTGCACCGTAGCGTAGAGATATGGGTGCTATCCTCAGGGGAACCTTGACATGAGACCCCAAACAAGTTCAACCACAATCCAAAAGAAGAGGCAGCACTCCAGTGGTATAGAAAAATCCAAAATGTATTCACCCAACATACAGGCAATGTTTCACCTTCCCATTGAAGGCTTGAAAACTGGAGTGCTGCCTCTTCTTTTGGATTGTGGTCTTGTGTGCTGTATAAATTTGCAGTCACAGGCGTTCTTGCACCTGTATACACGTTTTGTTTCATTTAGTTGGAATTTGCTGTTCACATTTTTGTGTTGTTCATGTGATTCATATATGTGGGGTTAGTGACTGCCTCCATTTTTGTTCTTGCGCTCCTCCCATTCTGCCCTGGGTGATTTTAATTAGTTTAATGCTGGTTCCTACCATCCCCAGATATATATGTAGGTTTAGTCCCAGTTCTGGGTGTATGTGCAGAGTAGTTTCCCACCTCACAGAGGTCGCCTTGTCGTGGCAGGTGGGCTCACACAATTTGTATGTGTGTATGTGTGTGTGTGTATGTATATATATATATATATATATATATATATATATATATATATATATAAATATTGTGCTTTTCATACTGGCCACTAAGCTCTAACAATAATCTGACATTTTTCAGCTAGTGCTGTGTACACTAGGGGCAGGCTCAGCAGTCGTTTCATTATGATCAGAGGGCCGGAATAATGGGATTCAGAAAATGACCTATTGATTAATTTTTATGTTAAAACATATTTTTAAAGGATTTTTGGTGATTTTTATTTTCGATGTTATTATTTATATTAACAGATAATCCTAAAATGTTCTAAGCTTCACAATAGACTGACCCTTCCTGTTCTGTAGCGATCACTTCTCAGCACTCATCTCATTATCATTAGGGGGGATTCACACGAGCGTGATTTGGCAGCGTGTAGACCGCGTGGTTTTCGCGCGGCACGCAATGCCCTATAGAAGTCTATGGGGCAGTACACACAGTCCGTGTATTTTGCGCAGCGTTTGTTCGCTGCGCAAAATACGCGACAGGTTCAATAACTCTGCGTATTTCACGCATCACGCACCCATTGAAGTCAATGGGTGCGTGAAAACCAGGCAGGTCGCACGGAAGCTCTTCCGTGCGAACTGCGTGTTTGCGCAACAGCTGTCAAAAGGATGAATGGAAACAGAAAAGCACCACGTGCTTTTCTGTTTCCAAGCATCCAAACGGAGTGTCTTTGCGAGGAGCGAACCCCGACAACCGAGGCAAACTTCACCGGGTTCGGCCAAACTCGTTTTGGCCGAACCCGGCAAAAAAATTTCCGGTCCGCGACGTCGGGAGAGATTCACTGTGCATGGTGCTGAAAGAGTTAAACTGTTTCAGCACCATGGACAGTGACTTGCGATCCCAAAATACATGAACCTGTAAAAAAAAACGAAGTTCTAACTTACCGATTACTCCTGTCTCCTTCCTGCAGTCCGACCTCCCGGGATGACACTTCAGTTCAAGTGACAGCTCCAGCCAATCACAGCCAAAGCACAGGCTGCAGCCAATCACAGGCTGCAGCGGTCACTTGGACTGCCGCATCATCCAGGGAGGTGGGGCCCGATGTCAAGAGAGGCGCGTCACCAAGGCAACGGCCGGGAAGTTCTCGGTAAGTAGGAACTTTATCTTTTTTTTTTACAGGTTTTTCGCTGTTGTGTTCGGCATTCACTGTCGAGGGTGATGAAAGATTTAGCTCTTTCAGCACCTTGGACAGTGACGGGTGTCGACAAGCCTCATCTCTATGATGCCGGCTGCGCGAAAATCACGCAGCCGCGCATCAGACACGCATGACACACGCAGCTGTCAAATGGTTTTTGCGCTCGCAAAACGCCGCGTTGTTTGCGCGCGCAAAAACGCAACGTTCGTGTGAATCTGCCCTTAGAGGCAGGATTACACTGACAGGTAACACCTATATATAGAAAACACAGGATCCATCACTGACAATAGGTGATGAACACAGCTCCCCTCCACCCCCTCCCTGCACAATGACCGCTGCACAGGTCACAGAGCATGCCGAGAAAACTCTCCCATAGAAGTCAATGGGTCCGCTCCTGTTCACCGTTTTCTATAGACTATGTGGCTGCTGTAAAGCATATTTCTAAATCTGCTAACAGCAGCTCAAGTAAGATGGCTGCCCCCATAATCATGTATGAATAAAAACAGATCAGAAGAAAAGGTTTTTGACTATCTGGTTTTAATTAGGAAAAAATAAATAAAAAATAAAAATCTATATATATATATATATATATATATATATATATAGGTGATAAATTCCCTTTGAGATAAAAGGTAACTAATTGATTATAAAGCTTGAGGCAAATTACACAGGATCCACCATTGACAGGAGATGATGGACACAGCACCCCTCCTCCCCCCTCCCTGCAGACTGACCTCTGCACAGGTCGCATGCTCACTACATTCTCCCATAGAGGGAAATAGGTTGTATTCTGTCTTCGCTTTCTTAAGTCCAAAGCAAATCTCTAGAACTGATATTTCGTAAATGTAGGCAATATGGCCACCCTCATATCATGTAAAGAAAGTAGAATACAATTCTACAATCAGTATAGCGTTTTATTTAGTACATTCGCTTTGATTTGTAGACTTGCATGAATGATGGTTTTTCTAGTATTAGCAGTCCGCCTGGACTAGATGCCAGTGAAATGTTAATCTTGTCCTCGGAGTAGGACCGCTCAGCCGGGATTTCCCACGTCGCTTGGTTTTCAGGAGAGCGGCCTGAGAAGAAGTCTGCAGCGTGAGGGAGCACAAACCTTCACACACCGCTCATCCAGCCATTCTCCCGAGTGTTTGCTTAATATGTTCTGTTCCCACACACTCTGAAAACAAGAGGCCGGAGCGTAAATGTCATCAGATCACATGGAGGAGCCCCCTGGGAAATTGTCCTGTTGTTTTCCATCCACTCCCATTGCTTTCATTGCAGGAAGTAAACATGCGGCTCGCCATTTGTAGACTGGTGATAAAGGGTCGTTACATCATCTCGTTACAATGAGAAATCTCCTATATGTTGTTGTTCCGTGCGCTTATCCAGAGGTGGCATTTATTTCCTGCAAGAACCCCCTGTGATCCTGGGGGCGCCGTGCCGCACTATTTACAGCCTCGATCGTATTTTGTTTATTTCCAGGCAATACGCTGACACAGAAAACTAGACTGAAGCTTTGTAACTAAGGCTCTGTTCACATCTGCATTGGGGTCCCGTTCTGACGTTCCGTCAGAGCTTTCCGTCAGAACGGGACCGTGAACAAACACAAACCGACAGGAACGGAAACCAGAGGTTTTCGTTTCCATCACTATTGATTTCGATGGTGACGGATCTGGTGCCCGTAGTTTCCGCTTGTCTCTGTTGTGCATCGGACCGGTCGACTACGCTATTGCTTCCGGCAAAACAACGTATCTGGTGCACAACGGAGACAAACGGAAACCACGGGCACCGGATCCGTCACCATTGAAATCAATGGTGATGGAAATGAAAACCTCTGGTTTCCGTTCCTGTCAGTTTGTGTCTGTTCAGGGTCCCGTTCTGACGGAAAGCTCCGGCGGAACGTCAGAACGGGACCCCAATGCAGATGTGAACTGAGCCTAATTGGCGCTCATATTCTACATTTCCACATAATGTCGCATCCGGTTGTAGACCATTTATTAAGCAAATGCTCCAAAAAGAACGGACCTTTGGATCTGACTTGCATAATGGCCACCACCTCCCTCTACCGCCGTAGAATTATACGGTACCGTCGTCTTTAGGCTTCTGGCTGGCGCCGCTCCTCTCCCCCCAATCTCTGTTTCTGGTGGCCATTTATCCCAGGCTGCCGACGCTCCTCTTTTGCTCTGGCTCCAGGTGCGTGTGCTGGGTCTCTACTGCCTTAAAGAGCCAGCACGTGCCAAAATTTCCACCCAGCTTTCCCTGGGTATAAAGGGTCCTCCCATTCCTGTACACCTTGTCTGATCATTTCAAATCTTCCTAACCTGTCTGGAGATTCCCTGCGATTACTTTGTTGGATTTCCTGTGATTGACCACTCCCTGTACTTTTTGACTATCCTTGCCTGCCCTGACCTCTTGTTTGTGACCCATGACTAACCTCTGCCACCTGCCCTGATCTTTGTTATTCCTGACCCCGCATACGATCTAGTGTATTGGTACTGTGCCTGTTTACGCCGACTGTCACAATGGGAGACTACTCTGCGGGTAGCGACCTGGGGTTCCCCTACAGTGACTGCCAGATCCCTGTATAAGGGTTAAAGGGTGAATGTCTATGGTCCCCTTAGACTCAACTTCTTGGTTTTGCCCTACGTCAAATCCCTTGCTGATAAAGTAGGTTCACACCACCCTCTGCTGGTCCTGTGACAGTCTCTTTATCCACAGGCCTCGTGACAACTAGACTTTTAAAAATAGTGTCTTGAAAAAAAGGTGGGACTTAGTGGAAAAGGGCGTGGCTTAAATGTTCCAACAAAGACCTGGCACAAAATTCTCTCGCAAAATTGTTCGAATTTTCTGACTGCCTGGTCTATGTTTACATTGTCTAAATCGTAGACAACTTAGTAAATCAACCCCACTGATTCCCACGACCGTCGGAAATCTCCTTTTATTTCCCAAACTGCTCTAGAAAACAATAAGAAATGGAATTGGATTGGTCCCTATGGGCTACCCTGCTATTTTTGGCCATTACTAATGCCCCCTCCTCTGTTCTCCTCCACGGCCCTTTGTCTCTTCTTAGATACAACCATCTTATGTGCTGGGGTCTCCTGTGTTAGTGTTTTGTATCCGTCTGTATTGTCTACTCTAATGAGACGTGTCTATTCCAGGGAGGTTTGACGAGTGTGTGATCGAGGAGAGACGCCAGTGTGCCGAGGACCTGCTGCAGTTCTCCGCCAACATCCCAGCTCTTTACAACAGCTCCCAACTGGAAGACTTTTTTAAGGTAAATAACTAAGATCACATTATGACATCTATATATATATTACATGGGTAGATGATCATATGTTATATTGTTAAAAATGTACTAGTTTTGGTGGCCCCCCCACAATTCCAAGCGCTCAACTGCACCTATAACATTAGACCTGCAGCACTTACACTGTTCATCCTGATCTTTCCAGCCAGATTTACAGTAAAGGAAGTAAAGTATCTGGGATACAAAGAAATTAGTGCCCACAAGACCTACCTAACCTCACCGAGTTAAACTTTTTGAATGACACTTTTTATTAATCAAGTTTTTGAATTGGGTTTCATTAAAAAAAAAAAGTGTACTTTTTGAGATACAGCTTCTATGTATCCTGGATACATAGAAGCTGTATCTTGGCATCAAAGCCGAATCCGTCAGATCAGCGGGACTGACGGCTTCGGTGATCGTTGGTCCTGCATGTCTCTGACACGCAGGGTACATCTGTTATCTATCACGTCTAAGTTCATAAACAAACGACCCCATTCCCTTACCCATCAGACACATTAAAAGACAAATACCTACTCGCCTCACTTCTCGTGTCCGTACCTATGCGACGCAGCACTCAATGCTGGGTCGCCACATAGGTACTGACGCTGCCCGGCATCCGTACCTTAAATGAGCCTTGACATGGAGGCAGCCTGGGGTAGTAGCGGTAAAGTGACTATGTGCTTTGTGCGGGGAGATGAGGTGCGATTGTTGTGCATAGCCAACCACATTTGGGGCGCTCTGTCAG